>NC_139257.1:2977478-3381048 GCF_977018435.1 Lepisma saccharinum
TTTGATTTGCATATTTCTCATACCGCCATATGTTGTTCTAGTTGACTTCTTCCAAAAAATGCTAATTAGCGAGAGTTAATTAAGCAAGGCAAGTAAAAGAAGCAAATAGGACAATATGTGGCGGCGTGGAAATATGTAAAAATTCGACTCGATTCGAATTAAAATTGGAGGATATTTTGCATTTTTTTCCTATAATGTACAAAACATTTACCGTACATAATCTTTTCTATTTACAACAGTATAAAATAAGAGGAGTGTGTGACAATATCCATATTAATTAGGAAGGTATGTTGTATGCTAGGTTAGCTAATTGTGTCTTCACTGTATAGAGGAAAGATGGAAAAAGAGAGCTCTACAAAAACTAACGCTCTTAACAATGTTGAACGCCCCGAGAAAATTATATATAAATAAGGCATAAGCGTATTATCTGCTTTCATGTCAGATTTTCCCGACCTGTGAGCTGTAGTGTTTAGGCGACAAGCAACGCGCTCAAATATGATACCGTTGACAATATTGAACGCCCCCGTGAAAATTATATATAAATAAGGCATAAGCGCATTATCTGCTTTCATGTCAGATTTTCCCGACCTAGGAGCTGTAGTGTTTAGGCGACAAGCGACGTGCTCTAATATGATACCGTTGACAATATTGAACGCCCCGAGAAAATTATATATAAATAAGGCATAAGCGCATTATCTGCTTTCATGTCAGATTTTCCCGACCTGTGAGCTGTAGTGTTTAGACGACAAGCGGCTTGCTCTAATATGATACCGTTGACAATATTGAACGCCCCGAGAAAATTATATATAAATAAGGCATAAGCGCATTATCTGCTTTCATGTCAGATTTTACCGACCTGTGAGCTGTAGTGTTTAGGCGACAAGCGCCGCGCTCTAATATGATACCGTTGACAATATTGTACGCCCCGTGAAAATTATATATAAAATAACATACCTGAAAATTATATTCACAGTAGATTCATTTTTTAAGTTTTGTAATTACCCCAAGAAATTCTATATAAAATAACATACCTGAAAATTGTATTTACAGTAGATTGAATTCTTGAGTTTTTGTATTCGCACACAAGAAATTCTATATAAATAACATACCTGAAATTCTATTTACAGTAGATTGAATTTTTGAGTTTTGTAATCACTCCAAGAAATTTTATATAAAATAACATACCTGAAAATTGTGTCGCTATATACTAGACTTTTTGATTTCTGTGATTTTGGAGAAAACAATGGCATCCACCACCAGTTTCAATCGTAAAAATGATAAAACTGAATGTGTTACTTGTGGGAAACTAATCTCAAGGAACAATTTATCGGTACACAGGGCAAGATGTAGCGAAACAGGTTCGAGAATTAATCGTTCGTTACCTTCTAAGCCCTGTGCTCGATGCGGAAAAATAATCAGCATTACAAATTTAAGTAAACATCTCAAAATTTGCAAACCATCGACCGAACAAGGAACATCGAAAAGGAAAATTGATAATTCAGAAACGGAAGCTTCCACTTCCAAGCAAATTAAATTATCTAATGAACGCAAACCAATTAGATCTGCATTTAACGACCAACTCCAGGATTTTTCAATTAAGTCAGAACCAGGTCGTGACATCCTTAGTTTCTTGGATGAAACGAAAACATCTGTACTAAATATCTTAAAAGATAAACTTGAAAACAACTCTATAAAAGTATACGTTGTTCTGTTTTCTGAATACAAGAAAGTTGATGGCACAACGAGTATTTTTTATCATCGTACAAAAAACCAGACTCTTTATTTGGCGGACGTCGAAAATTTGGACAACTTCTATTATAAAGTTTCCAACGAGCTGGTTAAGAAACATGACGATTTCGAGGCTAAAGGGTCGGGATGGTCTCTATGTGGAAGTCCTCACACGTTAACTGTTTACGTGAACCGATTCTCGCCTCTTCGAGCTTCCAGCTACGTTCCTCTTCCACCGAACATTCAACACAAGAGGGCTGTGCTAAATATACAGAACAGCGATAACAAGTGTTTTCTCTGGTGTGTGTTGGCTGCACTGCATCCTGTTCATTGCAAAAATAACCCACAGTGGGTTGGACATTACAAACAATACGAGACCGACTTTCAAAGTGTAATGTCTGACATTGAATACCCGGTGACATTGTCGGATATAACAAAGTTCGAAAATCGTACAGGAAAACGCATCGCTATTAATGTGTATTCCTTCACGTCAGATAAATATCTCGTGCACCCTGTCAGGATAAGCGATATCGACGATGACGATGCCTGTGTAATAAATCTCCTTCTAATTTCCAACGAGGATGTTCATCACTATACGCTAATTCGCTCACTATCACGTTTGGTCAGAAGTCAATCAACCAAGCATGCAAACAACATCGAAGTTTGCCCGAGATGCCTAACCACGTTCGACGATCAAAAACAACTCGATTATCGAAAATACACCGGACGTCAAATTACTATCGAGAAACTTGCCGAACATAAAATTTACTGCGGCGACAACAGACCGGCTAGAATGTTGATGCCCGAAACGAACGAAGTCGAAGAATTCAAAATGCACAAGGCATTGTTGGAACATCCCGCAATCATCGTCGCAGATTTCGAGGCGTTCCTCAAACCACTCTCCTACTGCGAACCGGATCCCGAAATTTCCTCCACAACGCCGTACCAGCTTCATCAACCTAATAGTTTCGGCTATGTTGTTGTGCGACGTGATAAAATAAATGAAGCATATATATATCGCGGGCCAAATGTAATCGAACACTTCCTGGAAAAAATGGTGGAGGAGGTTGAGGTAATTGGTAGCGTACTGCTTACATCAAAACCGATGGCACCTTTAACTGAAAATGAACTTCAAAATTACAATTCCACTGAGGTGTGTCCGGTATGTGATCAAAGTTTCACTGATGAGAACAAAAAAATATTCCACCACGATCATTTCAGCGGAAACTACATAGGTGGAATTTGCAACACGTGCAATCTTAAAATCCAGAAACCTAAATTCATCCCCATATTCTTTCACAACGGAAGCGGATATGATTTTCACCACCTGGTGAGACATCTTGGCTACGATCCGAAACGTATAGGTGTCTTGGCCGAGAATGAAGAACGTTACATTAGTCTCAGCAAGCAAGTGTCGATTCCGGGAACGAAAAATACAATCGAGATGCGCTTCCTGGATTCGTATAGATTTCTCTCTGCAAGTCTGGATGCTTTAGCGAACAAACTCACCGACGATCAATTTAAAATAACTAGAGCTAGTTTTCCCAACGTAGACATAGAACTCGTTAGACGTAAAGGGGTTTATCCTTACGAATATGTTAGTGATGGTTCTAAATTTAACGACGACGCTCTTCCACTTCCAAGAGAATTTTACAGCAGACTCAGAGAGAAAGGAATCACGGACGAAGAATACCAACACGCGCAACTCATGTGGGAGAAATTAGAATGTAGGACACTCGGAGACTACCACGACGCATACTTAAAATTAGACGTGACGATACTCGCGGATGTTTTTCAAGCGTTCAGGAAAACGGCAACGAATATTTACAAATTAGATCCAGCGTATTTCTACAGTCTACCGGGATTAGCGTGGTCGGCAATGTTATTCCAGACAAAGGTCAAGCTGGAACTGATATCGGACGTTGACATGTTGCTATTCATCGAAAGAGGGATACGAGGTGGAATGGTGCAATGCGTACAGAGACATGCAAAAGCTAATAACGTACACATGAAAGAAGATTACGATTCAAATCGAGCATCGAATTACATCTTCTACGCCGACGTTAATAATCTCTACGGACATGCCATGGTTCAGAAACTTCCTTACGGGGGATTCGAATGGTTAGATCCCACTTCGATAGATATTATTCATTTCGACGATAGCGAGTGTGGTTTCTTCGCAGAGGTAGATCTCCAATTCTCCGACCACCTGCACGACACGTTTTCGGATTTGCCTCCGACCCCCGAAATCAAATGTCCACCCGACTCGGTTCAAGACAAGCTTTTGTTAACATTGAACCCTAAACAGAGATACGTTGTCCACTACAAGAATCTCCGGTTTTTGATTGCGAAGGGTGTTCAGATAGTGAATGTTAGACGAATACTAAAGTTTAAACATTCCACGTGGTTAAGACCTTACATAGAAATTAACACACAACATAGAACAGCTGCCACTTCCGATTTAGACAAGGACTTCTTTAAATTAATGAACAATGCGGTGTACGGAAAGACCATGGAGAATGTTAGAAAGCACGTAGACGTGAAATTAATTTCCGATAAGAATAAATGTCGGAAGTGGATAGCCGATCCTAGATTCAAGTCGAGAAAAATTTACAACGAGAATTTAGCACTTTTCAATCTACATATAAAATTGATGAAATTCAGAAAACCAATTTACGTTGGCGCAACGGTTCTCGACTTGTCGAAACTTTACATGTTCGAATTTCATTATGACGTGATGAAACCCTTCTACAATGATAAAATATCACTTTTGTACACGGACACCGACAGCTTCATTTACAGCATACAAACACCTAACCTATACGAAGACATAAAAAATCCTTCCATGCTTGAGTATTTCGATACTTCTGCGTATCCTCAACCCAACAGATTTGGGATTCCTTCCCTCAACAAAAAAGTCCTAGGTAAGCTGAAAGATGAATGTAACGGTGATATTATTGTCGAGTTCGCGGGTTTGCGTTCGAAGATGTATGCCATAAAAACAGAGAGTAGTGTTACGAAGAAAGCAAAAGGTGTGGGCAAAAATACGGTGGAGAACAAACTCACCTTCCACGATTACATCGATTGCCTCAAGACCAGGTCGTCGGTTCTAAGAGAAGAACAAAGAATCCAGAGCGTCAACCATATCATCACAACAAACGAAGTTAGGAAGGTAGCATTAGATCCGCACGACGATAAAAGATGTATTTTGTCTTGTGGAATCCACACGTTGCCTTGGGGACACTATCGTTTAGAAAATAGTAAAAATTGTAGGCAACGCAATTGAAAAAAAATGAACTTAAATAACTATAACTAAAATAAAAAAAACTTTGACTGTCTCAAATTATCACATACACAATAAAGAACTAGCAAGGACAATGAATCTCTTTGGTTTTCGAAAGCAAACAATGGAGACTGTACACCGCAAGGCAGATCATGAATTTCTACCTTCCATGTTATCTAAACTCAACGGCCTGTTGATCAATCAATTTTCAAAACGTTGCTCTTCTTGCTGGAACAGTGACGATTTCGGATTCGCGACGATCGACGTGACGAGGAAACCCAACGACGGAAAATACAGAAACAAAATCAACGACTTTCTAAACGTTGCAACGTTGTGAGAATAAATAACCAGCATGCCTATGAATTTGTTCGGTTTCAAAAAACAGATCATTATGGAAACCATACCAGATCATGAAGTCTTACCTTCCGTGTTACCTAAACTCAACGGTCTGTTGATCATTCACCTCAACAGCATTTGGACGAAACTGAATGACGATGTGGGCAAGATGTTTTATGTTTTTAATAACAATTTAGATTTCTACGAAATTCCGATCGACGGGAAACTTCAAATCACCGTGAATCCGGAAAACGCAGGCGAAATCAAAATTTCTACCGGCAAGAACATTTTTCGAATCAAGCACGACAAGATGCTTTCTAACATTACGTACGATGTTTCCGCAGGAGATTACCTGTACGTGGAACTCCTCGGAGATTACGACAAACTCATTCCTCTCTTCGTAGAATTACGAATCGTCTATCCTATTATAAATAACCGTTAACCAAAAATGCCTAACGATATTTTCGGCAACACCAAGCGTGTGGACCACGCAGAAGAGATTCTCATGTTGGACATTCGAGTTAAGAAGTTGAGGACCGATTTGATCGCTTTGCAGGAAACCTTAAACAAAAGTTTAGAGTCGGAAATCGCTACGCTCCAAACGCAATGTCTCGACCCCATTCTGAAAATCGATTCCGAACTGAAAACGCTCATAAAAAATTATGTCGACGTACCTTCTTACGACAACGTTCAAAATATACAGTTGAGCGTGGATTCGCTTCAAAATGATTTGGCCAAATTACAGCAATTTCAATCGAAAAATGAAGATTTGGAAAAATTGAAACTCGAAATCGAAGAACGAACTTCCGCAATAGAAAAAAATTTCTCTGAACTTCAAACCGTCGTGAACGATATTGATGTAGAACGCTTGCATGTCGTTGTTTCCAAATTACAAGAAGAATTCACCAGCACGTTGGAAGAAATTAAATCCAAGTTGCAGACTTTGGAAGATACCATGACGAACCTACCATCGTCGGACGAACTGCAGGTCATCGGTAAAAGCGTCGCGAACATAAAAATTCAATTGGAGGCCTATCGAGATTTCGAACACATTCAAACCACCATCGCTACGCTTCAGGCGTCCTTGGAATTGATCAACGAAGAAATTAAAAATATTCACGCTGAAGCGAGAGCGTTGACGAGCATTCAAGACACGTTGAGCACGGTTCAGCAGAAGATCGAATATTTAGAAAATTTGAACGTCGAAACGAATCTCGCTCATTTTCATCACGTACTCGACAACATACAGGGTGACTTGGAATCGTTACGGACGAGCGTGCCTTCGAGCGAAGATTTGGAAAAATTGAAAACGGCGGTGACGGCACTATCCGATTCGGGCGACATCAAAAGTTCATTGAGCGATCTCGAGAGTAAAGTGGCCAATCTCCCCACCTCCAAAGAATTGCACGCTTTGAAAAGAAACATATCTCGAATGCTGAAACGACTAGAAACAGAAACGGCGAACGTGGAACAGATTCGAGACGAAATTAGTTCGCTGGTGTCGACGCTGCCCACTTCGCAGAGCGTCGCCGACCTTCACACGCAGTTTACAGAGATGCGAAGCATCGTGAACGATCTTACCGAGAAGAGCTCGAAATTGAATCAAGTCGAGAACCTTCAGAGCATCGTCGTCAACATCAGAGATCAAGTTGGAGTGCTGGAATCCACGCAGGAATCGACGCAGGCCTCTTTCGGTGCCAAGTTGCAAGAACTCAACGAAAACTACAAGCAGTTGAACGTGGAAGTGAAAATCAAACCGTCGTTTTCTGCCGTAACGGATACCATAGTCGAGCATTTGCTGCCCATCGAAAATAAACTCGGACAAGTTCACAGTAACCTCGTTAGCGTCGACACTAAATTCGCTAAACTGCATTCTCTGCAAGCCATCGAAATCAACAGCGTACCCAATCAACAAAGAATCTCCACGTTCGTCGAAGGTAACAAACTGTACATGTTGCATCCTTATCATCCGTACTACAAGTTTCTCCTCGATGGCACGATTCAGATAAACGAATTTTCGTACTGGTCTCACGGCAGAAAAGCTAGCGTTCCCACCATGACTTTGATATCGAATCGTGGTGTCCAGAAAGCAGGAAACATTCCTCTGGCACGTTGGAACGAAACGCGCAACATATATGAAATACACGAAGACGAAGATCTCACCGTTTTCGACGTGAGTGCCGGCGATAAGCTGATCATTCAAAACACGAGCGAAGTGCCACCTTCTTTGAATCCTATCACGCTTGTGCTTCTCTTGAAACGTAATCTCTAAACAAAAAATGTCTAGGCAAGCCATCGTCGAAGAATTGCATAAACCTGCACGCCGCAACTACGAACGTTTGGCTGTGGTAACCAAGGGCATCGACGACCTCTGGCAAAGTGACCTCGTGGAGATGAGTAGCGGCAATTTGAAAAACGTACATAAATTGAACAAGGGCAACAAGTACCTCCTCACCGTCATAGACACGTTTTCGAAATTCGCATGGGCTCTACCTTTGAAGGCGAAAACGGGAACGTGCGTCACGGAAGCATTCAAATTAATTTTTCGCAAAAGCGGTGGCAGACGACCACGGTTTCTGCAAACGGACAATGGTAAAGAATTTTACAACGCCGTATTCCAAAAGTTTATTCAAAAACATGGCATTCGACATTATTCGACCTTCAGTCACATCAAAGCCAGCATCGTGGAAAGATTCAATCGAACCTTGAAAACACACATGTGGAAACGATTCACGCTTCGGGGAAATTACAAATGGGTCGACATCCTGCCGGAACTCGTCGACACCTATAATGATACGGTACACAGAACGATAGGCATGAAGCCAGCCGACGTTACCAAGTCCGACGAGCAGCGTTTAATTTCTACAGTTTACTGTCCAAAGTACACACCCACGACAAAAAAAGCTAAATACAAAATTGGAGACCGGGTGAGGATCAGCAAATTCAAACGCACCTTCGAGAAGAGGTTCACAAAAAATTGGAGCACGGAACTCTTTACGGTGGTTCGAGTTCTACCTGGAAACCAACACACGTATATAATAAAAGATAGTAGCGACGAGATTTTGAAAGGAAGATTTTACGAAGAGGAACTCTCTAAAACAAAACACCCCGACACGTACCTCATCGAGAAAGTATTGCGTAGGAAAGGTGACAAACTTTTGGTCAAATGGCTGGGACTTCCGGAAAAGAGTTGGATCGACGCGGACGAAGTGATCTTGTGAGTACGTGGAACGTGGTGAAGCGTCTACCGGATCCGGAAAGTCAAACGAGAAAGAAAAAAAACGGCGAGTTGCTTCCCGACAGCATCCGCTGTCTGATCGTAGGTCCTTCGGGGTGTGGGAAAACGACACTGCTCGTGGACAATTTTCTCCTCGCACCGAATTGGTTAGATTGGAAGAACAGGCACCTGTACGTGTTCTCGAAAAGTTTGGAGCAATCCAAATACCAGCAACTGATGAAACTGTACGATGGTCTGGACATTGCAACGTTTGCCTCGGAAATAAAACCACTCGACGATTGTCGTGAAAATTCAGTCGTCGTGTTCGACGACGCCATCCTGGAAAATCAAAATGAAATTCGCAACTTTTTCACGCAAGGTCGTCACAAAGGAATGGATTGTTTTTACCTAGCTCAAACGTTTTCCAAAATTCCAAAACAGTTAGTGCGCGACAACGCCAATTTCATATGTTTGTTTCGTCAAGATCACACCAACCTCAAGCACGCGTACGATGACTACGTAGGCGGAGACATGAACTACAATCAATTTTCGGAAGGCTGCTCTACTTGCTGGAACGGTGACGATTTCGGATTTGTGACGATCGACATGACGAGAAAACCCAACGATGGAAAATACAGAAACAAAATCAACGACTTTCTAAACGTTGCAACGTTGTGAGAAACGACGTATATAAATAACGTCATGACGAAACGAAAAATCGAAGACGAAAATCTCAAGCTTCGCGATTACCTCGCGAAACGCTTCAAAGGTTGGAAATCCGAGAATCGAGGATTCTACGAAGAGAAGAAACGTCAGGATCAACCTGTGATCGATGCCATCAGCAGTCTAGGTAAAGAAATTAAAAGTGTCACGGAACAAAATAAAAATTTGATCAATGAACTCGTACCGCTCGCAGCTAAAAGTTACGCCGTACCCACACCCATTTCGAGCATTCCTTCGACGCCGTTCGAACTGAAGGATGCACCGGCACGACGTCGAGCTATTGGTAGCACGTCCTCGTCTTCGGATAAAATCGAGTTGGGACCTTTGGCACGAGACTACCTGAGCACGGGGAAATTCGACAAGGATGAAGTGTTCGGATTGTATCCCAGCATGGAAACCAGCGAGGGTGGTGGTGTGGTGTGGAAGATTGGGAAATCGAAGGTGACCTTCGAAGGCAACGACATTAAAGTCAATTTAGACGACAAGGATAGTTGGAACAGGTATCCGGGTACGGTGGGACTGTGGGAACTCGTCGCCAAAAAGCAGCCAAAAGATTACACCGACGAAGATTACCAAAGTTACAAGGAAATTCTGATCATGACGGATGCCTTGTACCAGAACAACGACGCCTCGCAGAATAGGGTGAAATCGAGCAGCGGCGAGAAGTACAGGAATCTCATCAAACCGATTTGGAACCAAGTCAAAACAGGCAGCGGCGTCAAACGCTACAACACGTTACCCAAAGAATTTGTTTGGGTGGACGACGTTAGGAAACTCGTGGATCGATTGTTGGTGATAGCCGGCGAAGAGAATGCAGGTAACCGTAATTTCTACAACGAGAAGGTTGGCATCGTGGACATGATCAGCACGAAACTTTCCAACTTCATCGTGAACGACGACAAGGGCATAGGTTACCTGATCAAAATCATCAACACGCTGCCTCCGAAATTCTGGAACGTGGCCGAAGGAAAAGGACTCGTGAACGACATCATCAACAAGTTACCTTTCGAGATGCATCTACCTGGCTACCAGTACTGCGGACCGGGTACCAAACTCGAGAAAAGATTGGAGAGAGGAGACAAGGGTGTGAATCCGTTGGACGCGGCATGCAAAGATCACGACATCGCCTACAACACCACGCAGACGGATCTGGACGCACGTCACGAAGCAGACAGAAAGTTAGAGCACGCAGCTTTCGAAAGGTTCGTGAGCAGAGACGCATCGCTGGGTGAACGGGTCGCCGCACTAGGTACCACCATCGCCATGAACACAAAACAAAAATTGGGGTGGGGTATATAAATAACATCCAGTAAAAAAAAAACTTGATATATAAATAACACACATCGTGAAAAAAAAATAATCTTCGGTATATATAAATAACACACATTGTGAAAAACAATTAAATTTCTCTCTAACACTTTGAAATTTTTCTTGATATGACGACCGAAAAAATAAGTGATCTCCAAGCATTAAAACAAATGCTAAATTTGTCAGTCGAGTATGTAAAAATTCAGGAATTGGAAGTCGACAAACCTTACACGATAACTTCCGGTTCAATTGTTTCTACCCAGTATGGTCCCAAGGTACGCCTGTTGCTCAACGCACAATACAGTCTATTTTTACCAGATCGATACGCTAACATGTTATCCGACGAGAAGCTATCTATTTTAATCGAGAACAAAACTCGAATCGTGTACAAGGGGACAAAGGAACTTCTTGGCAAGAAAACGAAGCACGTAATAGAATTTGTGTAACGACAGCGAGGCCTTGAAAATATATAAATAACATACCGTAAAAAACTACACAAGAAAAAATCTCAGAATATATATATAAATAACATACCGTGAAAATAACACATAGAGCATCAACATGAAGCCCAAGGGTGTTGTGTACCAGATACCATACTCCAATCTAAAAAATCTAGGTGCTCTCGATGGGTTACTCACCAA
Source organism: Lepisma saccharinum (assembly GCF_977018435.1). NCBI lineage: Eukaryota > Metazoa > Arthropoda > Insecta > Zygentoma > Lepismatidae > Lepisma > Lepisma saccharinum. The sequence goes on from NC_139257.1 coordinate 2,988,715, forward strand.
GAAACAACGCGAGAAGAAACGTTCTTGCTTGAGCAAAGGACATGGAATGAAATTGCTGCTCAGCACACCTCAATTGAAAAGATTGCAGCGTTCGCGGAAACAGCAAAAGGTCGGAGGTTTCATATTCAGCATCCCGGCCATCCTGGCAGCATTGGGGGCCGTTGGAAGTTTAGCCGGCGGAAGTGCCGCCATCGCAAAAACCGTCATCGACTCGAAGAAGAACAAGGCGGAATTGGAAGAACAGAAACGTCACAATCTGGCCATGGAGAAGAAGGGGAAGGGCGTGATGAAAAAGTTTAAAAAAAAGAAACAGAAGCACTCACCAACCGAGACATTGAATCTCTGATCGAACCGTTACAAATCAAACACTTCAGAGGAGTTTTCATGTCCGACTCGTTACCTTCAACCGTGAAAAAAAAAGAATGCGGAGTAGTCAACTTGGACGGTCAAGAAAATCCAGGCACGCATTGGATATGTTACCACAAAAATGATGATAAAGCATTCGTTTTCGATTCTTTCGGAGGTGTTCCACCTGCAAATTTAGTCTATTATCTGAAAACGAACAAAACCTCCATATACTACAACGACGAACGCATTCAAGATTTCGGAGACGTGAACTGCGGTCATCTCTGCCTCTCCGTGCTCGCGTTTCTCTCTAAAATAAATAACCCTACGATCGAGGATTTCCAGAAAGCATTGTGGAGCCTCAAACAGCATCACTAGAATGGGCGTGTTCCATCTCACGAGCGAATCTTCAATCTTGAAACTCACGCTGCACGACGACATCGTCTATCCTAAATCCGTGGCTCTGCGTGCATTCTACAGCATGTACCTCATACCTAACGTCACCCAGCACAACAACAAAATTAGCGTCGGAAGCGAACACATCGTTGTCACGCCAGGACAATACAATCTTTCCACTTTGCAAGCTCAATTACCCAAAGGCACATACCTTTCTCAAAATTCGGTCACGCACAGAGTGGAAATCCTATCCGCGACGGAGACCGTGGACCTGGGCACCATAGGAGAACTTTTAGGTTTCGAGAACAACACCAAACTCGAAGCTGGCATCAAGCACGTAGCAACCAACATTCCTAAATTCTTGGCCATAGAGACTCTGAACGTACACTGCAACGTGGCCGAAGGTATGATCACGAAATCTTCGGACGGATTGTTAGGAAGTCACAAGCAGACGGGAATCATAGCCACTTTCAAACCAAGTTCCGAGTTCATGGAACCGATCATCTACACGCCCTCTTCGCCGATCTATTTTCCAGTATGTCGCAACCGCATAGACGACATAGAGTTGGTGGTGACGAACGAGAAAGGAGACGTGGTGGATTTCGCAGGTGCCACTACGACGGGCATCGTGGAGATCAACGTATAATAAATAACCATACATGTAAAATGGAGCAAATCGAAAGTTACGAATTGCAATCTTTCCCTCCCAACCGTCGCACGTTCGCCAATCTGAACGAGGCGAACAGGGAGATCGAATACGACGTGGACGTAGGCGACGGGTTCATTCATCCTCACAGAGCAGACCTCTACCTTCAATTCGACGTGGTGAAGAAGGAAAGCGGAGACGCGTTTCCCGCAGCAGCAAACTTGATACTCGTGGACAACTTCGTGCCTCACCTGTTCTCGCAGGTGGAGGTGAGGAAACACAACACCGTCATCGACAGAATAGATTATCCAGGCATCACGTCGACGGCGGTGGGAACTTTGAAATTATCCAAAACGGACGCAGCGTACTACCAGGCCGGGGGATTCGAAGCCGGAACCAAAATATCGACGAGAAGTCACACGGTGCTCTTTCCCATGCGTCTGCTGCCTGGTTTCTTCTCGGACTACAAGGAGATCATGTGGAAGGGAGGACTGAGGGTCACGTTTCGAAGAGCGGCCAACGACAACGACGCACTGATGCGATACGCTACTTTGGGTCCGGACGGCACCACGCCGATAGCCAACACTTTACCCGAAGCAGCAAAATGCATCATCCGGAGCATGGAATTGAGAATGCCGGTGGTGGAATACGAAACAAACTACGCCCTCAAGTACAAAGCGGAGATCTTAAAAAATCCGCAGGTGTTGATTCACTTTCACGGTTACCAGTGCGTGCAGAAAATGGCGTCGGGAAGTCACATGGAATTCGACGTGACGACGCAGTTCAACAACATACAGTTCGACATGCCAGATTTCGTCGTAGTGCTTTTTCAGACCGGGAGGGACAAGAATCAGGAAAAAGATTCCAGCAAGTTCGACGACTGCAAGATCAAGAACGTTTATCTGAAGAACGGACGCAACGAAGTGTTCCCGCGCGAGAATTACAACCTCGACGTGACCAAAAACGATTACCTCAAACTTTACGAAGCGTTCTCGGCTTACAAACGCGTGACCGAGGGAAGCGTGGACATGTACTACACGCCCAGCGAGTTCAAAGCACGGAGACCCATGACCGTCATCAACACATCTAAGAGAAAGAAGGTTGTGGTCAACGATCGAACCAACATCAAGGTCGTCTGCGAGTTCCACGACGCCTTGCCCGAGGATACCCTATGCAGTGTCATCCTGATTGCAGAGAAGTCCTTCGCCTACGACGTGAAGAACGAGAGGGTCACGGAGCAGTTTTAAATTCATAAAAAATTGCCACATACTAAAAATCAACATCCAACACATTTTAGGTTATATAAAATTTGTGAAAACCTTATAATACTGAAATATTAAAACAAACGGAGTCCCCCTTGTAGGTTAGTTCGGTGCGTAAATAAAAAAAATGATAGGTTAAGTTATATCACTTAGGATCGTAAGAAAATTAAAAAAAATCGTAAAAAAAAAAGATAGGTTAAGTTATATCACGTAACATCGTGATATACCTACCAAGTACGAGTAGGGAAAAAAATGAGTATAGTGAAAATTTGTACTAAAACATCGCTAAACGCTATAACATCCACAAAAAATTGTCAAAATATGTCAAAAACTTATATTCGATTGATGAAAAAAATACCTACAAAATATGATCCTCAAATAATAACGTTCAAACAGTACCTAAATAAAAAAAATGATAGGTTAAGTTATATCACTTAGGATCGTAAAAAAATTAAATAATCGTAAAAAAAGGATAGGTTAAGTTGTATCACGTAACATCATGATATACCTACCAAGTACGAGTGGTGGAAAAATGAGTATAGTGAAAATTTGTACTAAAACATCGCTAAACGCTAAAACATCGACAAAAAATTGTCAAAGTATGTCAAAAAGTGATATTCAATTGGTAAAAAAAGACCATACCTACTAAGTACTATTTTGAAACAACTAACTTACACTACTCTTGATGTTAAGTCCTGGAGGTTTATGAACTTAATTTTAAACTTGTATTTTATTGCGCATTATTTTAATTATAACACATTTATGTTCAGTGTTAATCTTGTGTAAGTTTTTACGTGCATGGCAATTTGTCAGGTGAACGTAGTTCCACTGCTGGTAATCCTAGGTCGCGCTGCACTCTCTATGTTCGTGCACATTTCTCCGCACACAGCACCAAGTAGTTCCGCGGAACCACGCTCGTCAGCGCCACTCCGGTTCTATATAAATTAAATAAGGTTAACTCGAAAAACAAAGCTGAGATCACTCTTCTCAGTCACACTCCAGTACGTACATAGACATCGGTTAGTTCATCGAACTGTCAAGCCTAACAAATGCCTATTGTTGTGTGAGCAGGAAAAAGTTTATTATCCATTTGCCTTCACTCATCTCACCCAACAGGTTAATAGGTGCCGGGGATTGTCCCGAGTTCATTTTTTCCTGGAGATGGTAGTCGTAGCTCTGTGTCACAGAGAATTGGACATCGAGAAGAAATAACCCTCCTCGGACGTATACGAACTCGTCTCCATCGCCAACTTCAATATTACGGTGGAAAAACTGTGATCGCATCAACTGCTTTAATGCCACCGGTACTGGCAGTTCGGCCACGGCAAGAGCCTCTGTCATTCACGGCAAAAGTGCATCAAGTGCGCTGAAGAACATTGGATCAAAGCTTGCCCAAAACCGATCACAGGATATCCCGGCAATAGTGTGCCAACTGCACCGGGTGTCATACGGCAAATTACAAGGGATACTTCCCTTGTATCTACATATACTCTAGGCTTCCCGTTCTAGAGGCTCGCCGAAGTCAACTAGGACCATTAACAAGCAGAAAAAGATGTCTACACTCCAGGCTTCATCTGGCCCCATCAAACTACCTTCGCCTTCGATGTTCGCTCCATTCAACCAAGGACGCCAGGCACTACTTCAACTTTGGCTGCGCCTTCTCCCAGTCAATCTCAGCCCTCCACATCGAGGCCGCAAATACAGAGGACCGACAACTTGGAGCAAGTTCGTCGGTTACTAAACGTACTGCTGGAACCAACAACTTTCCGGCCTGGTGGTATACTTAGGGTCCTTCGGGAGCAGATGTCTGCAAACTGATCTTCTTTATGTTTTTCGTTTGCGTTCGTCTTGTGCCGTCTGGGAACAACACCGATTTTACCTCCCTGCCACAAGCGAGGGAGGTTCACCAAAATCATGTAATTATCTTCAAAATGAGATTTCAGCAAAATAATAAACATGAAGCTGACAAAAACCTTGTCCAGAAAACGGACAAAAAATGACCACAAAATAATGTTAAACGTGATGCCCACTGAAACGCCGAGAAACGCGGCAACAGAACACAACAGACCCGTTTCCGGCGTCTCAATGGGCGATAATCTTTAAAATAATCTGTAAATTTCTAACACGTAAATTCCCGCTTCGGTTCCGCACGTTTGCCTGTCGTGAGAGATACACCATTTGATTTCAATAGAAGCAGACAACAGATGTTCTGTTCCTTTCTCTTACAGCGTTTCTTTGCGTCTTTAGTTTCTTAAGCAATAGAACGAAGCACATAAGTTTTCCACTAAAGATGTTCACTGCACAATAAATAAAACACATTCATACATAGAATTTGTAACATAAACATTTTAACAATTATTTTGGCAAGGAGAAAATATGTTTTCATTTCTTTAAAGATCTTACACATATTCCATATTGGAGGGACTGCCAGTACTTTTTTCCGCAACGCTTGAGATTTAATTGTTGCTCTCTTGGTCGTTTTTGTTGACCAGGTGTAACAAAACGTGTGGACATTCGAAGTGAATATCAGGAATTTTATGACATAGACTCGCATATGGTGAAATGATGTCAGGTTTCGCTAAAGACTCCGTAAAACAACATTTGATACAGTGCCCAGAATGTAGAATGCGCCAATCATAAACATTGCAAGAATTAAACGGAAGTAGGCTGATTTCCTAACAAAATTGGTGATGCATGACGACTTAATACACCTTTGTAAACTAATTTAGCTTACTGGAGGTCAATAATGATAAAACTATGAAAGGGAGGATTTTTCTACAAATCGCCACTTTAAAAGTGCAGACAATATACGAATGCCATTAAACTTTGGTTTTCGGAGACCACCAACCACAAGTCTTGAATACTAAGGCGTTCCTAATTTCAACATTGTGCTTGTTTCACACTCAATATATGATTTTGTGTGTAAAAACAAGAGCGTCGAATGTTTTATAGTTTTGGAAGAGTAAGCACCCCGAAGGAAGATTAATCTTGACGAGCGAGATAGAGAAACCTTGCTTCGGTAGTAAAAATCAGAGCTAAAAACCACCCCTATTATGTGCCAAACTTTCAAGAGCGGGGAAAAGTAGTAGTTGACGCCCCTTGGTTTTCACAATACTCTATTCAAATTGAACAAGTTAATGATAGATCTGTTGACATTTCTTGCAGAAAAGTTGCTGAATTGGAAGCAGTGTGGAATCAGTCACCAACAACAGAAGTAACACTTGAACTCGATGTAATTCTAAGTGAGAAAATTTTGTTTACAGACGTATGTATATTATATATTTCTCACCTCTGATAGCGTATGAATGATTTTGTTCCTAGTATTACATTATTTCGCCCTCAATAACTTGCAAATGGCTACTACTTAATGAAGATTTTAAAATGGTCATTTATATATTTATTATGTAACTACACAACAGTCAACTATTATTTAGCAGCAACCATTGTTCTAGTGCAACTTTAATGCATAATGACTTTAACAACAGATTCTATGTATTTGACATTTTCACAGATTTATGGATGATTCAAATCGCAAATCATAATATGCTCTTGAACTTGAAACTGAAACAAAACGCTTTTCAGAATTGAAATGAAAAACACGAAAGATTTCAAAATTATAATTTTCTCAATTTAAATTTTATCAGGTGTAATCATTCCAATAGTTCTACATCAAAATTATTAATGGCTTGCAAAGACTATTTAGGACATTAAAGAAATCCGTATTCGCTGATGTTCTTACGTTCTGCAGAAGTATTCGTAATGGAGAAGATGTAAATTATGACACGTAAAGAATATACATTATGATTACATATTTTCAAGTGAAGTGCCATATTATCAGCTTGTTTGAAAATTTCCTTGCTTTATAATTTGAAATATGAGGAACACTCCTTATCAAATTTTGGTGTAATAATTTATGATAAGTTCTGACTTCCCTAGAGTTTTAAAAAATATATTTTTAATAAAATGCGCAAAAAAATAAAAAGTAAAATTAAGAAAGTGAATTTAATCAATATAGCATTGAAATAGTAAGAACAATAGTGACAAGGGTTAAGAGAGAGGAAAGTGGAGAGATTTAATAGCTAAAATCAACCAGACGATCTTTCCAAAACAAATAAAAGCTTAAAGCTTATTGTTACTTCAAGGAATTGGCGTTCGCAATAAGTGCGTGCTGAAACAGTGTTTTCTCAGAGTCGAGAACTTACGGCTAAAACGTTTGGTGTATATGTGCACACCGTGTTGCGTATTATATAGCAGGGTAAAATATCTACCACAGAAATCGTTGAACCTCTGTTCAAATCTACTGGGAAACATGCCAGAAAACAGAAACGAGAGCGATGATCATGACCTTGCAGTTCCTCTACAATAGATACCTTCAGACTTCTTTCAGGTACGAGTTTCTCTTATATGCTGCAGTGGTATGATATAATCCTGTATATAATTATTCACTATATATTTAATTGTACTCAAATATCACGTGCATACATTAATATATATATAAAAAGTTGAATATTGGACACAACGAATTCTCTGCGTTTCTCTTCCGCTAGCAGTTGGTTTGGCAACAGTGCGGCAGCACTGGCTGCGTATTGGCTGAACTCCTGTTCCTTCTAAAGGCGTACGCCGTATAATCCCGATTAGCCTACCAGTGCATAAAATGGACTTAAAACACAAACTCGTTCACTCACATTATCACATATTATTAACAGAATATCATAATAATATGATGTTGTATAGTTTCTAATGCACTGTCAGTAACATATCGTCGTTATTTCTAATGTCGTGCATATTTTGTAATGTAGTGTCTATCTGCTTTCAATGAGCCTTTTTGATGCTTTTTGCTGTAAGAAAACCAAACATACAAATAAAACACGATTCCAACTGCTTCATCAGTATGCTTTTATGGAAAATAATCTTTTCACTCCAACTGAACACTTTTACATAAGTTATAATGTGAACACTTCCTATTATGAGATAGAGAATAGGAATATTAATAGCGATGGTGATGACTATGACTACTGTTATGGCATTTCCTGATATTCTAGCAACTATATGTAACTTCAGTGTGTGCCACTTAGCTGCTTGTTGTTTTTCAGAGTGAATAAATGTTACTTATCAACATTGACAGTAACCTTATACTCAACTTCATGATTATGATGATGATTGTCAAGAACCCTTACACGATGGAGGGAAATGGATGCCATTGTCGAACTCAGCGTGGTAAAATTAGTAAATAATCAAATTACCACATATAATTTTCCAAACCGCTGACATGAAGTTAAAAAATGCAGGTCTGTGTTACAGTCCTCCAAGGGAAACGGCAGATATAGCATGGAAAAGATAGCCTACATTTTTTAAAGTTGCACTCAGGGACTTCGTTATGGGGAACCAAGAGGAAAGGGGCACGGGCCCGCGCAAACTTCCACGTGGCCCCGGTAAATTTGTCTGCGTATTGTACTGGAAATTTTACTTTCATGAAAAATAGTGCAAAATGGTTCTTCGGTAAATTTTGCTTACACTTTGAAACACTGCTCTTGAATATTTCTCCCCATGTTCCTCATTTTCCTGATTCTTCCTCGTCCAATACAAAAATAAATACATTTGAATTGTTTTATGGCCCAGCTTGTTCAGGGAAGTTGGAGACCTTTTGAAATTGCACTTCCTCTCCCTGGCCACCAGTTAAGTGGTAACAGCTGTCCATATTCCCTTGAGAACGCAATCACTCCTTCCGGGGATCTTTGAAAACGATTATTTTTCCTGTCAATTTCTATGGATGACGGACACGCCACTAGAACTCTGTAGGTTAATTAAATTATTTTATGGCTCGGTCAGGATATCCTCGTGCTTTTGAATGGCAAGAGACACTCGTGACAACAACGAGACAAACCATGCATTTAACTCTTTGTCCCTTTTCCTGCACAGGGATGAATGAAGAAGATGCCGCTTTAGGCGGTTCTTTCAGGTTCATTCACAAGCCATGGCTGTTGGAGTTTTATTGCTTCGACTGGGGCAAAGTAATAAGCATTTGTAATGTATCAACTTCGCATCGTTCCTCAGCAAGTTTGCACGCCTTTTGCAAGAAACCTCTCTCGATTTTTACCTCATTCTGGATAATTGTTGACTGTCAGCTGTGAACCTGGCGTTTGGTAACTGTGCAGAGCCGAGTGGGAAATCTTTGTTGCTTGGCTCTGCATCCTGTGGAATGTGGGGTGAATGAGCGTTCAAGTATTTTTCTACAATACTTATTATCAATTTTCTTATACTATTAATTTCAATTTTTGTGAAGTTCATCATAACATTTTGTGTTCTAAAAGAGCTTGTGACCACCACACAGGAGCCTGGATTGGATTCCAAGGGTCGTCATCCTCAGGTTCGAATTTTCCGTTCATATCCATGCCTCCATGCCTACGTTGATCAGGGACACACTCTCAGGCTTTCATAAATGTCGGAAACCGATAATTGTAAAACTCGCTCTAAAGTTGTGCTAATCATAAAATCTCCTACGTGTCTTATGGTACAGGGCCTCGAAACTTTCCTGGACCAGCCACTGAGTTACGTGTGATAGAAGATGGAAGATAGACTTTCGAGGGAAAGGGGGGAGGGTTGCCACTAACACAGGCGGCAATGAAGAATTATTCGTCTTTCACTAACGATAGACAACGAGGTATGTATTAAGAGTTTTACAATAGTTTCCATACCCTTGAAATGTTAGGTTTCAAATTTATGACTATTGTTCTGACTCTCTGTGATTCTTCTTCATTTCCACCAGCAAATCCGGCAGCTGCTTAGATGTAAAGTTACACAGACATACAGATATAATTAATACTAATTTATATTGTGAGAGCTCAGTCAGGTAACGGTAGAACGAAAGTCGTGAGGGCGTCTGATTACCATACGAGAGACCCGGGTTTGGTCCCCGGCGGGGAGAACTGTGATTTTTTCCACCTGTTCAAACGGCTCCCGCACCCATTCAGCATCGTATAGAGTGGCTATCTGGAGAATACTTTGGGGGTTAAAGGGGGCTGTGATCAAGAAACTGTGGGGCCTTAACTCCACACCCTCTATGCGTCTTTATGGCGTCGTGCAAAGCACAGGGGAGCACGTTAACTTGTTTTACCTTTTTATAATTTATGTAGCGAATAATAGTTATATAATTTAATCATGAGATTGTCTACTAGTGGGGGAGGAAATCTAAACCTGCGTGTTGAACTCAACTCCTGCAACATCAAGATTCATTTTCTAATTTGGTTATTTCATGTCGCTTTCCTTTCTTCTGGGACAACTGCGTCAATGAGGATGAATGATGAACTTAATAAATAGCGATAAGGTAACCATGTCTGACTAGGATCCAAATCTGGAACCTCTGATTTTGTAGCGCGTTGTGCTCAATTGAAGGGTGCTACCTTCATTTGGTGCAAAGGTACATAAACCTTAATCTTACAACTCAGCTAGCTTATCTACAGGGTAGTGTTCTTTGTAGACAACGAAACCAGACAGGATGCCTTCCAATGTAGACTTTTAAACGAATATATTATTTAAACACATGATACATGGAGTAAGAATATTTACATGATAAGCTACTTTCTTCTATAATTTTCTTGTTTACAGTCAATTTTCATCTCAATATGATTTTTATTATTTATTTTCTATATTTGAATATTCTTCTATCCTGACTTCCTTCGTTATGGACAGATCTGGATCGGGACTTCCTTCTCAATGGACGGTCTGGGTCGGGACTTTCTTCTCAATGGACGGTCTGGATCGGGACTTCCTTCTCAATAGACGGTCTGGATCGGTACTTCCTTCTCAATAGGCAGTCTGGATCGGGACTTCCTTCTCAATATGGAGGATCTGGACTTCCCTCGTTCTGGATCTGGACTTCCTTCTTATCTTCTTTGTGAACTTCCCTCTGGATTTCAATTTATTTATGTTTTGACTATTTAACGAATTCCTTTATCCTTTTCCAACTTTTCCCTTTAAGCTTTGGGAATAATACTAATATCCTCCCTTGGGGCTGCAATTGGAACGCGCCACCACTAACTAGGTACAACAGAGTGTATACTTGGTGCAGCCGATTGACATGCGCATCCAAGTAGGTGCTACGGTTAAACCGCGCAACCAAAAAGTGCTGTGGGGCGTCGATCAGAACGCGCTCGCCACTGATGTAAACAAAATTTCCCCTATAGGAATGGTAAATCAATCATACAGATGCAATATCTGTTCAAAGACACAAACTTGTATCAGTGCTTTGACTTCCTTAATTTTCATATTAACTTACATGTGATCACTGATTTGATTTATAAAATATATATATATTAATTTACTTCTTTCATATTTATTCTTTGTCTTCTTATAATATATTCTATTGTTTTTCATCTTTCCAATTTGCTTTGTTCTTATTTATAAAGTTATTCACATATATTATGCCAATTCTTAACCTTGCACGCCTGGTGCTGCCATCTCTATTCTTCTTTGGCAAACTATTTACATTACTTGGTCCTATTGGGTACGTAACAAGGGATAGGATTTCTTTGAAAATACTCTAAATGTGGTCTTTAACGAACCAACATCAGTTAGAAACTTATATAGGTCTCCTAAAACTAAAATTAGCAAATAAAATTAAATTTCTTGAGTCAACAGCCCGTTGAGGTGATTTTTCATTGGCTTCCGCGTGTACAACACGTTGAGTTCTTTCTGATATCAAGAGCAGAGTTCGATACCATATCGATTTCAAGTAACTCCCCAACTATTGTCCTCACGATGCTGGAACAGCACAGACGTTTTTGAGCTCCCACCAGGGATCGAACATGGGACCTCAAGCACGAAAGACGAGAGCGTAATCATTTAAGCGCGTGTGAACTCTCCTATATTCGGTACAATCAATTTTCCAGTGCTGTACACGCAAGGACTATCTGTACGAAAGTATAGCATTTCTTATCCAACGTCATCATTTATCAAATGAATAATCAGCTGCTGCAAGAGCCTTGGGCCTTTCTGAAGAATAGTGTGTAACACGGTCATCTTGTAAAAGGGGGTGCCAGGTTCGATTCTGTTGCCATTCATGTTATATTTCACATTAGATGACTAGCTTGAATTTCATATCCGCGCGCTTTTTTATCTAAACCTAGTGCATTGAAAGTCACCTAGAGACCATCAGAACAATATTTGATAGCAGATGCACATCCAAGAATATCCAATATCTTTCAGACAAATTTACAAATATAAGGACTAATTACACTAAATTTGCCATACTTTCTACCTCCCCCCCCAAAAAAACAATGTAGTCTTACCATCACCTACACCAATGTGCCTGTACGGAGTACCGTTGCAATATGTAATACATACCTAGCTTCATCGTGACTTTTTGGTCCCAACACAATAGCGACAGCTTTCTCCGCTGGTATTGTTGTGCCCGATAAGCAAATTCAGAGCTCTCAACTTGCTTGCAACAAAAGAACTATTTGTTGAAGCACATATAACCTACACTAGGGTTTTCAGTTAATATACGAGGCGTGTCTCCTTCATAGCACAATCTGCACCACGAAATACTTAATCAAATAATAATCTAGAAAATGTATGCAAAAAATGAATCATTCGTCCTATCTATATTTTTAACGTGGACATTGCCACATGTTGCAATCTGCGTTTCATTTACATATGTACATTGTAATGGAAATTGTAATTTCATGTTATTGAATAATGTTTTATGTAATGTTATTTACAGTTTGCCCTAGCTGTTGGTGAAAGGAACTTTATTCCATATTGGAACTCAAATGAGACGTACACAGAACGTGGCCACATAGAGCAGACATATCTTGTAAAATACTTCACAAGCGATTATGCAGCCAGAAACATTGATTACAATAAAAGACGTTGTCGCTTTTCTGACGAAATTCAGGGAATATGGGCATATCCATTCTACAGTGAGAGTGCTTGCTTAGTTCAATGCACTGCTGAGAAAATTTTGGAGTTTTGCAACTGTACACCTCCTTATTTAGTTCGAACTGGTAAATATATTTAGCAAACATGTTAAGTTTGTGTAAAATAAATGACATTTCAATATGTTATACATAGTTGATATTTATTTGTGGATTAAATCTAATCTCTCAATATTTAAAATATTTAATCAAGAGTTAACGTAGAAGGTACAGTTTCTATTTTTCTTGCTTTGTGGTAAACAAATATGTAATAAATAACTGTATGCATAAGCGCCGATTTCTTGAGACGTTTTAGGGGAGCAAAGCTAAGCAAAGCAAAGAGAGTCAGTGGCGTAGCAACATATCGCGAGGCCCAGGCGAGATTAAAATGCGAGGCCCCATTCATTTTTCTAATTTGAAACCTCAATGTAAATCGATACAAAATCTTCAGGGATACGTCAACAATTTATCCTATTTAAATAGTAATAACACATTACTGACGAAAATGATATTTAATAATTCCAGTCACCCTAAAAATGTGTTTCTCTGTTTTCCTGGAGCTGAAATCTGAAGCTGTACGACAGGCTTGTATCCAGCCGCAATCACAGCTTCCAAGTTGCAAGATTCAAGGCTTATGAAGAATTACTACTTTCCACAATGTGTGGAAGGTTTCCAGTGACGAACTACTAGTGTGAGTCCAAGTTACATTTTCCCCATTCGGTACTATGAATTTATACTAGTACGCCTATTACGTCCTCGGATCCCCAACATATACCGCAAATGACTCTACAAAATTTGAATCATAGCACTCTTTCAACAACACAGGAAATGGATAAGATATGACAGTTTATGTAGAAATGCTGAATAAGTTATCCTGTGTCAATTCAATTAGAAATATGGACTGGTTATTGGTTTGATTGATTGATTCTTTTATTTTACTTCTCCTTTGTGCCTCTCTTGATTAATTGACAAGAAGGGATTGTTTCACTCGAATTAAATGTTCGGAAAACAATACTCAATCGTCTCCAAACCTGGACTAACTGTAACGACTGTGCCACTTTAAATGAACAGAAGTGCACTCTAAAGATCTAAAGCTGTCACTAATTTCAAAATAATCAAAACTACTAAATGTCAATACTATATATATATAGATTTATTTGGTTTATGGTTTAGAGGTACTCAAAATAAAGATGACCAGTTTTATCAAGCAAGGGAAAAATGACAAATGTATAAGTTTTCTAAGATATATTCGTATTTAAGTTAGTAATATAACACACACACACACACACACACACACACACATATACACTCTATTTCAACTGATATTTTAAGACATTTCTCTATTAAAGTACAATGCATAAAGTTGTAGTTGGAAATATGTAATTACTTGTAGGGTCATGTTTAATTACAAAGTTCAAAATATGTATTTATGTACGAAAATAGTACAATATTAATGTTATTTAATTTATTTCAGATGGTCTGCCAAGATGCAACACCTTTACAGACATTTACTGCTTTCAACAAGCGTTAGGTACACGACTCATATGTAATAAATTTAGTTTCCATGCTTAAAATAGTAGCACAGTTAATACATAAATACATGTCTCGATCTTACAATTATTTCATGATTACTTTTAAAAATTTAATAACTAAAAACCTAAACACCAAATAAAAATCACAGCTTCTAATTTGCAAGTTTCAAGGTTTATGAAGAATTTCTACTTTCCATAATACCCGAGTTACGAAATCTGACGAGAGTGTTAATTTATATGTGGGGAAATATAAGTTCCACCTGATTTTACAAAAAATTATACGTACAGGATAGAAGACTGTAATTCAGATCATAGCGTAGCAGTGGACGATTCTGTGTATTATTTATTTACTTTTTGTTTTACAAAATATTTCTACTACAAATTCATTTACATGTGGCAACTATGTCTTATATGAGCCAGAAACTCAATGTAGGGTCCCTGAAAATGCGTGTTGAAATATTGCTACCAGTAGTAGTAGTAAAGTAAAGAAAAAATTAAGGTAACATGCGTACAGGTATATTGTGAGTATGCGTGGCTTTCCAAGTTCTGGTGTATGCTGGTGATTTTTTTCCCATTCGTCCTGTAACCTCGTGAATAGTTGATGCGTGGTTTTCGGTCGAGTGGGTCCGGCACGTAATTGACGCTCCAGTTTTTCAAAAAGATCTTCTGTGAGGTTCCAGTCGGAGCTTTGAGCGGGCCAGCTAACACATCCACCTGATTGTCCTCAAACCACGATGTAATGGACCAGGCTTTATGGACAGGGGCATTATCTTGCTGATAGAGGAAAGGGCCCATTCCAATTGCTTGCCACAGTGTGGGCAGCATGCTATTATCTAAAATGTCCTTATAAACACCAGTGTTCATGTTGGCATTGACCGAAACTAATGGCTCGAGCCATGGCCAGCTTTATTGGAGGCCGGAGCCTTCAATTTGGCAACCCTGTAAACCGATGACATCAACCGGCCGATGTTACTCGAAAACAACATTAGAGAATGAACTTACAGACGTAAAAAGGTAATAATTTTATGTAGCCTATTGATTGATTGATTTGTTTTATATTACTTCTCCTTTGTGCCTCTCTTGATTAATTTACAAGAAGGGATTGTTACACTCGAATTAAGTGTTCGTAAAACAATACTCAATCGTCTCCGAACCTGGACTAACTGAAACGAATGTGCCACTTTATGTGAATAGAAGTGCACTCTAAAGATCTAAAGCTGTCACTCATTTCAAAATAATCATAACTACTAAATGTCATGCCGTAATCACTTCATTCACTCAAATTATATTCGCTAGTGTATTCAACGTTATTTTTCATAAGTAAATCAGTATGTTTTTAAGTTGTTACCAAAAAAACATTACATTTTTGTGCCGCATGCCGCATTTCACGGAACATTGAGTACTTTTTACATGTGCCGAATCATCAAATATAATAAATATCCAATATTGATATCATTACTATTGTTAATTAGTTTCCTAGTCTCTCTCCTATTTTATTTTCCAGGTAAAATAACCAAATATGAGACGAAACTTCACTGTAACTGCCTGCCTACTTGTGAAAGACAAGAGTATTCTCTTATACACAACCGAAGAATAAGGTAAATATGAATCCATTATAAACTTATGGAAATATATTTTCAACTCACAAACACTTGCTGTCTACCCTACGTTGAAGTGCATCTTGGTTATACTCCCTACTAGCTCTCAATAGGCATTCAATAACTCAGCATTATGAACTTTTTTCGTAGAGAGCCAATTATAGGGAATATGAATAAATGAGTCAATCCTTCCTGATGGAGGATTTGTAGATATGTAGATATTCACAAAAAACGCTGCGCTGGAGTTCTGGAGAAATGACTATTTTACGGCGAACGATTGAAAGTCTAATATAATTAACTGTCTTTTGAATTCATGCATAAATACCCTAGAGCTGTATTGGGTGTGTCCATACAACACACCCAATACAGTTCTAGGGTGTTTATGCCTGAATTTGGAATTTGGAACACCGAAACAATGGAATCTGGAATCAGGAAATCTTGAACCCTGGAACTCTGAAAATCTGGCAATGGAACTCTGCAACACTCTGGAATGCTGAAACTCGCGATACACTCTCCATGATTTTTCGGGAGAAATAAAGTAAATTATCATTCCACAACGATCCTGAAGTAACTGGAGAAAGGAAATATTGAAACTTGCCCACAAATACGTATATGTCGAGATCAACATTGAGGACAATATGAATCTTTTTGTCACACAATATAACTTTCTTAGTTTTTCTAAGAGCTCTAACCTGATATATTAATTAAATTAATTAAATATTGCTGTACGATAACAATAAATCAAAACTCATCACCCCCACTTCACTTATGCATCCCTGTACAGTTTAGTTATAGAAAATGTTTCTTTGTATTACAATTCCCTATGTCTGGCAACATTGATATTAGTCAATCTATAGTCACGGACACTGCCGTGTTGTAACAAAGCATTTCGCACTTTTAACGAATTCGTTACAACACAGACGTTTTCGTGACTGTGTATGTGAAATCGTTTTCTTTTATTTTTATTTTATTTTACCTGTGTTCTGAAACCTTCTTCCACTCTTTACTGTCCAAACAGTATTCGCTCTTATATCTGCCACTTATCCTTAAAGATGGTAATATAATATTTTGAGAGGAAACTGGAGAAAGGTATATGCAATTGGAATGTCTTTCGAGCAACCTTAAACTGAACGTGAAGGCAATTTTCAAGAGACTAATGCTTAGTAAGCGTCAATTTTGCAAAAAGCATGATTCATCCTACCACACTTGTTGGTGAGTCTTCAATATTTTCAAAGAACATGCTTATTATATCTCCAGCTAATGGTATGCAGCTTAAGAAGATAAGACTCTATCGTGCACATTACTCGCAACATATATTAATGTCATGTGATTTGTTTTCAGTGTATGCAACTTGTATGGATATCCGACTTGCCATGTTAAACTGACGTTTTTGCACTCTAACGAAACGGTGAGGCTTAAAGTAGTTCGTGGACCTTTGGATGTATTCAGTAAGTAATATTTTCAGAAACTATGTATTCGATGTCATGGATTAATAGTATATATAAAAACGGCATTCATATAGCTCGCATAGTGCACACACAATGTTAGGAAGCAAATTGGAAGCTGAGATAAATAAAGGTCTTCGTTTCTAATATCAATACACAATATCACCGATCTTTCTATTATTGTACTCTATTTCCCTCGCTTGTTCTCTGCGCTATTTAACTGCAGCGTGATAGACAACGCTTGCTTATATGCTGTTAGTATTGAAGAAGACTGTGGGTGGTTCGCAAGAGACGAAAATAATCTAGGCCATAACAGTAAGATGCTGATCAACAAGTCATCTAAACTCTGATAATATCTCGGAACCTGCTTCGTGGATAGAGAAAACGTAGGATTTATTGCTTTAGAATTTACAGTTTTCTTGAGATTGTAAAAAACATTATCTTAAAGATACTCTTTATCTAATTAAATTTTGGATGATAATTTCATACCATTTTCATCTACAGTTAAAGCTTTTTCATAGTTTAATAAATAATTTCAATGATTTCACATGAACAATTGCATCTTCTTCACACTTTGATAAATAATTACAATGAATTCAGAATCTAATACCACTATGCAACTTTACATGTACCTCCTGCCTTAGTGTATCTTCTTCATTCCCAAGAACTCCTTTTCACAAACAAAATGATTGGAAACGATCAGGTAATGATTACGAATACAGATACTCTCACCAAAATACTTCCATTCAGGTCACGCATATATAGTATCAAGTTTTCTACTCCAATCACTATAATACAATTTATTAATTAAAAATAATTTCAACACATATCCTTTAGTAACGTTTATTTCTGTAGCTAATAATACTAAGCGATTGACCTATTGATTTCCTTAATAAAATCAGCAGTAGCGGATATATGAATTTGTCTATTTTTGTACTTTCATTGTTAGTTTGGTATTTCTTTGCTAATTGATTAATTGATTGCTTGGTTCACATAATTTATTGAGAAGCAATATTTTAATTTAGTTTCTAAAATTGCATTGTAATTACATATAAGACAGTAACGCTAATCAACATTTGCAGTTTCTTTAGCAGGTCTGGTTGGACTATTCCTAGGAGCCAGCGTCATCAGCTTTATTGAGATTCTGTACTTCATGGTATTTAAGCCACTATTGATTGTATTAAGAATATTGAAGTAACAAGATAATGTACCATATAATCACAAGTAATGCAAGAGTATGTAACTGATTCAAATATATTGAAGTAATGTGGTTCCTTTATTGATTTAAGTTCCAAATACCAAAGGGAAATGTTTATATGTTCACTTTGCAATGTAATGTATACTTCATTTTTATAGTGAATGTATTAGTATTTGTAATTAACGTTGTACTTTGTCATAATTTAGAGTTAGGACAGATTGAAAGCAGTAAGAAAGAATTGGAAATGTTTCAACTTCACTAATGGTTTGTTAGACATTTTCGGTAAAGAACAATTTGAATATTACTGTATGGCTGATGAAATGATTATCAGCATAGGAATAAAAATAGTTCGTTAGGCTTTCAAAACACACGACTTATATAATTGTCACAAATTTTTTATTACTATTAAAGCAATTCTCACACCGAAAAACAAATTTATCTCAACTCAGTTCTCAATTGTAGAGAAATATGGAAGTCATTCGGAAAAAGATAATGGGGATTTTTATGAATGTGATTTCATTTGTCCCATCCTAAACACAGTAGAAGCGAAAAATGTCTTCGACAGAGTGTAAGAGGGGTTGTTCCTTTGTATAGGAAGTGTCTCGCCAAGGGCGAATACTTTATAGACAGGTTTGTAGTGTATTGATTCTCACCATAATAATTTTGTGACATGATTAGCTTATTATATTCGTCTTTCACCAATTTCTACTAACTCTACTATTATATGCAATATTCGCCTGCGTCCTGAAAGCATACTTGTTACAGGAAAAAATACACTAAAGTAATATTACATTTCAACTTGTAGTAGATCTTCACATAATTGAGATGAGTGTATTACATATTCCTTTTATTTTCATTTTATTCTGTGACGATTTTAATCAACAGCAATCATACTTATTTGTGTGTATGTGTGCCTGTGTGTACTCATGAAATGCGTATATGCATGGGCGTATATATAGAATTTACGTAAGGGGGGGGTCAACTTTTGGTATGGTCAGGGTTGCTATATTTCATAAGTAAAATCTGGAACACTGCTGACCGGAAACTTGTTGGGGAGAAGGGCGAGGGACGGGGTGGCTGGACCCGACAAAGGTGTGTGTATGTACGTATCCATTATCATATTCTTTACACTTCTTAAATAGAAACAGAAATCTACTTCCAAGTATATCATTAATCTTGCATTCCTTTTTGGTGTCATAATGAACTAAGCTGCTATCTCACAATGTCGAAACTTTATTTGAGAACTGCTGACTGAACAGTGCGAGCACCGAAGCACTGACTGTTCACAGTAAACAGCTTACTATGCAATGGAAGAGATTTGCAACTGAAATGCAACGCTGTAGCAGAATGCGGCGCTATCGTGATGTCAAATATCTTTGCAGGATCTTCTTGTAACTCGATACCTCTTTATCGAGAGGGAGAGGTTCAATGTGCAGTTAGATTGTTTAGTAAAATGAGCATGTTAATATTACGCATTTAAATATAAATAAAGTTGAGGAAAGTATAGTCTTAATCATTTCTTCTTTCCCACCCGATTCCAGGACATTGCGCATCCCGAAGAAACTGCGTGTTCTAGGTCTCTTCGTTTCATCATCATAGTCTATAAGTAGTTTCTCTGCTATGGATTAAATTTCATTAAAGTTCTCAGAACAATCTCTTAGTTTTTTTTAATATCTCTATTAAAATACTGTCATGTTCACAGTACTGAACAGTCTACCTTTTGAGGTGCCCAACATAATCTTGCACTGCGTGAAACCAATTTGGTTAGAACAGGTTGAGATGTTTCACACTCCCCGCAGGTTACACAGTGAAGAAACTGAAGACCTTACTGAAATATTTCTCTTCTAAATGTATTTTCTACTGTTACGGCGAACGATCCTAATACTGGCAAGGGAAGTGGGGGAGCTGCAAGACGACAAATGCAGCAACCAGTAGAACGAGGTTCACGTAGCACATCTTCCCGCTGCGTCGTGTGTCTCGGCGTCTCCATTGTTGTCTGGTTGATCTGCGACGTAATCTCCGCTCCCCACTCCCCTTGCCAGAACTAGAACCGTCCGCCGTAAGAGTACAAAAGATCTATAGTAATTTGTCAAGTTTGTAAAGTTTCTACAATTAGTGAATACATTTCCAAAGTCACGCTACTTAGTATTGATACTTTTCTGTTCATCTTGTGTCAAACAACTTGAGAATGTTAGGATGTTTCCGTTGTTTTCTTGCACTGCGTTTTTAAAAACCAAATTCCTTCAAGAAGACTCGTGGGAAAAAATTGTAACTGATTTGACAGTCCCAATTCAGTTTCTTATCGCAGAAATTAAGAAACTATGAGTTAATTGCAGACATTTGGTCTGCAGTCCCATCTGGTGTGTGGAATTATGTAACTTCCTTCCCATCCGTATCCCTTCTTATACGTCTCAAATTTAGGAGAATATTAGAAGTCCGAAGAATTTTTTAGGAACAAGCGGATAGAACAGATAGTCTGGTAATTTTATTGAACCGTAAGGGAGGGTTTGGATCCGTTGAGCCCCCACCCTTAAATACGCTCATGCGTATCTGTATGCATACGTATTTTAGTCCTAAATGGTAGTTTCGTTTTCTCTTTCAGTCCAATGTAACACAATTTCTATTCTTTGTATTCAATGTTTCGAATATATTCTGAATGTTGTTCCAAGCTGATATCAGCACTTCAAGGCAGTAAATGTAACACAATAACATATGCATCCTGTTGATGATTAACCTACTGTGGGAACAAGAGATCAAATGGAAATTCTTGAACTCAACTTGGACAAAAAATCATGCAAGAACTAACAGTTAGTATAAATCGTGTATTTTAATCATAGCGTGTACTTATATTTACATTTGGTGTCACTTCAAATGTAAAATAAAAGTGTTTTAATCCTGCCTTAATGGAGGTCACAACATTTCAATGGTATTTTTATTGTTTTTAACTCTTTTCTTTGTGCTGACTGCTGTTGTATCCAAGGGACCTATTTAAAAATGTTTTACCATATTTA
The DNA here is from genome assembly GCF_977018435.1 of Lepisma saccharinum. NCBI lineage: Eukaryota > Metazoa > Arthropoda > Insecta > Zygentoma > Lepismatidae > Lepisma > Lepisma saccharinum. The sequence goes on from NC_139257.1 coordinate 3,010,062, forward strand.
TTACATTAATAAATTTCTTCGGGTATCCTACATCTTCGAAGTTTTATTTCTGTTCAGAAATTGTTATATAGTACATATATTGTTTTCCACTGTGTCTTCTCTTTTAATAATATACACTTTTAAAACATAGAGATGAATTGAAGGATCAACATTTTCTGCATAATTTGTAAAATAATACTCGATTTAACTATGTTATAATTTACTACTAGTATCTGCTTAATTATTGCCTATGAAGAAACTTAATAAAAGTGAGCTAAAACATGACACTTTGCGCTTGCTGTCTTGATAATTGTATCCTCTGCTTGGGTTACCTGACAATAGATCCTTATAACAAATCCCTATGGGGGTGTGATTAGCGTAGTGGGGCAAGAGTCCAAAGTTCGAACCTAGAATAAAGCTACATTTCATTTTATTTTCTCTTAATTTGTTTCATAAATGTATTATTTATGCTTATCGTTGCAATTTACTTACAAATAGCGAGCTACTTGAAAAACATAAATCTTACAAAAAATAATTATAAAATGAAAACGCCATTCTTGTCAATATCTAATGGTAACGTACTTATCAAGTTTATACCTGCCAATTTGTTGCGTGTTTCAATATCTATACATATTGAAATGTTTGGCACATAGAATTTCAAACTGAAGCTTCTCTTTTGAATTTCAACTTGAATCGGGTTTTGCTCGTGTGTTTGTTCAAAATTGAACCAGAAACCCTCTGAGAAAACACAAAGTTACAAATCTTCAGGACCTTGAAGCAAAATTAAATGCAACACTATGCACAAAGGAAAACATAATATACTGCATACAATATTAGATACTAGAAACAGAGACACATATTTTAAAAGTCTGAATTCTCTCATGTATATAAATATATAAGAGTGTGTAACATTTCGGTATATATAGTGTGTGTTGAACGATGTATTTGGTTTATAAGACAAAGATTTTATTAAAATTGTGTAGTAGTATTTCCATAGATTGTGTTTGATGAGTAACTGTGTAGGAAAATTGTGAAAGTTTATTTTGACAAACAGTTGTTGCATAACCTTAATTGAAAATTTTCACAATTCGATATAAATGCAAATGTTTCAGAGAGAGAACATCATGTGCGAAAATGCCGATTTGTCTTAAAATATTTTTCCATCGGGCCTAAACCATAAGATATATTTTTTGGGTGTAAAAATGTCACTTCGTAATGCCATAAAAGGTTGTTTATAATTTTCATGAGTCACCACATAACTAAAAGCTTTATGTACTTTAATTCCTGCTGAATTAATTTTAGTAGTTTAAGGCCAACATTCAATTGTAATTCAAATCTCTATTAGCATTGTTTAAAATAAAATAGTGTTAAAACAACTTTTCCTCTTTCTATGAGACAATAAATAACTATCATTTATCTTTCGCAGAGTAATATGAATAGATAAAAACAATCTGACACCAGATTGTAATTTAAGAAACGAAAGGTAACACAAGCTATTCCAGTCATACAAGTTAATTTCAACTTCATGATGGCAAAAGTCAATCATGACGTTCTTCGGTAGCCGGTCCCCGTGGCGGAGTGGTTAGCACATCGCGCTACGACGCCACGGGTTCCGGATTCGAATCCCGGCCTGGGCAAGGATGTTGATGATTGTTCATTCATTAATTTCATCATATCATCACCCATCCCCAGCTTTGCAAATTAGCCAAAAGTAGCACAAGAAACGAAGTAAAATAGAGCAAATCAATCAATCAATGTTTTTCAGTAGACTCGCTGCACGCTCTCTACTTTCTTTGTTGCAAGCATTTACTAGGAAAATATATAAAACTAACAGAAAAGTTTATACTAGCTTGTGCAATGTTTTCATAACATTGATAAATAGTAGTCTTGCTGACACTCACTATCAATGAAGTATATACATGATTTTGTATATTTTCTAGTATTTGGTATTTTATCATATGTATCAGCCAATTAGTAGTTTACAATTCAAATACAATTAAAAGATATTACAAAATAACTACAAAATTAACAATGACATTATTTTCCTACATCAAACATTTTCGATCAATCAATCATTTGAGTTATTCATTCCTACAGAAACAATTCGGTGCCAGAGCGCATTGAGCGGTCAACTCATGATAGAGCTACTGAGGGTTCCAGGTTTGAATCTTGATATGGGCATGAGTCCTCCTATGTGAGTGTTCCTTCAGCAATGACATTATAATTCATCTTTATCGTAATAAATAGCCAAAGTTGTCACTAAATCGATGTATAATAAGAAATACAAATTTTAGTTCCATGCAGTCGCAATTCTGACAGGCCTCTCATATGCTGCAAAAACAGAATTTAAAAAAATCCAGATCACAATCTTCAATTTCATCAATGCTTTTATCCATTGATTAAAAGAAGTGTGCAAGATTACATAAAGTTACTCTTTTTATGAAGACTAGCGTATTGAGGATTTTAATTTTGGGGAGAACTAAGGCCATATATAATCAGGCTTTCGTTCACTAATTTCCAAATTAAATTCCTTGATACACCATAGTTTAAAAGACAAGAAACTTTCTTGAAAATGATTATCAAGACGTTAACACTTTTAAAATTGACGCTGAGAAGGAAAATATTCTAGATATGAATATGACAAAGTAAAACGTACTTAGGCGACAGTAAGGAAGAAAAACAGAACTTACATAAAACACTCAAAATGTAGGCCAAGGCAGAATTTATTGTATAATAATACTTTCTGAAAATATATTTTATCAGTATGAATCTTTGTCTGAAGAAGACCATGTTAGAGGTTTTATTTGTTTGTTATTTTACTATAAACTCTGCCTTGGTCAGCACGTTGAATGCTTTATTAAATTTGGAAACAAGCCTTAATTGTGTTACGACAGAATGTACAATTTTCATCGATTCATTCAACGAAGTATGAGTACAGTATCCAATCGTGTAATATTCTTGAAGGAATTTTTTACCTAAAATACATGGCAATTTTGAAAGAATCAATTTAAATTGAAGACTAGAGACTTTTAAGGGTTTCTGGAAGCATATACTTTAGGTCTTCCACCTATAAACAAAGAAACGAAATGTTTCTAGGAGACTGGTTGGCGATTTTCCAGATTAATGTTTAAAAAAAATGTTGTTTCCTTTCTCTTTCGTTCGTACTCTCATTCTCACTCTCATTCCATATGAGAAGCCGTTCTAAATACAGTTACTATAGAACAAAATGGAGCTTAAGTTACAAAGGTAGTCCGGAATAAAGGACTGAAATAAAAATATTACCTAATGAAATTTCAACTAACATTTGGGTTATCATCTTGTCCAAATCCGTCATGTCTACATTGCAGAAGGTATCCTTTCTGTTAAGAGGATTAAAATGAATGTTAGATCGTTCTGGAAATTCGTTCATGTTGACAATATCAAGAAGGCTGTTACTATGGAGGACATAGCAAAGCACAAAAACCAGAAATATCTGAAACAAAGTTTAACAAATTCCAAGGCTAACTATTCTATGAACGAAATACTTCTCTAGTAAACATTGACAACAATATGTAGCACACAAAGCATCCTTGTGTAGCATAACAAAGTGTCAGTCTTATATGTTTCAATTTACTTATCTGACAGTACTGGTTTCAAATTGGAAGTTAAATTTCCTACATTTGTCTAGCGTGAACTCCAATCTCAAAGATAATGACGGCAGAAATTACGTTACCGTTTGAATTGAAGCATTAAAACGAGCGAAACCGCGATTACAAGTATGTGAATGTGATCATGAGAAAGTCGGTAAAGTTAGAAATTACACGTAAACGTGAGAAAATTTATACAACAATAAAACATTTTCGTTCTTGTGTATTTGTTCCTTCTACATAATCCAACTTCATTACTAACTTGAATAGGAAGTACGTTCCTCTCATGCCTTGAGCATAATTCTTTCAATGTAAATGATAGTCCATGAAACGAGGTATTGTGTATGAAATCCTGACAGCAATTCATTTTCTAAAAATAGATAATGTAATTAAATAAATACGAACATGATACACACGCACGGAAATATGCAATACTACTTCTGATTTACTGTATGTATGGAACTACAAGATATAATATCGTACATTCTTTCAACTTCCAAAACTTCATATTTCTGCGAATAGTTTCGGAAATATCACAAATACACTTGAATACAGAAATATATTTGTGAACTAGTAAGAAGCGAGCAAGCGAGAACGGAACTGATAAAGAAACAGAAAATGAAATAGCCTAGGATGAGAAAGGAAAGTGAAAATAAAGAGACGGTCGTGTTTGCGGAAATATTCAGAGCGACACTGTATGGTGTACCTTCACGTAATTGGAAGATGCTTTCTTCCTATGGCAGCAAGCAATAGGCTACTCTCAGTCTTCTCAAAATGTGAAATAAATGTAAATTACAATTCGAATTTTAATTTCGTTTGCTCACTTAAAACTGGAACAGATGAAGAAGTCCATTCTTAAAGCATTCATAGCAATCAAATTCATTAAGCAACATTGTGAGTGTAAATTTAACCTGAAACACTATAATTTACATTAAAACTTAATCCACTTCAATCATCGGACACCATAAACTGAAAAGTGCTAAGTGTTCTCTATTCCGTCGTCTTTGTTTGGTACACACCACCTGCAAGCGATTTCTTGCCAGCGGTCCTACTTGTGAGAGTTTCTTCTTCTTTATGTGTCGCGAGACACGTGCGTGTTTTGTTATTTGAAAGTTTGTTTACGTTACGAGTATGCGTCTCCGGCCAAAGCTGTACAATATCCATGTGACAAACAATCCGTGTGTCGAAACGACCATAGAAAATAAGGTATCCAAGTTGAAAGGGTAGCTTTCCCCGTATACACATTTGGATTTTCAATTTGGTTGAATATGTCATACGATACCTGGTGAGTTTTGTACTTTGACCTCAAAATACTGTAACTTGGAGTATGTCCTAAATGATGAATAGTTATTGTATTGTCTTTTAACGACATCTCGCACCTCTGTGTACGCAAAAAGTCATTTCCTAATAGTGGAGGGAGGGTTCTAGAATCTATGATTTTGAAAAGGTGTGAATATTTGTATTTTCCAATTTTGATATGGAGGACTACAATTTCAGACACACTCAGTTTTGTTCCAGACACACCTTGAATTGTGGACTTTACATTGTAGGTTTTTCTTTCGGAAGGGAGGAGGTGGGAGGGATAAATTGATATCTGGGAACCCACATCAATAAGCAAATCTATTTCTTTCCCTTGTATAATGCTGTTGATGTAATACAGACCATCTTTGTCAATTATGGTAACATTTCGTTCCTGGAAACCGAAGATGATTCTAGTTTAAACTATTGTCTCTTTGTGGTTTGTAATAGCAATTAATACTTAAGTGGTTATATCGACCACAGAAAGTACAGGCCGATGAATTTGTATCGTCGCGATTACCCATATTTCGATTCTGACCTCTACGTTGAAAACTATTATTTCCTCTAAATTGTCCTCTAGAGTACGACCTATTCCTGTTTGATTAGCCCTATAATTACCTCTGTTGGAAGAGGAGTTATTATTCCCCTTGTTTTGAACTCTATTATCCCTATTATGTGTGTTTTATTTGAATTCTTTGCGAATTCAAAGACATTAGCACAAAAGTTAAGTATTGAGGTTGGATTCAGTTGTTCTTCACGGAAATGTAGACACAAATTTTCAAGATGCGTGGAAAGCTTATTTAGATCGTCACGAGAGGAGGTGTTGTCAGTGGCAACAGCTGGTGGCGAAGCGTAGTGTGGAATTTGGGAACTTGGTTGGGAAACCGAGGTTGGAATCTGATGGGGGGACTGTTGCTGATATATGATCGAAGGAGAATTTCCCACAGCAACCATTGGCGTAGCTGTCTGCGAGGGAAAGGCAGGAGTTGACTGCAGACTTTGGACTTGATAAGCAGAGTGTGGAGGGGGTATAGAGTTGGATTCTGGTTGTACGCTACAAATGGCTGAGCCGGAGTTGGCGTATTACTTGGGAGGGGGAGCAAACCTGTGCATGGGAACAGCTGTGAAGTGGCCCGGAGGTCAATGTCTGATGCAAGCTTGCTTGCGCTATATCCTGATCAATTTCATACTTCTCCATCATGCGAGAATTAATCAATAATTGTTTGCGTTCAACATTTTGTAGGTGGGCTCTTAATTCCTCTGTTTTGGCAAAGTGTTTGTTAGTTAAGCAACCAATGTATTTAGCTCGCAGTACCGTGATTACATAGGATAAAGTATGTTCTTCAGTGGCGTTCGGGAAATACTGTTTGACCAATACTTTATTAGCAATAACATATGCATGAATGGGCTCCGTAATCAACTCTTTGCGCTCCAAAACAATCTGGACAGGCTCTGCGGTAAGGAAAGCACCTTTGAACAGGGCACTTAGCTTATTTTTGATTTGGGTATAAGTCGTGTAGTGTAAGTTCTGTATGTCGTGAAAGTATGTCAGAGCTGTGTCAGTTAAGAACAAAGGCTACATTTCTTTTCGCTTCGCTTCCGATCATCCAGTCGCGTGAGCGACATTCTTTATTCTCAGGAAAAAGGGCTCGACATCTTTTTGTTTCCGCTGAAAGGCGTCGGATATAGCGCAGTTGAGATTGGAGAGGCCATGTCAGTGGTGGAAATTTCTGCAGTAACGTTATTGGGGCTATTAGTCGTGTTAGAGTTAGTCGGTATGTTAGTTGGAGTGCTTGCCAAAGGTTGGTGTCGGGTTCTGCTGGGTGTTTCTAATCCTAGTAAGAATTGGAGGTAGTTTCTGTTAGCAGATCTTAACCGTGTTAGTGGAGGGGAGGGGCCGGTGATAGGGGTTTTGATTGTACTGGGCCCTCCGAAATTGCAGTAGCTAACTCTATGATTTCGTCCAGAGAAGCATCTAGGTGTTCGTGCAATGCTATCTGTCACGTATTCATAGACTAAAGTTCGTCGTGCTGAGCAAAGAGCAACTGAAAGTACTGGAATGCAGTTAGTTAAAACATTGATATGACATTTTTCAAATAAATACAAGCAATTGTTCTCATTCCCGTGTGAATCATGCTTAAGCACGTACAGAATGAATATTATGCAAAAGAACTAGATCTTGTGGGGCGAGACGGCACAAAAGAAAAGATGGGTTGTATTCCATATAGTAATATACAAAATTATCACTGGGCCTGACACATCTTAAGCATACTGTGGAGTATTGAATTGTGACTACTAAAAATTTAATTTGTGAGATGGTCCCAAAGTGGGAGGGGAAACTAATTCAATATAAAGCAATTTGTACAGAAGGGTACTCAATTGCAAAAGTGCCTAAAGCACCTCCACCATGTTGTAATCCCTCTTTTACCTGGGATCTGAGGTCACAGGGATGCTTCAATAACACATTTAGGTAGAGCATAAATATACTTGTGAGTTGAACCTGCTCCGACTAAGAGAAAGGAGATATGAAGATTGAATTTAGGTTATTCACGATTGTTCATACCTGGTAGACGAATGATGTTTCTTGTCCAAATGCTTCTTGCTGACCGAATTGCGACTGGTGCCAAGGTTCGATACTGTGACCCTTGGCTCACTATTCCGGGCAATTCCACACGTATGGTGTCAGGCTTATGTAGCCGAAAACTTCATACACCGTTGTTGTAGTTTGTTCGTTGTAAAGTGTATGAGTAAAATAAGAGAAATGAGGGCGAGGTCTAGGGTGAACTTGCTTTTATAATATTTTGCCTCGAAAGGTTTCGAACACGCTGGATCATGTTAGATCCTCGTATTTACCTGTCAGGAAATATCGATGCGTGCACATTCTTGAGATTGCTCGGCTGTCTGACAATTCCAGTGAATGAACAAACATAAAATAATCTCTCGTATTTTTAATCACCACACTCAAAAATTTGTATATGTATATATATTGTGCTATTCCCTGTCTGATGTGTTACTCAAATCCTTGAGGATTTATATTTTGTTACATTAGATTTCAATGTTTTCTGAGCTCTTGAAGCAAGAAATGTTAGTAATTTAAATAATTTAGGGTTTGTACAAAACTAAACTTCTTATTTATGTATCGGAAGATAAAATATAGTAGTTGCTTTTAAGACGTTAATACAAATGGATGTATTGTATTCGAATGAAACGTTTTGGTGGATTATATGTTATTACTTTGAATCAAGGTGTTCTGAATTCGATTCAGAGGTTCATATCCTAAATTAAACTGTAGGTCGAATACCAAACATCGAATAAAAATGCGTTTTTGTTGAACGGCTATAATTTTTAAAACTCTAAGAAGTGTAAGATATACTTTACTTAATTTTCGACATTGTTCTAACGTAGAAAGCAAGAAATAATATTTTCCTAACATGACTTTACAGATATCGAAGGATGGCATGTCTGGGTAACCTGACTTGCTTGACCATATTTTCCATGCCCCTATCTCCAAATACATATAAAGACAAAATAGTTCCAAACATATATCACGTGAAATAATCTTTATTTAGAGGGAACTACATTGCTGTGTTCTAAGCGGACGTCCGCCATATTGAATTCTCCCCAAAAGTTTTTAAATGGGAAGGTGTTGTTGTGCTTATGCGCCGATTTCTTCAGAGATTTGGGGGGAGAGCAAAGCTAAGTAAAGCAAAATACTGATTTCTTTCTGTTTGGGAGGGAGGGGTTAGTTGGGCCCTAATACACTTGAGTTAGTTAACATTTGAAAAATTGTAATTACAATAACTACCTTTTACAACAAATCATATATATCCGGATACATCGAACTTTATTAGCTGAAAATAATATTCACTGTACTACTGGGATTATGTAATTTTACAACATAAGGAAGGTTTTCAAAAATTGGACCAGTTTCGTTTTTTCTTAATTAATTTCTCCATTAATGACTAATTCGAAAAAAATTATATTTTGAAGTATAGAACATTCCATGCACTTTCATCGGATAGTAATAAATTTTAAAACATATAAGTACTAACATTATAAAATAAGAAGAAAGTAATTGGATGAATGGTCCAAATTGGGAAACCGGTATCGTAATTTGGACTCACAGTTGCATAAGTTGGACCTGAGAAGAAAAACGGTAAATAACAATTATTATTAACATTATAATAAATTAAAAGTGTTTTTACGTTAAAACAACGTCTCTAGATTTTTGCTATGTGTGTTGTGACCATATAGTAGAAGGAGTACAGGTGAATCTTTACTGCTATTCACATGGTTCCTGAAGTGCTTGAGAGTAGTGTAATTGGGCCGGTTCAAAATAATACTTGGTACGAGGGCTTTTTTAGCCTCTTTTTTTTTATTAATTGAATATCAGTTTTTGACATATTTTGACAAATTTTTGTCGATGTTTTAGCGTTTAGCGATGTTTTAGTAAAATTTCCCTTTTTTCCCACTCATACTTGGTACGAATGCCACGATCTTACGTGATATAACTTAACCTATTCATTTTTTTTTGTGCTAAACTATACGAGAGCCTCTACGTGCTTTGACCTACTTTAGAGTAGGACCATTAAGACAGTTCTGCAACCGAAAGTGAGGCTTGAAGTGAGGCTCGGTGAGGCTCGACTTAATGGTTTGCTCTTGTAAGGCATAAGCCTTATTTTCTCGCAGTGTTGCCAACACCTTACTCGAAATAAAATCACCAAGGTTTTCTTCTTGGTCTAACCTATGTTATTGAACTGCGTCGTCACGTCCAAACCCGCATGACTTCCGTACACTATTGGTTCTATTCATACTTTTTCTTACGTGTAGGTGTACATGATGAATCCCCAAACAGATTTTTCCTAAGTCTTACCGTTTCCAAGATAATCCCACTTCCGGTCGCCATTTTGGATTTCCGAACATAGGTTCTATTCATACTTTTTCTCACGTATAGGTGTACGTGATGAATCTGCAAACAGATTTTTTCTAAGTCTTACAGTTTCCAAGATAACCCCACTTCCGGTCGCTATTTTGGATTTCAGAACATAGGTTTTATTCACATTTTACTCACGTATAGGTGTACATGATGTATCCCTAAACAGATTTTTCCTAAGTCTTACCGTTTCCAAGATAACTCCACTTCCGGTCGCCATTTTGGATTTCCGAACATAGGTTCTATTCATACTTTTTCTCACGTATAGGCGTATGTGATGAATCCGCAAACAGAATTTTCCTAAGTCTCACCGTTTCCAAGAGAACCTCACTTCCGGTCGCCATTTTGGATTTCCGAGCATAGGTTCTATTCATACTTTTTCTCACATATAGGTGTACATGATGAATCACCAAACAGATTTTTCCTAAGTCTTACCGTTTCCAAGATAACCCCACTTCCGGTCGCCATTTTCGATTTCCGAACATAGGTTCTATTCATACTTTTTCTCACGTATAGGTGTACATGATGAATCACCAAACAGATTTTTCCTAAGTCTCACCGTTTCCAAGAGAACCCCACTTCCGGTTGCCATTTTGGATTTCCGAGCATATGTTCTATTCATATTTTACTCACATATAGGTGTACATGATGAATCACCAAACAGATTTTTCCTAAGTCTTACTGTTTCCAAGATAACCCCACTTCCGGTCGCCATTTTGGATTTCCGAGCATAGGTTCTATTCACACTTTATCTCACATATAGGTGTACATGATGAATCCGCAAACAGATTTTTCCTAAGTCATGAATTGGAGGGTTCTATGACAACCTATATTAATTCTCGTAAGAGAATAGTAGTGCAGGTGCACGGGTTCTAAGTCATTAAGTGGGGATCAAAAAAACCTCAAAAAATCACTTTCTCTCCACGTTCCGCGACTCATTTATTGCGCTTACGATGTTTCGCAGCGAAGAAAACAGCACCAAAACATCAAAAACTCACTTTACTTATTTGGGGATCACCAAAACCTCAAAAAAACTCACTTTTATTAATTGAGGTTCACCAAAACCTCAAAACCTTATTTTCTCTCTATATTCTATATATTTCTATGTTCCGCGCATTCATTCGTTGCGCTGACACAGCGTGATGAGTAAATAATGTACTCTCTCATCCTTGAAGGATGAATGCACCTTATCGTAATTTTCCAAGTCCCGGTCAAATGTTTATATATCGTGACCTTTGTAAACCTCTCGGGAACGATGTGCCACACACACACACACGCGCGCGCGGGCCTGTATGGTGGCGTGTTTTTTATTTCAAACAAACAAATAATAATTGTTTTTTTTTTAGGATTCCTGCCCCCTAACCCCGCCAGGGTGCGTGGTGCCCAACCAAAAATAGTTCTAACGGCTGCGGTTAGATAACCACACCTCTGTAGAGTTTCACGTGTTTTTTTTTTCTCGAAGGTCCTATGGGACACCTCTGTTTGTCAAAAATTCGAGATATTTGCAATTTAACGCTGGACTTGGAAAATTTTTCGACAAAGGGATCAAATTTGGTTCCATGACGACCTATGTTTATTTTGGTATGGGAGGACAGAGGACACCGAGACTCGACCGACACACTAAACCCTACCTTTCTACGACTATTCGTTCAAAAGTTACGATTGATCAAAGTTTTGGAGGGTGGGCTAACTTCTTACCTCTTGACCCCAGGACCACCAAAACTTGGTACACGTATTCTACACATCCAAAATCGACAGGGGGTATCTAACGATATCGTATGGGGATGTTTTTCGATATATTTTTTCGATAACTCTTACCATTTTCGAGATATTTGCAATTTAAGATTTTTTTTAACGCTGTGGACTTGGAAAAAATTTTCGGAAAATTAAAGGTTCCAAATGACAATAGTTAGAGTTTCTCCAATCTAGTAAAGTGGATTGGTTGAAATCTCCAAGACGTATTTTGCATTTTTTTTTCAAATATGAACACGTTAAAACTGAACTGAAAATAACATACCTGAAAATTCTATTTACAGTAGATTGAATTCTTGAGTTTTTGTATTCACACTCAAGAAATTCTATATAAATAACATACCTGAAATTCTATTCACAGTAGATTGAATTCTTGAGTTTTGTATTTGCATCCAAGAAATTCTATATAAATAACATACCTGAAAATTGTATCGCTATATACTAGACTTTTTTTTTGATTTTTGTGATTTTGGAGAAAGCATAATGAAATCCACCAGTTTGATCGAATGTGTTACTTGCAAAAAATTAATATCTAAAACTAATATTAGCAAGCACAGGGCAAGATGTAGCGAAACAGGTTCGAGAATTAATCGTTCGTTACCTTCTTAATCTTGTGCTCGATGCGGAAAGATGATCAGCATTGCAAATTTAAGTAGACACCTCAAAATTTGCAAACCATCGACCGGACAAGCATCGAAAAGGAAAATCGATAATTCAGAAACGGAAGCTTCCACTTCCAAGCAAATTAAATTATCTAATGAACGCAAACCAATTAGATCTGCATTCAACGACCAACTCCAGGATTTTTCAATTAAGTCAGAACCAGGCCGTGACATTCTAAGTTTCTTGGACGAAACGAAAACATCTGTACTAAATATTTTGAAAGATAAACTTGAAAACAACTCTATAAAAGTATACGTTGTTCTGTTTTCTGAATGCGAGAAAGTTGATGGGACAACGAGTATTTTTTATCATCGTACAAAAAACCAGACACTTTATTTTGCTGACGTCGAAAATTTGGACAACTTCTATTATAAAGTTTCCAACGAGCTGGTTAAGAAACATGACGATTTCGAGGCTAAAGGGTCGGGATGGTCTCTGTGTGGAAGTCCTCACACGTTAACCGTTTACGTGAATCGATTCTCGCCTCTTCGAGCTTCCAGCTACGTTCCTCTTCCACCGAACATTCAACACAAGAGGGCTGTGTTAAATATACAGAACAGCGATAACAAGTGTTTCCTTTGGTGTGTGTTGGCTGCACTGCATCCTGTTAATTGCAAAAATAATCCACAGTGGGTTGGACATTACAAACAATACGAGTCCGAGTTTGAAAGTGTAATGTCTGGCATCGAATACCCGGTGACATTGTCGGATATAACAAAGTTTGAAAATCGTGCAGGAAAACGCATCGCTATTAATGTATATTCCTTCACGTCAGATAAATATCTCGTGCATCCCGTCAGGATAAGAGATATCGACGATGACGATGCTTGTGTAATAAATCTCCTTCTCATTTCCAACGAAGATGTCTATCATTATACGCTAATTCGTTCAATGTCTCGATTACTAGGAAGCCAAACAACCAAGCATGAACATTGCATCGAAGTTTGCCCGAGATGCCTAACCACGTTCGACGATCGTGACCGACGTGATCATCAAAATCTTCATAGTCGTCAGATTGCTATCGAGAAACTTGCCGAACATAAAATTTACTGCGGTGACAACAGACCGACTCGCATGTTGATGCCGAAATCAAAAGAGGTCGAAGAAATTAGGATGCATAAGGCATTGTTGGAACATCCCGCAATCATCATTGCTGATTTTGAGTATTTTCTCAAACCGTTGTCGTACTGCGAACCAGATCCCGAACTTTCTTCCACAACACCGTATCAGTTGCACGAAGCCTCGAGTTTCGGATATGTTGTCGTGCGACAGGATAGGATAGATGAACCGTACGTTTACCGAGGACCAGACGTAATCAAACATTTTTTTGAAAAGATGGTTGAAGAGGTTGAGACCATTGGCAGCCTCTTACGCGAATCGAAACCAATGCTTCCATTATCCAGCGATGAACTTCAAGCTCACAATAACATTGAAACGTGTCCGGTGTGCGATCAACGTTTCACCGACGAGAATCGGAAAGTATTTCACCATAATCACTTCACCGGAAACTACATCGGTGGAATCTGTAACACGTGCAATCTAAAGATCCAAAAACCTACCTTTGTCCCCATATACCTTCATAATGGCAGCGGTTACGACTTCCATCTCTTAATTCGGAATCTTGGATATGATAGACAAAAAGTAAATATTCTAGCAGAGAATGAAGAAAGGTACATCAGTGTCAGCAAGCGAGTATTGATTCCGGGAACAAATGAAACTGTGGAGATGAGATTTTTAGATTCTTACAGATTTTTATCTTCCAGCCTGGACGATCTTGCCAGCAAACTTTCGGCTGAACAATTTAGAATAACGAGAGCTAATTTTCCCAACGTAGACATGGAAATGATTAGACGTAAAGGTATTTATCCTTACGAATATGTTAGTGATAATTCTAAATTTAACGACGACACTCTTCCACCTCAAAAAGAATTTTACAGTCGACTCAGAGAGAAAGGAATCACGGACGATGAATACGAACACGCGCAACGGATGTGGGATAAATTAGGATGTAGGACACTCGGCGATTATCACGATGCCTACTTAAAACTGGACGTGACGATACTCGCGGATGTTTTTCAAGCATTCAGGAAAACGTCGGCGAATATTTACAAATTAGATCCTGCATATTTTTACGGTCTCTCGGGCTTAGCGTGGTCTGCCATGTTATTACAGACAAAAATAAAACTCGAATTGATACCGGACGTGGACATGTTATATTTTATCGAGAGGGGGATACGAGGTGGAATGGTGCAATGCGTACAGAGACATGCAAAAGCAAATAACGTTCACATGACAGAAGAATACGATCCTAACGATCAATCGAAATACATATTTTATGTGGATGCAAATAATTTATACGGACATGCTATGATACAAAAACTTCCTTACGGCGGGTTCGAATGGGTGGATACCACTTCCATTAACATTAATAATTTCAACGACTGTGAATTTGGCTTGTTTATAGAGGTGGACCTCGAATTCCCCAACCATCTACACGATTACTTCAAAGATCTACCTCCTGCACCCGAACTAAAATGTTCGCCTGATTCAAATCAACGTAAGCTTCTGTTAACATTGGATAGAAAAGAGAGATACGTTCTCCATTTCAAAAATCTTCAATTCTTAATTGAGAAGGGAGTTCAAGTAATAAATGTGAGAAGAATAATGAAATTCAAACATTCCGAGTGGTTAAAACCTTACATTGAAAAAAAAACGTATCATAGAACACGCGCCACGTCAGATTTAGATAAAGATTTTTTTAAACTCATGAATAATGCTGTTTACGGAAAAACAATGGAGAATGTCAGGAAGCACGTGGACGTGCGATTAGTTCTCGATTCAAATAAATGTAGAAAATTGATAGCATCGCCGACATTCAAATCACGAAATATATATGATGAAAACCTGGTCCTGTTTGTGATGGATAAAAAAATAATCAAGTTCAACAAACCAATCTACATGGGGGCGACGGTTTTGGATTTATCTAAACTGCATATGTTTGAATTTCATTATAATGTCATGAAACCCTTCTATAATGAAAATATAACACTTTTGTACACGGACACGGACAGTTTTATTTATTCCGTACAGACATCTGACCTCTACAACAATTTGAAACAACCGAAAATGATTGATCATTTCGACACATCTTCCTTCCCTCAACCAAACAGATTTGATCTCCCTTCTCGCAATAAAAAAGTGCTTGGTAAAATGAAGGATGAATGCAACGGAGAAATCATTCTGGAGTTCGCCGGCTTACGTTCCAGAATGTATGTGGTGAAAACAGAAACCAGCATCACCAAACAAGCCAAAGGTGTTGGTAAAAATACCGTGAAAAACAAGCTTGTGTTCGAGGATTACATCAATTGCCTCTATTCACAGGCGAGGATTCTACGTTTGGAGACAAGGATACAAAGCGTAGACCACGTGCTTACCACAAACAAAGTTAAGATAGTAGCATTAGAACCGCATGACGATAAAAGATGCATTTTGTCTTGTGGAATCCACACGTTGCCTTGGGGGCACTATCGTTTAAAAATTAGTAAAAATTGTAGGCAATGCAAATGAAAAAAAAATAAACTTAAATAACTATAACTAAAATAAAAAAAACTTTAACTGTCTCAAATTATCACATACACAATAAATAAATAGCAAGGACAATGAATCTCTTTGGTTTCCGAAAGCAAACAATGGAGACTGTACACCGCACGACAGATCATGAATTTCTACCTTCCATGTTATCTAAACTCAACGGCCTGTTGATCAATCAATTTTCGGAACGCTGCTCTTCTTGCTGGAACAATGACGATTTCGGATTCGCGACGATCGACATGACGAGGAAACCCAACGACGGAAAATACAGAAACAAAATCAACGACTTTCAAAACGTTGCAACGTTGTGAGAAGCGTTTCAATACTCGCTTGCTGACACTGATGTACCTTTCTTCATTCTCTGCTAGAATATTTATTTTTTGTTTATCATATCCAAGATTCCGAATTAAGAGATGGAAGTCGTAACCGCTGCCATTATGAAGGTATATGGGGACAAAGGTAGGTTTTTGGATCTTTAGATTGCACGTGTTACAGATTCCACCGATGTAGTTTCCGGTGAAGTGATTATGGTGAAATACTTTCCGATTCTCGTCGGTAAAACGTTAATCGCACACCGGACACGTTTCAATGTTATTGTGAGCTTGAAGTTCATCGCTGGATAATGGAAGCATTGGTTTCGATTCGCGTAAGAGGCTGCCAATGGTCTCAACCTCTTCAACCATCTTTTCAAAAAAATGTTTGATTACGTCTGGTCCTCGGTAAACGTACGGTTCATCTATCCTATCCTGTCGCACGACAACATATCCGAAACTCGAGGCTTCGTGCAACTGATACGGTGTTGTGGAAGAAAGTTCGGGATCTGGTTCGCAGTACGACAACGGTTTGAGAAAATACTCAAAATCAGCAATGATGATTGCGGGATGTTCCAACAATGCCTTATGCATCCTAATTTCTTCGACCTCTTTTGATTTCGGCATCAACATGCGAGTCGGTCTGTTGTCACCGCAGTAAATTTTATGTTCGGCAAGTTTCTCGATAGCAATCTGACGACTATGAAGATTTTGATGATCACGTCGGTCACGATCGTCGAACGTGGTTAGGCATCTCGGGCAAACTTCGATGCAATGTTCATGCTTGGTTGTTTGGCTTCCTAGTAATCGAGACATTGAACGAATTAGCGTATAATGATAGACATCTTCGTTGGAAATGAGAAGGAGATTTATTACACAAGCATCGTCATCGTCGATATCTCTTATCCTGACGGGATGCACGAGATATTTATCTGACGTGAAGGAATATACATTAATAGCGATGCGTTTTCCTGCACGATTTTCAAACTTTGTTATATCCGACAATGTCACCGGGTATTCGATGCCAGACATTACACTTTCAAACTCGGACTCGTATTGTTTGTAATGTCCAACCCACTGTGGATTATTTTTGCAATTAACAGGATGCAGTGCAGCCAACACACACCAAAGGAAACACTTGTTATCGCTGTTCTGTATATTTAACACAGCCCTCTTGTGTTGAATGTTCGGTGGAAGAGGAACGTAGCTGGAAGCTCGAAGAGGCGAGAATCGATTCACGTAAACGGTTAACGTGTGAGGACTTCCACACAGAGACCATCCCGACCCTTTAGCCTCGAAATCGTCATGTTTCTTAACCAGCTCGTTGGAAACTTTATAATAGAAGTTGTCCAAATTTTCGACGTCAGCAAAATAAAGTGTCTGGTTTTTTGTACGATGATAAAAAATACTCGTTGTCCCATCAACTTTCTCGCATTCAGAAAACAGAACAACGTATACTTTTATAGAGTTGTTTTCAAGTTTATCTTTCAAAATATTTAGTACAGATGTTTTCGTTTCGTCCAAGAAACTTAGAATGTCACGGCCTGGTTCTGACTTAATTGAAAAATCCTGGAGTTGGTCGTTGAATGCAGATCTAATTGGTTTGCGTTCATTAGATAATTTAATTTGCTTGGAAGTGGAAGCTTCCGTTTCTGAATTATCGATTTTCCTTTTCGATGCTTGTCCGGTCGATGGTTTGCAAATTTTGAGGTGTTTACTTAAATTTGCAATGCTGATCATCTTTCCGCATCGAGCACAAGATTAAGAAGGTAACGAACGATTAATTCTCGAACCTGTTTCGCTACATCTTGCCCTGTGCTTGCTAATATTAGTTTTAGATATTAATTTTTTGCAAGTAACACATTCGATCAAACTGGTGGATTTCATTATGCTTTCTCCAAAATCACAAAAATCAAAAAAAAAGTCTAGTATATAGCGATACAATTTTCAGGTATGTTATTTATATAGAATTTCTTGGATGCAAATACAAAACTCAAGAATTCAATCTACTGTGAATAGAATTTCAGGTATGTTATTTATATAGAATTTCTTGAGTGTGAATACAAAAACTCAAGAATTCAATCTACTGTAAATAGAATTTTCAGGTATGTTATTTTCAGTTCAGTTTTAACGTGTTCATATTTGAAAAAAAATGCAAAATACGCCTTGGAGATTTCAACCAATCCACTTTACTAGATTGGAGAAACTCTAACTATTGTCATTTGGAACCTTTAATTTTCCGAAAAAATTTTCCAAGTCCACAGCGTTAAAAAAAATCTTAAATTGCAAATATCTCGAAAATGGTAAGAGTTATCGAAAAAATATATCGAAAAACATCCCCATACGATATCGTTAGATACCCCCTGTCGATTTTGGATGTGTAGAGTACGTGTACCAAGTTTTGGTGGTCCTGGGGTCAAGAGGTAAGAAGTTAGCCCACCCTCCAAAACTTTTGATCACTCGTAACTTTTGAACGAATAGTCGTAGAAAGGTAGGGTTTAGTGTGTCGGTCGAGTCTCGGTGTCCTCTGTCCTCCCATACCAAAATAAACATAGGTCGTCATGGAACCAAATTTGATCCCTTTGTCGAAAAATTTTCCAAGTCCAGCGTTAAATTGCAAATATCTCGAATTTTTGACAAACAGAGGTGTCCCATAGGACCTTCGAGAAAAAAAAACACGTGAAACTCTACAGAGGTGTGGTTATCTAACCGCAGCCGTTAGAACTATTTTTGGTTGGGCACCACGCACCCTGGCGGGGTTAGGGGGCAGGAATCCTAAAAAAAGCAATTATTATTTGTTTGTTTGAAATAAAAAAAACGCCACAATACAGGCGCGCGCGTGTGTGTGTGTGTGTGTGGCACATCGTTCCCGAGAGGTTTACAAAGGTCACGATATATAAACATTTGACCGGGACTTGGAAAATTACGATAAGGTGCATTCATCCTTCAAGGATGAGAGAGTACATTATTTACTCATCACGCTGTGTCAGCGCAACGAATGAATGCGCGGAACACAGAGAGAAAATAAGGTTTTGAGGTTTTGGTGAACCTCAATTAATAAAAGTGAGTTTTTTTGAGGTTTTGGTGATCCCCAAATAAGTAAAGTGAGTTTTTGATGTTTTGGTGCTGTTTTCTACGCTGTGAAACATCGTCAGCGCAATAAATGAGTCGCGGAACGTGGAGAGAAAGTGATTTTTTGAGGTTTTTTTGATCCCCACTTAATGACTTAGAACCCGTGCACCTGCACTACTATTCTCTTACGAGAATTAATATAGGTTGTCATAGAACCCTCCAATTCATGACTTAGGAAAAATCTGTTTGCGGATTCATCATGTACACCTATATGTGAGATAAAGTGTGAATAGAACCTATGCTCGGAAATCCAAAATGGCGACCGGAAGTGGGGTTCTCTTGGAAACGGTGAGACTTAGGAAAATTCTGTTTTCGGATTCATCATGTACACTTATACGTGAGAAAAAGTATGAATAGAACCTATGTTCGGAAATCGAAAATGGCGACCGGAAGTGGGGTTATCTTGGAAACGGTAAGACTTAGGAAAAATCTGTTTGGTGATTCATCATGTACACCTATATGTGAGTAAAATATGAATAGAACATATGCTCCGAAATCCAAAATGGCGACCGGAAGTGGGGTTCTCTTGGAAACGGTGAGACTTAGGAAAATTCTGTTTGGTGATTCATCATGTACACCTATACGTGAGAAAAAGTATGAATAGAACCTATGTTCGGAAATCGAAAATGGCGACCGGAAGTGGGGTTATCTTGGAAACGGTAAGACAGGAAAAATCTGTTTGGTGATTCATCATGTACACCTATATGTGAGAAAAAGTATGAATAGAACCTATGCTCGGAAATCCAAAATGGCGACCGGAAGTGAGGTTCTCTTGGAAACGGTGAGACTTAGGAAAATTCTGTTTGCGGATTCATCACATACGCCTATACGTGAGAAAAAGTATGAATAGAACCTATGTTCGGAAATCCAAAATGACGACCGGAAGTGGGATTATCTTGGAAACGGTAAGACTTAGGAAAAATCTGTTTGGGGATTCATCATGTACACCTACACGTAAGAAAAAGTATGAATAGAACCAATAGTGTACGGAAGTCATGCGGGTTTGGACGTGACGACGCAGTTCAATAACATAGGTTAGACCAAGAAAAAAACCTTGGTGATTTTATTTCGAGTAAGGTGTTGGCAACACTGCGAGAAAATAAGGCTTATGCCTTACAAGAGCAAACCATTAAGTCGAGCCTCACCGAGCCTCACTTCGAGCCTCACTTTCGGTTGCAGAACTGTCTTTATGGTCCTACTCTAAAGTAGGTCAAAGCACATAGAGGCTCTCGTATAGTTTAGCACAAAAAAAATGAATAGGTTAAGTTATATCACGTAAGATCGTGGCATTCGTACCAAGTATGAGTGGGAAAAAAGGGAAATTTTACTAAAACATCGCTAAACGCTAAAACATCGACAAAAAGTTGTCAAAATATGTCAAAAACTGATATTCAATTGATAAAAAAAGAGGCTAAAAAAGCACTCGTACCAAGTATTATTTTGAACCGGCCCAATCACACTACTCTTGAGCCATGTCACAAACAACTCTGAATGTATGTGGGAAATTTCTACCATGATCCCTGCCGGGGCACCAATCTCAAATTCTTGCGGTTTTCTATTTCTCTTAAAAATAATCATTGGTCGGTTAAAGAAACCCGACGCATTGACAATGCAGACTACAGTCGTGTTTACTCCTAGCTCTCGGTTTGTAATGGCTACAACTTGGTGTTTACCTTTTCGAGCGATTACTTTTTTTTGTCTTTTTTTGTACAATTTTAAATCCGGATTCATCAATATTACAAATAGTATTTGCTGTAATTCCGTTCAAGTCACCAGTTTTTGTTTCAAGTAGGTTAAAAAAAATATTAATATTCTCCATATTAAACTCTTAACCCGGGCCATTAATGTTCTTTCTGGTTGACGGATGAAAAGCTGTGAATTCCGACCCATTAAAGAATAAAACCAATATTAGCCAGGCATTCTTTCTTGTTTGTTACTGCAGTGGGCTAATTCGTATTTCTCTGCAATATCAAAGGCTAACTTCGAACATATTTGATTGTGAAGCTGAAAAACCTGAAATCAAATAACAGAATGTTGTCGGCGAGATTTCTACATTACATTTCTACAGTAAAGGTTGCTTGCCTACAAAATCACTTTATTGATTGATTGAATTACACAGAAAGGCTAATCGGGGCTGGACCTACACTTTACAGTAGGATCCAATCCACTATGTGCCTCCACCGAGTATCGTACTCGGAACCGCTTGATTAAAAGGCGACGACGCTAACACTGCGCCATCGGGAAGGCCCTACAAGCACTTTATTGTATTCGTAAACGTATTTTTACTGTCTCTTTATTGTAGCCTTTGGCACTCCATATACGTTGGCACACTCATTTAGTCCTTAGTCACAGTTTCTGTAAGCAGCCACAGCCATCAGTAAATCATCTTCGTTCCATTTCCCATACGTGCCTCTTTTCGACATCTTTTGAATCTAAAGTCCTATAATTACTTCCTGTCAATTTTTTTTTTTTAAAAATTTTACTTACCTAACATGTCCTAAAATGGACCGGTCCAATTTGGAAAACACTTTGGTGTCCAAGTTAGGGAACTATTCCCCGTAATTAAAAATATAACGCTAAACGAACATACGCAACTAAATCCTAGTTTTACGACATGTAGTTAGTGGTTAATGAATACTACAGGGGATTTGATTACTTACGCCTACACTACACAATATCTTAGGATCCGAAACACAATAATTGAAACACGAACACGAACAATAACGGCACTGTCGCCAATAAGTAGTGACAACTCACCTGTTTCAAATACTCGTCTATAGTAAGAAACAAAGGTGGTCCAACTTAGGCAGCGGTCCAATTTCGGCAACCTTCACCTAATACTCTGTATGTAACTTTTGACTGAGATTTTGAATATCATATTCGGTTTATAATGTTTATTCCTACAATCCTTTATAGGAGTTTAATATGTTAAGTATCGTAAAAAAGGAAAGCCCAAGATAAAATTTTCATCTAGACGAGGTCGATTTTTGGCACCCCAACTGTCCACCCTGTCAGCCCCGCCTCAACTTTCTCCCCTGATCCCACTACTTTCCACCTTCGTCCAATAAAAAACATGACCCTGTTGTATATTTACGGTTTTAAAGACAATAAGTAATAGCTTTGTTTCTTCAATACCTTATTGTCAAAGAACGCGTATATTGTAGGTTGATATCAAAATAACAGCAGTCTCTTAGTTTAAATTAATACATGATTTTGCAATATACTTGAGTTATTGAGAAAAAAATCAATGAATTTTATCTACACAAATCGAACTGTTTTTGAAATAAATAACCACATTTATGTAATCAGAAATAAGGATTTTGCACTACTAAATCGGGACGGGACGCCCTGATTTGGCACCGTCGAGGGCGGTTCCCCGGGCAATCGTTTGGGTCGCCTGCCCTTAAGCCGCTCACACACACACGCACACACATTCACGTATTGTTTTGAATGTTGGTATAAATATGTTACACTGAAACTTTCAGCCACATCAATGCAGTATGAAGTAGCAGACACATATTTACAGGTACATGCGAAAAAAAAATCTGATTATATAAAACAGTGGCATTTTGAAAACAGAATAATCTCAAATTCTGCTTCATTTTTCCGAAGGGAAACAAAGGTGCCTATTTGCAATGGACTGGCTCACTCAAGAGCATGAAGACTAGAGTATTACCATACTTCTTCCTCTTTTCTCACAAACATGCATTCATAATATACCTTGCGTTTTCCTTAATCCGTTGTCGGTTTGAAAAAGGAAATACTGAGATAGTAAACGAAAAGCACAAGAAAGACACTCAAACTCGGTGATAGTCCCACATTATTGATTCTGCCCTTTTCAGATCAGAATCCTGCGTATGTTCTCACCTGATGTGTGTGAAGTTTCTGTGTGCAAAAGTTAAGTAATATGTTGAATGTTATACATTAGGCCACTGTTGGGGGGGATGGCTTGAACTGAAGGGGCCCGGGGCTACCAGGTCTCCCGGGATCCGCGCCCATGGTGATGTGATATATACGTATTTGACACTGTTTTCTCACACATGGAAAATGATACCTTTGTTACAATCATGCAGTCATGACATTTTCCTTATTGCATATAGGTTGAAGAAACAATCACCATTGCTTTTATCATGAAATTCTAACCTGAATTTGATTTTAATCTAACTTCCACGCGAGAGACCCGAAGTGGGTGATGTAAAGTCGGAATTTTTCCGACTTTGTCCTCGCATAATACTTATCCAGGGCCCAACCAGCCTCAAATTAAATTCTACCCGGTGGGGGAATAAAGGGTGCCGGAAGCTGGTGCTGATCACATCGAAAGTATGTGGGATCCTACCCCCACATACATTAATTGTGCCTTCATGGCATGGTGCTGTTAGCACAGGGATCTTTAACTTTACCTTTACCAGTATACTCGTTTCTGTACCCCTGAGCAACAACGTTTACTTTTTAAATATGAGAACCCTCTACTATCTCAATGGCTGAGAGCCCCATAAAGGCTTACTTGTCTCCGTGCCACCCGCACTGCGGGGTTTTGCGGCTTGTAGATCCGGCACTGACTACAAGTGAATAATTTTGTGTCATGGGTGGGACAAATAGAACACTTCCTCTTTAATTAATAAGATATTTATTTGAAGGACTTGGGTGTAAAACATGCTTAGTGACATTTTGGTCATTTTGGAGTTACAATGTGCGTTGTGTAGTCCATAGCAAATGGAGTCGAATCGTATTCGATGTGTTTCGTTTCGTCAAAAAATGACAGAAATAGACGTGTTGAAAGTTATGGTATCTACCAGTTGTTTCATGTAAAGTATTGCAAGTAGCAAAAATGGCGGTGAAACGGGTTTTACTGATTTGCAAACGTGTCTCAGAAAGTTTGAAAGTATTGAGGCAACAGCAAAGATGAGAACGAGTTAGAAAGTGTATATGATTTCCATAATGACCCGGAATATTTACCACCGAATAAGAATGAGGAGAATGAAGAGCTCGGCAATCAAAAATGCCTGGCCACGTACAATCCATTTCATGTAAAACGTGGTATCTACTTTAGATACCATTGTTTATATGCAGCAGTGTTCATAATGGAAGTTTCGAATTAAATTATACTCTCGTACCTGGATGTGAACTGGAAGTTAGTAGCGAATCACACACTTTTCATCTACTAGATATAAATAACTGTAGTCACATAGAAATTCCTTTGATTTTCAATTGAGTATGCGGATTTAAGGCTGCTTTAAGATACCATGCATTACAAGCAACGTCAAAAATATGTTACACTTAAGGAATATGTAATTTGATCTGATTCAAATAAATTATTTGGAACAGTTTAGTCTTTTTATAAAATGTTCTTTTCATAAATCTGTAATGCGCATTGTAAAAGTTATAATATTTTTATGGTGTACCTAATAACGTATTTGTAAGTTAATTAACTTTCGTATTTATGATATGTGTGACTTTGATGAAAGCAAATTATTGTATTGTTGTTTCAAATATGTCTTCTTCTTGTATCGAAATTATAACTATTTTAATCCATAAGAGCTAAATATCAGTGGAAGCTATTAAAACCTTAAGCCCTGTGCACATTTGATATCGTTCTATACAAACATGTCAAGTTAAACAAAAGTACACAGAAAGTTACAAGGTCATAATTGTGTCTTGATTGATTTTCTTTATTTTACTTCGCGTCTTGTGTTACTTTTGGCTTATTTGTGAAGATGGAGATGAGTGATGATATGAAGAAATTGATCAATAAGCACTCAAAAACATCCATGCTCAGGCCGGGATTCGAAAACAGGACCCCTTCCGTCGTATTGCGATTTTCTAAACCACCCTGCCATTGGGACCGGTAATTGTTATCTTGAAGATAGGAGATTTAAACTAGGGATGATCTTCGGGAAAAAGTTGTTTTTCAATTTTAGGAAATGAAATTTTTCGATATTTCGTTTTTCTAAAAAAATCGTTTTGAAAAAAAGTTTTTCTTTTATCGAAAAAAAAATCATTTTTCGCTTCCTCCTTTTTCCAAAAATTAATACTTTTTTAAATAAATGGTATTTAAAATCATTTTCAATTTTACGAAAAAAATTCATATTTAAAAAAATACGTTTTTCGAAAAAAAATCGTTCTTCGAAAGAAATTCGTTTTGGAAAATAAAACGTTTTTCGAAAGAAATTCGTTTTGGAAAATAAAACGTTTTTCGAATAAATAAAATGTTTTTCGTTTTTCCAAAAAAAAAATCGTTTTTCGTTTTTGGGAAAAATATCGTTTTTCGTATTTCGCTTTTTTGTTTTTCGAATATATTTTCCTACTTACACTTTTTATTTTCGAAAAATTAATTTTTAGATTTTCAATTTTTCGAAAAAAGAACCCATCCCTATTTTATGTATAAATTGCTTATTGAATCACAAGAATCTAATATTTCTATTGTATGCAATTCGGATAGTCTACGTAACAGCTTTGTGTCAAGAGAGGCTTGTGAATCTCATTCTGCTTGACATCCTGAGGTAATAAATAGAGCCTCTATATGTGTGAAGTAGATATGTGAATCTGAAAAACAGCTCATATATAAACATTGTTTTACGAATATTGATTTCTTATGGATATAAGGAAGTTTTTGTTAATCACAAGCATTCAGAACTTATTTGTTTAAATACTAACGTAATAAAAATATGAAATCTACTTTACTAATGGTCTTCATTTTAGTCATAGACATAGGAAAGCAAAAACTCGTTACAACGAGTAGCTCAGGTTATTGTTGATTGAATAAAATTATTATTAAAGTCATTCATTTCTGTGTTACAAATTGTTAAGGTTGCTATAAAAAGTCTAATGTCAAAATATTATTATTGATCTGACATCATAAGTTAGCTTCAATAAAGCGGTATCTGATCACTCAATTTTATAATATGGTTGCATGTAAAGAATGGTAACTACAGCAATTCATTGAACAACCCTCAAACAAATCGCATGTAGCCCCACCGAAAAACAATAATTCGGATGAAATATCATGGATGTATGATAGTAAACATACAGGTAAATCATATTCGCTGTAAATAATTTAGAAATTTATTTTAAATTGTAAATCAGATTTTCTTGAATCATCAACTTTCAATATCTCGAAACCTTCACTTTGTCACTTACCATGTTTTACACCCGAGCCCTTCATTTCATTTCTGCGAATTTTCAAACTTTGAAAAATAAATATTTAAGACATTGAAAGAAGGTAATGCACGTTTTAATATTATAGTGGAGTCGAAGGGTAAATGTAACACTTAAATGAGATATTAATTGTTTTTGGTGTCATAGGTGGAACACAATTCAAAAGTAATTAAAAAAAGTTAAAATATAGTAAACAATGTAAAATACCTTTTAACTTAGTTATGTGCAATACTTGAATTTTGATCCAAACGACAACTATATTGTTGACTCAGAAGATAGAATAAAGATACAGCATTTAATTTAATGCAAAAAATCATAATCTGTTGCAATTTGACATGGATTGCTTCAAAAACATAAATTATATCTTTATATCTACATAAAGGACACTTAGGATCAACTCCATGCTCTGGCCAACTTTGTCCCCAGATGCCTATTTATTTCAGACTGGGTGAGTTTCAGAGCCGCTTTACACGGGGACAAGGTCGGAAAAAATCGAGCCTTAGATCAGCCATCCAAAGAATGGAACCCGGTTCTACCGTGGTATAGCGTCAGCTACCATACTAACTATGCCACCACGATTGAAATAAATTTGAAAAAGTCATAGTCATAATCTTTCACATGAATTATTCAAATACAATGATATTTTTAAATAATACTTCAGTGCTTGTCTTACAACTTTATTCACACTAACAAAATGAACAAATTCATTTATTCATGTATCATTAAAATTTACACTACGCATTAAGCTTTCATAGCAGTGTTATATGTAAGATTTATAATCTATTGACTAAGGCACACAGATGTACTACTAGATAGGAATTCTTGTCTCCTTAATCTTGCTTCTCCCAAAGATGGTGCATTCTTAATAAGTAGTCATGGGTGTTTGGTTCATATCAAATATTACTGCCTTACTACATGGAACCTTAATTGAATAACTCAATGGGTGACCATAAGGGTGGCACTCATGACAAACATTTTGAAATTTCAAGTGCTCTGTGACCGGGTTAAATTTTCGGCTTACTGAAGATGTTCGGTTCTAGACGTGGATGATTTTGTGAATGTCCATTCATCAATTTCATCTATTCATTACGCGTCTTCATCGTCAAGATTATCCACAAGCGAAAGAAAAGCGATGTAAAGTAACAAAGATGGAAATAAGGTAATCAGCGACGAAGATACGAAGTATCAAATCTTATATTTCCTACGTCTTGTGCTTCAGTCAGGCCTTACTGCCTCAAAATGGTTACCAAAATATTGATTTTCTGAATATTGCTCCTCTAACAACAAGATTTGGTTTAACAATTTACTTCATTTTGTGAAATACATTATTTGAATTGTGACACAATCCATTAGAAAGCTGCCTGAGCTACGTGTAAATAATGCTTCTAAATCATGTCGCATGAGTGTAACACTAACGCCTAATACTCTAAGACAATGTGATTATACTCTTTAATTAACACTTTTTACAAATATCTAACACGAAATATTAAAATACTAATTATTTCCAGTAGCTTTGAACAAACACAGCACAGTTTTGCACAGAACGAAGTACACAAATTCAACTCCACTGATCACACTTACTCCGAGAAATAGGCCAATGATACCTGTAAGAGAAACTGAAGAGAAAAAGTTGTTAATGTAGAGTCGCATGCGTTAAATGCAAATATTGAATATGGAAGATAAAATATACACACAATAAATATATCGAAAATATCGTTATTTATCTGACGTAGTTAATAGCATTTTTTTGGTGTTTGCTTTATAAATTCAAACCGTGAGTTGAGGGGTATGTACTGAGATATGATGTCCTTTAAAAGTCACGCAGTTTATAAAATCCACACTTTGAAAGTCACGTATTGTATCACTTGTTCTACTTACATTTCCAGTTACAAAGAAATGCGAGAAATTTTCAAATGGCGCTTAGTAGTCCAATCAGCCCGGTTCACCAACATTAAGTGAGCCGCAGTGTTGCCAATCCACCCCAAGAGAATTTCACCATGTGATATTTTAGAGGCGAAGCTACAAATAGGAGTTGGCAACACTGACTAGTTGCTTCACAAACCTTTTGTTTTTTAAACATTTTGCCATATAATATTTCACAGGCGAGGCTAACCTACAAATAGGAGTTGACGGCGTAGCCTTCTAAGATGATAAGTGTGAAGTAAGATGAAGAAGAATTAATGACGCTAACTGGCGGTGCAGTGGTAATGCTTCCTCTTCTTCTTCTCCTCCTCTCTATATTTTCCCCCTCTTCTTCTACTCTGTTTTTTTCTAGAATACTGATCTATTGCATGCTAACCAAACCTCTTGGGAGGCAGGGGGCTCTTGTAACGCCACGGGTCCTCCACATGTATGTATGTATGTATGTAATGCGATTTGTGGGAAGAGGGGGCCAAAATTTTGAACTTACGGCTTAATTAATCTGCATGCATGCTTAATGTTTTACTTTTTTGTTTCTAGTTCGACATGAGATACACACAATTTTACTTTTTGAAGTACAGTTAATATTACCTAGTACGGGTTAAGTTGTGACATACAACTAGCGATCGACACGACCACTTGACACACAGACAGAGAGAGAGTGAGCAAATTCAAAGTGTGATCTATCGTGATCTAAACTAACCTCACTCACCCCGCATATAGCCTTACAGGTGACTCAAAGGCAGAAAGTGGTGCATAGCGTGACAGGTGAACTAAACTAACCTCACATATATACACACAATATGCCTTACAGAGTAAGGCAGCTATATCATTTGTAAGGGCCAACACACAAGATGTATTGCAAACTAAATTAACCTACAACATAAGCCATGGACACATATACCAAGCCTTCCAGATAGGGTATAAGCAACTCACCTCTTGCAATTGTATAACGGGGAAAATTAACCGACAGCTAGCAACACTGTTTGAGCTGCTTTCGACGAGTAGTGCTACCAAACTTACACTTTGCAAATAGGCTAAAGCTAATCTTCTACAGCTAGAAGCTTGAAACATATACCCTAGCAGAGTATGCCAACTCACCTCATGTAAAAATATTACCTAGTACGGGTTAAGCTGTGGCATACAACTAGCGATCGACACGACCACCTGACACACAGACAGAGAGAGTGAGACAGCTTATACGGAGTTTTTCCTACACATGTACTGGGTTTAAAAGGTAACTTGCAACAACTATTTCACTCACCTCCTAACATATAATAAAATAACCACAGGTTTTTGATACTTGGTGCCAGAACATGGTGGTTTTAGACTGTAACTTCAGCCCGATTATTCTATTTGTGCATGATGCCTGCATTTGGAATCTATAATTCTTCTTACGGTATTTTGCGTGCTCCAGTAACCTTGCAATCGATTCACGGAAGCTATGACGTATATTTCCTGTTTCGGGAACATACGAGAACCTTTCACAATGTTGCATCAGATAATATATTGCAAGAGCGAGTTGGTTGTGTATATAAATCTAGATTTGGAAATGGACATGAATATAATGTCAAAATTATTGCATAACTTAAAATATTGACATTTATTGCACTAGCAAAGGTAAATGTCGAATGCAAAAGCTCAGTCCCCCCCGGCCCCTCAGAGATTCTAATACTGTTAGGTTAAACAGCATAAAAAAATTCTTCACTAACAGCAACCATTGCCATATGGACAAAACGGATCTACGAGGGATGATCGAAAAAAAGGTTACAAAGCCTATTATGGCGTATGTGTTAGACATACCTGGAAGATCAACACAACTGATGATGGAGGGCACTCAACACTAGTCCTCGATGTAATCACCTTTTTTTTGTTCAAGCACTTGTCACAACGGTAGATGAAGTTTTCCATACCGGTTGCACAGAAATCCGCGTCAGGTTCTCGTAGCCACCGTGAGGCAGCTCTTTTGACATCATCACATGTCAGATAATAGTGGCCAGCCAACCAAATGGTAGTCCCAGCACAGCTGATATTCAGCGTAATGTTCTTCTTCTGTCCTCACGAATACACTCATCCACAAGAGCACAGTTCACGTCAGTGGTTGAGGTACTAGGCCTACCGCTGTGTCCAGTGTTGTTATTAACAATACTGGTCCGTCCTTCTTTGAAGGCACGACACCACTTCGCTACATGTTGCCTTGAAATTGGCTTCTCCCCATACACCTCCACAATCTGCCTATGAATGTCAGCAGGTGTAGTGTTTTTGGCCCACAGTAACCGCACCACTGCCCTCACTTCTACTCTTGACCAATTTTCTAGACGGGTCACCATTTTAAATGTCCGCTTCTCGGGTATACATGATCAGAATCCGAAGTCCTCAAACTCGCAACAAGTCGAACATGTTATTAATTTACACATAAATTTTTGTTACGTTACAGTGAATAAAACAAAAGTTATATGCCTTGTAACCTTTTTTCCGATCATCCCTCGTAGTAATGAGTTATAACCTGTGCTGTCTTGCAAGTCTCTCGAGTGAAGGAATATGATGCCCTATAAACTGCAAACAAAATATGCAGTCCCTGGCATGAGATGGACGAGGCTTATGAACCGCGACCTATACAGTTGTACAATGGATGTTGTTCTTATTGAAGCATAGCGGTGTGTTTTCAATATCAGCGCAACATGCATGCAAAGAAGGGAGGGGGGAGACCAAAAATGGATAATTCTCATTTCGATTTCAATACATTTGTTAGTCACGCTACGTAGAAGGACACTGGACGATGGCTAAAAGCGAGGGAAGGAGAGAAATGTTACTTTTTACTTCTTTACCTGTGTGTGATGAAATTGTGAGGCTGAAAATAATTTCGAAAGCAGTCTCGAGCATCTTCAGCCAACAAGGGAAATTAAACATTACACATGGAGGGCGCAACGGTATTGCCCATGGATGGTTTTTCTGAATAGACATACATATCAGTTTTGCAGTCTCCAGATGGGACCGGAGCTTTTGCTTTATTTGGACAAGGGGGTTCAGATCAATGCATCGACTACAAGGCAGCAATGTTAGGAAATGCGTGCATTGCTCCGAGAATGCAATTTAAAATCACTAATGTGACATGAACCCCCTTCAGCTGTGTGTATTTGAATATGAGAAAATCAGACACTTTGAATAATGGAGGAGAACAATCACAAAAACAGCTTGCACCGGTATGGCATGTTCAAACTTCAGACATTTTTTTTTTGTGAATCTGCAAATGCCCAGTGCGTACGGAGATCACTACGAAAATTGTAAAAAAAAAAAATCGAAGCTATTTTGGTTAATGCCAACAATGAGGATGAATAATGGCTATTTTGATGAAATTGAAGAAGTGGGGCACTTAGAAAACACACGTCTGCTTCGAAGTGCATTACACCAACAACTACAATTGCCCCCCTCCCCACTATCCTGATCTAGGTCTGATGACGTAGGTTGCAATCCCACCTCCGATGGCGTATAGGCATGACATGAAATACTGTTAATGGAAAATGTGTCGTTTCTAATGTTCAATATAGAAATCAGATGACAAGAAGAAATGTTGCGGGGCTCAACCCAAACACATATATGATCAGACAGGATGTCAACGATGCGTTCATAACTAACATATGATTATTCAAATTTCATATAATGCTGTGGGAAACAACCAACCTATGCTTCTTAAACCCGACGAGGACAAATACAAGCCCATCCTGATCTGTGTCTACTCACTATTTTTCCATCCTATCCGATTTTTGCTTTTAGGTCCATTCAACCCCTCATGGTATACGGGCTCCCCTGATGGTGGAGGAAGCGAATTTATTTATCCTTACCAAGTTGGACGATGTGTGGGAGACTATAATTTATACATGTGGTTACTTGGATGCTTACAGAGAATGACAAGATACCCAAGGATGCCACAGCTCGTGCGATTGAGGCACATATTTAAATGAGCGTAAAAAATAAAATAAGTCTCAAGAGACTGAGGCATGGGTCGAATCTCTCGGTATAGGTATGGATGCAGACAGGCACGAACTTCTGTGTGTAGACAAAATTGATAATGAGAAAATGTCCTTCATCCCGATAGCATAGTGGTAATGTTGTTCTTGCCTTGTTCCCTTCGATAACATAGTGGTTACACTGTCCCCTATTAAGATGTTCTCCTCGAAATTATTCAATCACTCTCTCTCTTCTCTAACTAAAAAAAGGTTTTCTCAAACGTTTAGACGACTACGAAAACGTTGAAATGTAAAATATTGTTGAATTTTAATCAAATGAATTTGTTGAATATGCCTAGCCTAAAATAAAATTCAACAATTAATGTTAAACATTTGCCACTCTGAAATGGCGACGGCTATCATCATAACATCATTTTCAGCAGAATAATAATAACAATATTATATATATATTAAGGATTATGCTCAAGGGATTTTTATTTACTACACTTGTTTCTAACCTGTCCACCTTGGAAACCGTACGAGACACTAACTTAGGAGAGTACATACAAAACTCTGCGGGGCTCATCTTAAAACTTCAGTAGATATTTGTCATGGTACTCCATCCTTAAATTCGATTCGAAAGGCACAATCATTCCAGTTCTTGAATAAGAATCGCATATGCCCTCAGAAAAAGAGAAGAAGAAATAAATAAATCAACTCATGCATATTCTTCATGTACGTACGTGTGTTTAAAGCTTGGTTTTGCTGGGTGGGCCAAAAGGAGTGGACGAAATAGCTTTTTCATACAAACTGGATGCTTGCTTTCCCTCCAACAATTGAAAGCACATTATTTCCAATGAAATATCGACTCAACTACCTAGAATGGCTACCACGGGCTTGGTAACTGAACACTAAAAAACCACTTCACAGCAGTGTCACTTAGTTTCAACAAGAACAGTTCAAGGCTTCCCGGCTGTCCTGCAAGGTTCGGCATTTATTTTCTAATAGCAAGCAGATGAACTGGCCTTACAATATGAAGACCCCTCTCACTGTGTCGGTTGCAGTTATTCTCTGGTAATTATGCCTTGCCGATTGTATGTCACAGCTTAACCGTACTAGGTAAAATTTTTACATGAGGTAAGTTAGCATACTCTGGTAGGGTGTTTTGTGTGTATATGTTTCAAGCCTCTATCTGTAGAGCATATTTGCAAAAAAGGTAAGTTTGGTAACAGTGCTCGTCGAAAGCAGCTCAAGCAGTGTTCCCAGCTGTAGGTTAATTTTCCCCGTCATAAAATATAAAAACAATTGCAAGAGGTGAGTTGCTTATACCCTATCTGGAAGGCTTGGTGTGTGTGTGTCCATGGCTTATGTCGTAGGTTAATTTAGTTGGCCACCGTCAGCCCTTACAAGTGATATAGCTACCTTACTCTGTAAGGCATAGTGTGTGTGTGTGTGTGAGTGGGTTCACGATAGATCGACCTGTCACGACCAATCAAAGCTATGCACCACTTTCTGCCTTTGAGTCACCTGTAAGCCTATATGTGGGTAGGCGAGTGAGGTTCGTTTAGTTCACGTTAGATCACGCTTACTTTTGGACAGTAAAATTAATCAGTCGCTAACTCCCTACAGACAGAGGGTTTTGCGGGTAGCAAAGGATCGCGTAGGGACACGCAATGCCTGGAGCCAAGACGGGCGCATTTTCGTATCTCACGGAGGTCGTCGCTACCTTATATCTTCCCCCGAGGATCTTGACGTTCTCCCTTGAGATGGGGTGCAACGCAAACTGAATACGAAGTGTAATGAAGAGCATATGTGACTTTTGTCGTTATGATACGCTGTGTATGAATAATTGTGTGTGTGATGTGTTCAAATCATGTGTGTTTAGTGTGAGTTTTTTGTCCGGGTTCTTGTTTATGTTATCGTTTTTTAATGTGAGTGTGTGTGTGTCATTCCCTGATGCTTTCCTCCATGCTATTCTGCTTGACAGGGTAAGTAATAATTCTAAATTTAATTTTGGTATGCTAATGTTTCTTCTCCCATCTTGTTTCTGTTCGTTAAACCTCAATTCTAAAAATGGCTAATCTGGCAACAACGCATCTCGGTGACAGTGGACGAAATTCTGAAGAGCGTCGTCGCTCTGCTAATTGCCCTGGCACTCCGCCCCCCGCGGTCAGCACAGCCGAAATTCTCGGAAACGAGCTGAAGACTTGTCCGAACTCACTGTTGGTGTCACACGTGAATGCACAGAGCATCGAAGCGCACCTCGATAGCTTCAAAGCTATTTTCTCCCCCCTGAATCTCCACTGCATTCTTGTATCGAAGACGTGGCTTAATCCCCTCACACCCTCCAGCATGGTCTCCTTGCGAAGCTACAACGTCTTCCGAAACGACAGGTTGGGGAAACGAGGTGGCGGGGTGATGGCACTGATAAGGGAAGATATTACTGCGGTGGTTGTGGCTAAATCTGACGGTAACTACGCACGAATGACAGAATATCTTTTCCTGGAACTTACCATCAACAAACAGAAGCTACTGCTAGCTGTTGCGTACCGTCCACCTGGGACGTGCTTTGTAAATTGTGAAGAGGAACTGGCTAAACTCATTCCCATGTACTCGCATGTATTATTACTGGGCGATCTGAACTTTCATTTAGAAACTGACAAACCCGAAGTAAATAAATTCCGCGCTGCTATCTCTTCTTACAATCTAAATATTTTGAAGCTCGATCCTACCTTCCACACGGCTACATCGCATTCTTGGCTAGATGTCATCTTAACAGGAGACTGCTCTCGAATCACCAAACATGGACAAACGAGCGCCTGCGGTCTCTCGTTTCACGATCTTATTTACGTTGCTTACTCGCTCAATGTTCCGAAATCCAAGCCAAACATAATTGAATACCGCGATTTAAAGAAAATTAACCCCGCTTCACTAAACGAAGATGCTACAAGAACCCCATGGAATTCAATAAACAGCTTCACTAATATTAACGATAAGCTTAATGAATTAAATAGTCTAATCTTACACCTTTTCGACAAACATGCTCCACTCAAGAAAAAACGCGTCACGCGGCCTGCTTCCCCCTGGATGACCGACAGCATTCTCGCACTTATGGCGGAGCGCGATTCGGCTCACCGCAGGTTTAAATCTGACAAGCGCCTCAAATCTCCAAATACTTTAAACAGTTTTAATAACTACCGCGTGTTGAGAAATCGATGTAATCAGACCGTGCGCAACGCAAAGAGAAGGCTTTCTTACGAATTATTAAATATGCAAGGCAACACCCGAATGTTGTGGAATAACTTAAGAAATCTAGGGCTAGGAGAGAAACGTAACGTAGATCCTACTCGTGTTTCGTCCCTTGATGAATTAAATACGCATTTCTCTCTCTCTAATTCAATGAATAACGATGCTAAAAATTTTACTATTAGAGCTATAGCAAACCACAAAACAGAAATGATAGAGTTCAATTTTAACCCAGTCTATGAGTTCCAAGTTGCAAATGCAATCGGTCGGATCAAATCTGGTTCTGAAGGAGCCGACAACCTCCCATTGCGACTAATAAAGCTGATTTTACCTCATGTATTGCCATACATCACTGACATTTTTAATCTTTCTCTGCGCTCTGGTATTTTTCCAGATAAGTGGAAAATAGCACACGTTCTTCCTCTCGCCAAGACTGACCCCGCCACTTCCATTGACAATTTCCGACCTATCAGTATTCTTCCCGCGCTATCGAAAGCATTAGAATACATTGCTCACGACCAAATCAGCCGACATACAAATGAAGTTCTGGCTCCGTTTCAGTCGGGATTTAGACCTAATCACGGCACTAGCACCGCCATGACTCACATAACCGACGACGTCAGACAAGCTATGGACTGCAGACAGGCGACAGTTTTAGTTTTATTGGACTACACAAAAGCTTTCCAGTCACTCGACCATGATATTCTCATTTCCAAGCTAAAATCATTTTTTAATTTCACCACCTCTGCAACCGACTGGGTCAAATCCTACTTAACTGGACGTAAACAAAGGGTGGTTTATGATGGCAAGTGCTCGGCGCTATCTGAGATTACTTGTGGCGTTCCGCAAGGAAGTGTACTCGGCCCTTTATTATTTTCTTTATACATTAATGACCTACCAAATATCTTGAAACACTGCCGTTATCACCTGTATGCCGATGACCTCCAGTTGTACTATTCTGCACCCCCAGTAATGTTAAACGATGGTATTTCCAAGGTTAACGAAGATATAGAGAGAATTGTTAACTGGTCGCTAGACAATGGCATGTATATTAACCCTAATAAAACACAAGCGATTTTGATTGCTTCCGATAAACTGAAACGTTACGTAGATCTTAACATTCTGCCTTCCATTCTTGTAGATTCGACTCACATTCCATTTAACCAAACTGTTAAAGATCTGGGAATTGTATTAGACGGAAATTTATCATGGTCACATCACACAAGTTCGGCGTGTAGAAAAGCTTTCGCATCTCTGTATTCTATAAGACGCATGGGCAAGTTCCTCCCCACCTCTATCAAGGCCAAACTATGTCAGTCCCTAGTTTTATGCCATTTAGATTATTGTGACGTAGCGTATTCCGGCTTAACAGGTGAGTCAGCTAGACGTCTGCAGAGTGTTCAAAATGCCTGCGTACGATACATTTTTAATTTAAAATATTGGGACCACCTATCACCTTATTTTATCAAATTGGGGTGGCTACGTATGCAAGAAAGACGAACGCTGCACACTCTGATTTTACTTTACAAAGTTCTCAACCTCAAGTCACCTTCCTATCTCCTCTCTCGCTTCCAATTTCTTCACGAATTTCACGATCGCGACACCAGATCACGCAGCTCCTCAGTTCTCTCTATCCCCGTCCACAGATCAAACTTCTTCTCCAACTCTTTCTCTGTATCGGCTGTAAGACTATGGAATCAGCTGCCAGAAAACACTAGAGCAGTAAGCTCCGTCGGTTCCTTTAGCAAACGTGTTCACCACTCTCTTCAGAGTAGTCGTTAGATCTTCCCCTGTCAAGCAGACTAAAAAGCATGTGCAAGTGAACGAATTCTTAAAATACCTTGCAGTTACTTAAATACAATTTTAAATTTTGCATTCTTTCATTCCATATTTAGTTTTTTGTGTATTATATATTTTGTATTTTTTGTGTTATATTCAGGGCTTTAAGACTTGTGTGTATGAGTATAATGTGTGTGTGTGGACCTATGTGAAATGACTTAGTGTACTTTGTGTATAATATAATAATGTATAATTTTAAATGTATGGTTGAGTGGAAGAAAAGGCTTTGTACGGCCTTAACTCCGCCATTTAAAACAAGGCATTAATAAATAAATAAATAAACTGTACTTCAAAAAGTAAAATTGTGTGTATCTCAAGTCGAACTAGAAAAAAAGAAGTCAAACATTAAGCATGCATGCAGATTAATTAAGCTGTAAGGTTAAAATTGACCCCCGCCCCCTCTTCCCACAAATCGCATTACATACGTACATGTGCAGGACATGTTTCCGTCCGTGGCGTTACAAGAGCCTGAATCCCAATATTGCTTAAGAGGTTTGGTTAGCATGCAATAGATCAGTATGCTAGAAAAAAACAGAGGAGGGGGGGGGGTAACAAGAGCATCAACACTGCACCACCTCTATTACCAGTAAGCGTCACCAACTCTTGTTCGACACCCGAAGGATGTGCATGTATGTAGCGGTTCGGATCCCACTTTAAACTGTAGCCGCAATCACGATTGGCCTGCTTGTGAATAAAGTAGATTTAAGGACAAAAACTACAACTCCCAACGGGTTGCCAAGAGCGTTACAAGAGCCTGCCTCACAATATTGCTTAAGAGGTTTGGTTAGCATGCAATAGATCAGTATGCTAGAAAATACGGAGGAGGGGAGGCACCACCACCACTATTGCCAGTTAGCGTCACCAACTCTTCATCGTATCATCTTAGAAGGCTACAAAATATTACGCTGTCAACTCCTATTTGTAGGTTAGTCTCGCCTGTGAAATATCATATGGCAAATTTTTTAAAAATCAAAAGGTTTGTGAAGCGACTAGTCAGTGTTGCCAACTCTTATTTGTAGGTTAGCGTCGCGACTAGTCAGTGTTGCCAACTCCTATTTGTAGGTTAGCTTCGCCTGTAAAATATCATATGGTGAAATTTTCTTGGGGTGGGTTGGCAACACTGTGGCTCACTTGAAGGCGTAGAACCCGTTGATTACAACTACTGCGCTTCCACCAGATAAGCGATGTTATGAGCAAAATTAATGGCTGACGTACAAATGGAAGCAAAATGTTGTGTGTGTGTGTGTGTGTGTGTGTGTGTGTGTGTGTGTGTGTGTGTGTGTGTGTGTGTGTGTGTGTGTGTGTGTGTGTGTGTGTGTGTGATAACCAGTGGTTATCACATCACGCTACGACGCCAGGCGTCCCGCATTCGAATCCTGGCCTGGGCATGGATTTTGAGTGTCCATTATTCAATTTCATCATATCGTCACTAATCCCCATATTTGATTGAGTTTGTGTTTGAAGTCCACTTTATGCACAGTAAGGCTAATCGGGACTGGACCTACAGTTTAAAGTGTGATCCAAACCAGTATGTGCCTCCACCGGCTATCGAACCCTTGTTCACAAGGCGACGATGCTACCACTGCGGCATCGGGGAGGCCTCCCCCATATTTGCAACTTAGCCAAAAGTGGCACAAGAAGCGAAGTAAAATAAAGCAAATCAATCAATCGAACATAGGGTCTCCGGTTTCATAGAGCAGTATGCAAAGCACTCGGTCATGAAGACCCTCAAAATTGAAATAATAAGTGGAACAAAAAACCTGATATTAGAGTATTATAAGAGTTTACGCAGATTAACAGTTCATGTCAACCTACAACAATTTCACCTGTATTGTGTGATATATGGTTCTGCCCTAATATAATTGAACGTGCTCTTGCGATAATAGTTACACATTTCCGTCTTGCAACGCACAACCTCGACTCGGCACGATATGTGCATTTCCTTGCCCCTTTTCTGTATTTTTTCTATTTAGGATATATTACGTTGCCTTTTTGCCTCTTGGTTAATTCGTGGCGATGAGAATGATTGACCAATTGATAACATAGATGTGATGGAGCAAACATGCCTTAATCATAGTTCGAACTTAAGACCTCTATCTTCAAAGCACATTACAATCTGCCACGTGTGTCTTTTCATCTCCAGTCAACATTAATTTCAAGAGGTAGAAACGACGTTACCCAAACAAATTGTATAAATAATTTCCATGACCATAAACATTTGTTGCACTTGTTGAGAGAAATCCATACCCTCGTAACATTATAAGTAAACGTCGACCTAGTTGATGTCCCAGGAACCCCCTCCTTGCACGAAAATCACACTGTGTCCACAGGATTTACGACTGGGCGCTTACTAAAGTAGTAGAAATGTGCATCCCCATTTGCATTAATCGTTCACTCTTGGTATATTTTGAGGTCAGCGAATTCGAACATACGACCCTAAGACAGCTACACACTGCCAAAAATCTGCAGTGTCAATAAAGTAATTACTGTATATTTATATATTTTATTTTTGGTAATGGAATATTTTTCCCTTCAGATTCTTATTTATGTTTGATTTGGTTTATTTTACTTCGCTTTTCTGCCACTTTTGGCTAAACGCGACGATGAGGATGAGCGATGAAATTGATGAAGGGACAGTCACAATGAACACCGAACGAACACAATGCCAAGGCGGTGTTTAAGCAAGCTGTGTTATCCACTCTACCACGGAGGCCAGAATCCTTTTTAGTTAGGAGAAATCGTTCCTTGACAGCGAACTAAGAACAGTTAATATGCGTCACGTCAGAGTTATAATATTTTAAGTTTCTAACAATCAATTGGGATTTACTCTTAACCATTTTTTGCCTACATAAAAACTTCCACACAGTTAAGATCGTTTACACTAAGGACAACAGCGTTAAAGTCTATGCTTTAAGGAATGATTAAGCACACTATGATGACAGAAAATAATAATTCACATGACTATATTGATGCATTACGTCGGTGAAACATTAATTTTCGTTCAGGAAGAAATATTGAAAAACGTAGGGACACAATGATGAATTGATTTCTTTATTTTACTTCGCTTTTCTTCCACTCTTGAGTAATCACATAGATAAGGATGAAAGGTGTGTTAAGACGAAATTTGTGAAAGCCAATCACAAATGTAGGACACAGCCCAAACTTCACAGACCATTATACTGGCCTTGTGTCTAGACGCCAGATCTTCGTTAGTCTGCAAAATATACTCCATTGTCACAATGACGTAAGCATTCGTAGAATAAATTCGTATATCATTCTCCCCCCTCCCCCCAAGAAATGTGAGCTAAACTAGTGCGCATTCTGTGATATGTTCATTACTTCTCAGGAACCACTCGTGGTCTTCAACTAGTTTATCCTGAAAAAAACTGCGGGTTAGGATGTTAACAGATATTTCAGGGACAATATCCAAAGAATACTGTCACATAGGCAGAATGCAAAACATTTCTATTTTCTCATTTCTACTACAACCCTGGCGAAGAAAAGGCGGCTGGAGCGTGGTGCCGATCGTATCACCACCAAAATAGCCGAGCTCGAGAATATGCGGTGCCCTACTACCACATCCCCTAAATGTGCCTTCATAGCACGTTGCTATACGCACGAGGACCTTTACCTAACCTTTACTATTACTAACTACTCATGACAGGAATTTGGGTATTTTTTATACTTTTTTATTTGCCCATTCCTAACCTGGTTCATTCCCAGCCATAACAGCAATTAGTGGATGCAATAAAAATACGCAAAACTTAAAAAGAAACGGGTGTAGGCATTAGCGCGCACGCACACACATACACAGAGAAGGGAAGGGGGTAGGAACACAAAAATCTTCCACAAACTGCCCAACAAGACTCCAACAGAAAGCTTTGCGGAAACAAGTTTACGTGCGCATAAGGT
Source organism: Lepisma saccharinum (assembly GCF_977018435.1). Lineage (NCBI taxonomy): Eukaryota > Metazoa > Arthropoda > Insecta > Zygentoma > Lepismatidae > Lepisma > Lepisma saccharinum. The sequence goes on from NC_139257.1 coordinate 3,051,367, forward strand.
AGTGATGGCCTTGTCTGCAACTGCCTCCCCCCACTTTCTTATCCAATACAGTAGTAATGAAGTGTTTCCAACTACCTTCCAATATAACTAAGAGGAGGGAGACCTTTTTTTAAAGTTCGCCAGTATACATTTCTTTTTCTTACCTTCTGTTGCCGCTTTGAGTCGTGAACTGGTGCGTTTTTTTCCATTTTGGTGCAGTTTGTCCATAACCTGCTTATCATCAGTAGATTCCTCTTCGGTTTGGGAGTCATCACCTGATGCCATTTCCAGAGACTCTATGGAGGGAAGGGGAGGTACAAGTTGAGATGGGTCCGGTTGTTCACTCACGTTTCCTTCTGCTATTTTCAAGGTCACTGTAGGCGAGGAATCGTCTGGAAGGGATAGCTCATCACCTGCATGACTCCTTTCGCTTTCTGATACACAGCTGTTCGTGGGTAGGGGAGGAGCCATCTTATCTCTCATCGAAGCTTCAGGCTGGACATGGTAGTTGCTCTAAGGTTCCTGTCGTTCAACTTCTGCGGCCCATGTCGAATTTTGAACTTCTGTTGTTGACAAGAAGTTTCCTTTGCTGCTCTCTCTGATGAAACTTGGGTTATCGAAGTATCCAGTGGCGTCTGTGCGGCAGCCATGTGCCCTTGTACGTCCAGTTCCTTTTGGTCTTCCGCCATTTCTATATCCTGGGATGTCTTGGGTACTCGAAAACTTGTAGGCTGGTATGGCAGTGGCTGTTCGACTGCATCAATCATCATCAATCATCACACATCCTACACGTAATCTTTTGATCATAGTACGTTACCCAATATCGATCACCTTTGATAGTGATATACGATGGAATGTTTTTTTTAAGCGTCATTCGAATTCGCTTTGTACCGGTACGCGTAGGGTATATATGTTCATCCGTGTACTTTTCATCGTCAACATGTTTCACATCACCATATGTTCCCAGTGTCTCTTGTAGAGCTCCCATAGGAAGTTCCATAGGAACTACATGTACGTTCACAAGGACACTATTTTGATCCGCCCATTCCAGTTTTACCTCATGTTCTCCATTGTCATCAGTGTATACAAATGGAAATCCCGATCTTAATATTATCTGCTCTTCTAGCACTCTCGATATTAACTTTATAAACACACATTTACGATATTGATCTATTTCTGTACTAAGCACTTGATCCTCTGTTAGTGACAATTTCTACTGTATCCATCGATGCAGTTGCAGCGATGTCGGTTTTTGTCGCACATTCGTGAAGACCAATTTCACAGTATTCACTCGCCGTACAGATATGATTCAGAACACGGAAGGCAGACTTTTCCGGGACTCACTGGCTGGCACGTAAACGCTCAACACGGACCGCACGTAGAGACGATGCACCTCGTGCCAGTGCTAGCAGCAAACTGGTAATGCCTGGACCACACCATACTTCTTGATTTATTGCTTACATGCTCCTACTAATGTCTTCAAACCATATTGCACTATTTTATCTGATATTCATAGAAACTATTTCAAACAGAATATTACAATTACATTGGTGTTTTTCGGGTAACACTTCCGTATAGTGCAAACGGATTTCTTCATTTTTACAGAAGAAACTACTTACGGAAATTACTTTCTGTATCATCGTTGAAGTTCCTCAATGTGTTTTCTTTCGCCGTGTAATATTTTTTGGCGTGAAATCTTTTTTTTCTTTCTATAAAAATATCTCTCCGACACGCAATTCCTGTTGCTTCCATTTGCTTCTATACGTCAAGGATGGTCAGTGCGTTTCATGACGCAACCCCCTGTCAATGTTTCCAAACACGCCTTTTTTTTTGTAAAATTTTTTATTTTTCGAAAATAAAAACTATGGTTGCCTAACTTAACCTAACCTAACCTTACCGGAAATGGTTTGTGGGGCTAACGCCAATGGTTTGTAGGGCTAACGTGAATGGTTTGTGGGGCTACGTCAATGGTTCGTAAGGGGTAACGTCGATGGTTTGTCGGGTTAACGCCAATGGTTTGTGAGGCTAACGAGGTATTAGTATAATTTCAAATCCGGCCACGAAATTAGGTATTTTTCGGTGAAGAAGGTTGGAAACCTGCATACACATTCCAAATCGACAAAACACTGCAACACCGTGCGATGAACCAGTACGCTATCGCCACATTGTGTGTTACAGAACCGGAAAAAGGAAAAACAGTGACAACTCGTAAAATTAAAAAATATATATTACTTTCGTTAAAAATTCATTATTACACCTAAAGAAATGTTCCGCAATGTAGAACTGTACGTTACCAATGTAAAAAAGTCCGAAAGAAATGATTTCTAGGTGTTTCCACTATACGGAAATAGTACAATTTTTCAAAACTACTTGTTAACTCTAAATATTGAATAGGAAGGAATTTAGAATTCGGTCACAGACAGGATACCCTATGTCGTGTATGATTCAACAGTCTTACTTGCAGAAGCCTGCGAGCTGAGCATGCGCAGTTCAACGATTGGCAAGCATCGCACTCTCTGCCTGAAACCACAATTCACACAGTCAACGCGAATGTTCTTTCAGCAGTATGACGTCATCCTTGGTTGATTTTCCTTTCCCATCTGAAAATTATTCTTAAGGTGCGAGCATTGATCCGGTGGGTCACTTGTAAATATCTATGTATAAAACGAGGAGAGTGACACGTGAATGACGGAACATCTTAAAATACATATTTTTATATTTCTCACAACTTACTCATTTAATTTCAGTGGTTTTTTCTTCTTGAGATTATTAACGATATGTTTTATCACACAACAATTTTCAATTTTAGCACTTGTTGTAAATATCGAGGCTTAGCAGCAACTTAAAAATCTCAATTTCAAGTAGTCTCGAGTAACAGTCACGTTCTCTGAACGAGTAATAGTTTTAATACATATTTTCTTATTGGCACGTAAAGAATAACAAAGTTTCAGGCTTGCAATTGGTGTGACGAGAAGAATAAAATACATTAGGCTATGTAGCACCCATTTGATAAGAAAAAAATATTTTGGAGACACAAGGATTCGAACCTAGAATTTCAGCTAAGAAAGCTGACCTTTAACCGACATGACGACAAGCCACGGTGAAGAAACAGAGCTATTTCAATAATTTATCAATAAGATTGCATCTTTTCCTGTCCACCTCGAAACTCTTGATGTCGCTTCTCGCTAATTACATTAATTTGAAAGCAATACGCTTCACCAGATAGTGTTTGTGTGCTGTGCACATTGCTATCAGAATACAAGTCAAGCTTGAGAAGGAAAATGAAGGAAAACGTTGCGAAGTTGTGCTTTTGTGGAAGGTGAGTGTTCACAACTCTAAATGATAATTGTGTTCTAGCTTCCATCAACATAGCGGATTCTGCTATGTGACGAGGAATCTTAATTAACCAACGGCACATATATTATATTATTTTTAAAATATTTGTTTTAAAAAGAAGAGTCATTATTCTGGATTCTACGGAGAAATTCATTCAGCCGGGAGTGATTTTACGAGTCACAATTCTATTTTCTTGCTCCATTACGAAACAACGTGCACATGTAAAAAAGGAAAGCCAGACAATTCTCATTTTACAAAAAATACATTTACTGTTAAAGTTAAATGAGAGGACAACCATTCACTTATTGTTAATAGCCTAGATGACTGATGTGTGTGTGCTTGTGTGGGAGGGCTACTTCCTCTCATATCCCTCCCTGGCTGTGACATAAACTCTTGCTTCGAATTTCTATTATTTTTCCCATCGCATATTCAGTGCCGACTTTGCGATTATGTTTGTCAAGTTGGATGGGGAAGGAGTTTATATATTCTACGAGACTTGTCCCGGGCTAGAATAACATTTTTTCCGATTTTTTTTTTTTTGCATCATTTTCAGGAATTACAACAGCACTATTTCCGTCTCGCTTATTCAAATTGCGTTCTTTTTTCTTTATTTAGTGTTGCTTTTCTTCCATTTTCGGCTACTCGCAACGATGAAGAGAGAATTATACTGGCCATCGGGCCAGTCGTCAGAGCCTCGTTTGTCTGCAAAATGCAGTCCAGGGTGTACCACGTGGAAGATCACCCCTTGCACCCCCGTTATATCGATGTCTAGGAAGGACATGTATGATAAAATAACAGGGAAGAAAGAGAAAGCCAAGAAAAACACGGATGCCTTCCCCACGATTTCAAATCTAGCCGCATAATGTTCTAGGTTCGAGTCCCGGACAGGCATGACATTCTTGTGCTTGCCCATTTATCTGTTTTTATTTAATCTTAAAACGTCGTTTTTGATTCACCTAAAGACGAAGAAAGAAGGCAATAACTGCCAATACAAAGCGAGCAAGAAACAGAACTCGATCAGGAAGAAACGAGACTTGTCTCGAATTGAAAATTGTTCTTCCGTTCTCGGTCTCATATCGAGATGAAAATAGAAATTGAAGACGTATTATTTTTCTTTCGTTTTGTACCCAGTCATATTTTCCAGGGTTCGACCCCTTCCCTAAAATAAAACTAATGACACAACTGCTTGAGACTAAAATACTCTTACTTCAGTTGAAAGCTGAGGCTGTAAAGGGGCACTCAGCACAAACAAGGACAAAACACTGGACAACACACACACTCACAGTTCTACAAAGATTATACTGGTCGTATGTCGAGACAGCCAGAGCCTCGTTAGTGTGCAAAATGCAGGGTGTACTACGTGGAAGTGAGGTTGATAATTGGGTTTACTACGTGGAAGGATCACCCCTTACACCCCTCGAAAACGTATATGAAGTTACGTATATTTCGTATGTTCTGGTTAGGAAGAAGGTTCTGTGTGAAATGAAAAACCACTCGATCACATTAATTATTATTGTTGTTTAACTTTACACAATTTATCTTCCCCTTTCGCTGATCGTGACAATAAGGATGAGCGACGATTGGATGTCATAGATGAAGGAATAGTCATAACCCATATCCTGCCATGCCATTACTCGAACCCATGAACTTTGATAGCAAGATCGAAAGTTTACCACTTAACGAACTTGCTCACCTGATGGTCATGACAACTGTCAATATCCCATATTCATTCTCCCTGTCATTTGTTCTATCATTCATCCATGTAAAATAACTGGAATCAAAAATACACGATTGAATATGTGAGATGTAACTTCGTGCCAAAAAATATGACATATGATATGTATATTTAAATAATACAGGATAATTCAAAACGAATGGTGCAACTTTACACAGTTATTATGACGTACCTATTTGCAATATAAAATCACACAAGGCTTCATTATAAAGAAATACTCTGGAATACTCACTAAGTGGGCTTATGCTGCTTTGCCGCTGTTCCACCAGGATCGCCAGTGTTGCAAAATGGCTAGTGACCAGTACAAGGTGTATTGTGTGTTGGAGCTATCAAGAACTGATTCACTCACAATGGTGCAAAGATATTTCCACATGCGTTTTGGTAGTAATGTACATGTTTCACCCTTCCAAAAAATTTGCCAAAGTTGCAGCTGTGAATCGTTAGTGTCTTCGAAGCCATGGAAAATGACTTGCTGTCTCGTGCATAGCACGTGCTTGATTATCGCTTGGACGTTTACCGTATTACATGTGGTTCCCATGTTGAATCCTTGTAATGCGAGTCAAGTGAGTAAAACTTCCACAGTTTTTCTTCATGCTGATGCCTTGTCTGATTTTATATCATAAATAGTAACATCATAATAACTGTGTAAAGTTGTACCATTCATTATGAATTACCCTGTATAATATGTGGCTACCTATACGTATAAAATACAACTGCCCCCATTCCTAGTTTTGGAACTCAATCGCCATCACTGTGCCGGGTCATTCCGTTGATTGATTTCAATGAGCAAACCACAAAATATAAAACAATCTCCACTCCTAGCTGTCCTCCGTGGTTGAGTGGTTAGCACAGCGCGCTACGACGCAATGGGTCTGTAGTTCGAATCCCAGCTTGGACGTGGGTGTTCTTTGTGAGTATTCCTTCATCGATTTCATCAAATCGTCACTAATCTTCATCGTCGCGATTAGCCAAAGTGGCAGGAAAGCAAAACTAAATAACAATAATAAAATGTAGTCGACGATATCTACCCATTTAATTTTAAACTTTACCAATTTCCACTTCATTACTGCATCTTAAGTGAGCGTAGTTATCTCACATTGATTCTCCATTCGTAATGTGCGCCGTTTGTAGCGGTTTCTTGTGTATTGTGTCGTTCATTGGATGTTTTAATTAACGTCTCAATAATTATTTTTTAGTCCAATCATGACGGAAAAGAGAGCACAATAGAAGGAATTTTTTCTCATTTTCCCTTTATTTCTGATTTAGTTATTTTACTTCGCTTTTCTTTAACCACTGACAATAATAATAATAATAATAATAATAATTCCTTTATTTAGCGGCCGAGTTTCAGCCGTAGGCTGCTCTACCACCTAACACTTGCCATGAGCTACATAAGAAAATATAAATATATATAATATAATATGGTAATATATGCATACAGATGGAAAGCTTGATTACACCAAAGAGAAATAAAGAATTTCACATTACCTACAATTACGAATATTCTAATTAAAGTAATATTAGTCATAAGAAATATAAATGTGAAACAACAAAAGAATATAAAATATACAAATGTATAAAGAAAAAAAATAAATGTGAATGTTAACATAAGGTTACATTTAAATAAATAATAATAATAAGATAGTAATAAAATTCTAATAGTTACAGTTATAGAATATGAGTGTTTTGTCGTTTGTTGAGTGCCAGTTTACCTCTAGTAGGGAAAGTGGGGCAAAGCGAAATAAGGGGCAAAGTGAAATGATCGAATTGGCAAGCACACACACAGCGCCATCTATTGGTTTGCCGATGTATTGTCACCATCACGTACAGGTGCATCTCCCTCATAGGTGGCAGCACGCGACAGCTTTTCCTCCGGCTTCAGTAACAAAGAAAGTGTTTGGAGCACATGGTCTTGTAATATTGGCGCCCTGATTCGTTGCACACCGAGAGGTATGTATTTTGTTAACATTATTCTTTTGATATTTTTATCATTACTTATAAAGTCGTGCATCATGCGGCAATGGCAAAAAGTGTAAAGACGAAATAAATTAAATGCAAATAATTTATAAACCTGTACTGTATGCCAGGGGCAAAGAGAAATGTTATTCCACTTTGTCCCGGGCTACAGTTTCTCGAAGTATCTAAATAGTAATGGTTAGATTTTAATACAACTCCAATAAAATTGAATATTATTTATGTTACATCTTCTTGTTCTAGGCAAGATGGTACGTAATTACAAACGCACAACTAATCAGCAATCCTGGACAGAGGAGTCTATATCTCTAGCTGTAACAGCTGTAAAGGATAATATTATGAGTTTCCAGAAGGCTGCTGACTTACTCGCCGTTCCTGTTGCCATGCTGTACCGTCGAGTAAAACGAGATGGTAAGATTGATTGATTGATTTAGTTTATTTTTCTTCGCATTTTGTGCCTTTTGGCTAATTTGCGAAGTTGGGGATGAGTGATGAAATGATGAAATTGATGAATGGACATTCACAAACAACCAAGCCCGAGTGCGATGTGCTAACCACCTTTTTTTCTTTTTTTTTTAAAGGAATACCCCTATTCAGCAGTATCCCCCGTCATTCACACATTTTTAACAATCGTTCACACATGTCAAGTTTCACTGTATTCACATTGGTTCTCATTATTCGCACAAACACAAACTTCCAAGCCCGAGCGAGATTCGAACCCGGGACCCCTAGCATTGCTGCGCGATGAGATAACCACTCGGCCACAGGGTCCGGCGAGATGGTAAAAGTTTCATATTGTATTATTTAATACATTTTATTTTTGTAGAACTGCAGCTTATGGATATAGCCTAGTTCATTTTAGTGTGTAGGGTAATTAGTTTCTCATTGTTTAATTTAAATCAAATCGTATTGTGAATGAGCAGAAGGCCCAAGTAGGCTTAAGCAATTATGAAGACATTTATCCTCACTGTGACACCAACTTGAAAACATTAAAGGCGTGACCTAATTTGAAACAATATTGGATTGAAAAAGAAATCATTAATATATTAACTTTATTTTCATTACTTTACCTGCTATTAATGAACATTATTATATAAATTATTGATAAAAGGCCTACATGTGATGAATAATGTAGCTAATAAAACTTATTTTCCCCGCATTTTTGACATCAGAAACCCACCGTGGGGACCGCACCCAAGACTGTCGGATTTGGAGACTAGTTTCCTAACCACTGTGCCATGAAGCCTGCTGTGCAGCTCATAAATCCCAGCTGATTGGACTGTTAGTTTTTGATTAAAAATTAGTTCTTAACATTATATAAATTTATTCATGAATGGTCAGTAGGCTATAAACATTCCATCCGTATTTGAAAGGACCTAGACGTGTGGACCTACACTGTAACACAGGATAATGTTTGGAAACTTTTCAGTCTTTTTGTGAAAATTGAATTGTTATGAGTATGAAGAGAAATAAAGTAAACCAAAATAGACATATTTGAAGGTTCGAGTGACAAACGTAATTACCTACAATAGGCTGTAACACTTTTTTTCTTTATTGCAATGGACGTTGACCAGTCATGTGAGAAACGACTAGGAAAATTCAGGACGATTTTCACAGAATCAGAGGCAAATGTCATTTTTTTGGAATCACGACTATTCGGATTCACGACGAAGGATCTTCGCTGCCTGGCGTTTCAGTATGCTGAGTGTAATAATATTACACATCCATTCTGTAAGCAGTCTGGAATGGCTGGTGTAGACTGGCTAAATGGATTTTTGAAAGGTCATCCTGCTTTAACACTTCGAACTCCAGAGTCTACTTTTCAAGCTGGAGCCTCATCTTTCGACATGGTAACTGTAGCTAAATTTTTCGATCTTCTTACAGCACTGATGGACACCCACAAGTTTTATCCTAGTCGCATTTATAATGTCGACGAGACAGGTATGAGCTCTGTTCCCAATAAAACTTCCAAGGTTATCAGTTTAAAGGGTAAGAGACAAGTTGGACAAATTTCATCAGCAGAAAGAGGAACAACAACAACTGCTGTGATCTGCTCTAGTGCAGCAGGACAGTACGTTCCACCTCTTCTTATTTTTCCACGTGTTAGAAATAATCCAGCCTTTCCCCATGGAACACCTCCAGATACGATTGCTCATTTCCACCCTTCAGGCTGGATGCAGACAGATATTTTAACAAAGTGGTTTGATCATTTCATCCATTGTACCAAACCTTCCGTTCATGATCCTGCACTCCTCATTCTCGATGGCCACGCGACCCACACAAAGAACCTTCAATTGGTCCTAAAGGCACGCGACAACCACGTGCATATCCTGTGTATCCCTCCTCGCACGAGTCAAAAAACTACAACCTCTAGATGTTGCCTTCATGGGCCCATTAAGCACATTTTATTCTCAGGAACGTGCAACGTGGCTACTAATCACCCAGGAAAGGTAGTCTCTATAATTGAAGTTGGTGAACTTTTTGGGAAAGCGTACATGAAGGCAGCCACCACAGTGACCGCAGTAAATGGATTCAGGTCAACTGGAATCTGTCCTCGTGACCCCAACATCTTTCCGGAAGAGGCTTTTGTAGCTGCAGAAACGACGAACAGACCACCTCCAGGTGAGGACGATGTAATTCCAAACCAATCGGCACTTCCAGGAGAGGCATCAGCTGGTCCATCAGGAGTGCAAATAGTTCGCGATGAGCCAACAGTTCGTGCATTTGACGTCCTAACGGTACAGCCACAACCTAGCACTTCATCATAAGCGTGTAAACAGGTGAGCCCTCAGGACATCTTGCCTTTGCCTGCAATGATAAGAGACAACAGTATCCGAAAAACATCGAGAAAGACAGGAGTGACAGCAGTTTTGACTTCTAGTTCTTACTTGACAGAGCTGAAGGTTCATAACTCTTCAGCTACAGGAAACAGCGAAGATTCATCACGTAAGAACAGGACAGTGCATAACAGTTGTTTAGGGGTCGAGCTCTAAGCAAGCGTAAGAACAAGAAACCAAAACTACCAGTAGGTCTAGATGATGAATCTTCCGATGAGAGTGACGAAGAACAGTGCATGTTTTGTAGTAAGCCCTTTTCAAGATCGAAGCCAGGTGAGGGATGGATCACGTGCTCCAAGTGCAAGAAATGGGCTCATGAGGAATGCACAACATTTGATAATGAGATTCATTATGAAAACCATTACATTTGTGACAATTGTAACACATAATTAATTGTAATGTTTCACAATTGGTGTATTTCACTTTGCCCTATATATGGGACAAGGTGAAATTTTTGCAGTGTTTATAAATATTGTATGTCTTTCCTAAAGTAAAGATGGCTACATCTCATTGTTTTTATTATATGTAGTCAACATATATAGGTATTACACTGTGTATTTAGATTTGTTATTTCTGTAATTACATGCGTTTCAAATTTTATTATTTCTTAGCTATTTCACTTTGCCCCACCTTCCCCTATGTGCTACTGTTCTGCTGCTGTTCCTGTAGAAGCATTTCTTTCAATTTAATTTCGAAACTTATTGAGTTTTATGGATTTAATATTTGTTGATAGTGCATTCCATTCTTTCTGGGCAGATATAGAAAACGATGAGGTATACAGGGTGTATCATAAGTAATAGTTCGAACTGGCACAGTCGAAAGTACACGATAATAGAAGCAAAAAAGTCTGAGTAAACATGGGTCTGCAAACGAGCCGTTTTCGAGATAATTGTGAATGTGTGGTTACAAGCCGCCACTGACTTCATTGTTTGTAAACGTCGTCCTAGTTGGTAAAATGCTAATAATGTGTGTGAATGTGTGGTTAGATGCATTTTGCAAACACCTACTCCTTTACTACTTGCGTGTTCCAAGCCTTGCTCTTTTGTTTACAAAACAGAACATTTCCGTGAGGTGGCGTTTGAATCGAACAGGATGGATACAACCAGTACACAGTCTAATCGTACTGTGGGAGTCACGTCAGTTGTGCTGTACTGTGTAGTGAAAACGGAACCGTGCCGCAACGAAGAGTATGAACACATTCAATACCTCCTTTAACAGGTGCACCCAACGGCGAAAGAAACAGTAGGCGAGTTGTCCACCACCATTTTCATTCGATCTGTATTACACATTGTGATGACAATTAATCGAAATTATGACGCCAATAAGCAGAGAACAATGCCTGCTTCGAACCAACAACGTTTCATTCCTTAAAACAACACAGGGCGTAGAGTAAAATAATGAAAATAGTGGTGGACAATTTGTCTACCATTATCTTTGCCGTTGACTGTACAAGTGTACAATAACTGTAACATGTAACATACTAACGTAGTACTGTATTCCTTGTTAAAGTAAGTAGAATGTTCAAGAAAAGCAATGAGATCTCCAATTACTTTTCTGTATTTTTAGCATTTTACAAACTAGGACGATGTTTACAAAGAATGAAGTCAGTGGCGGATTGTAATCACACATTCGCAATTATCTCGAAAACGGCTCCTTTGCAGACCCATGTTTACTGAGACTTTTTTGCTTCTATTATCGTGTACTTTCGACTGTGTTATTTTGAACTATTACTTATGACACACCCTGTATAGCGTAGTCGAATGGTGAGGAATGTCACGTTCGTTGTGATGACGTGTCCCGTAGATGTGAATTGTCTTGCGATTACATAATTTTTCAAATAATTATGCAGGTTTACTTTCAGTTTGCAGACAATGAATAAGAGATAGATAGCGCAGTAGCCTCCTGTTGGTCAATGTTCAAATATTATGTCTGTTTAAGATGGGAAGGATGTGCTCACGTTTATCGACGAGGATGAATGAAACTCGTTAAATGAACGATGGGGCAAAATCCTATGCCTTACCCACAGCTCGAACAAATGACGACTGAATATTGTCTTAATTTACAAATTACGGCCAAATATGTTTTGTCACGTAGCATTTTTTAATTCGTCCATTTGCATGTGGCCTGTGACGAGAGGTCGATGTAAACCATCATTTCAGTGAACCTTCTTGACAATGACTCTAATATCGCTCGAAATAATACTTCATTACGAGAAGCGCTAGTTAAGAAACCAAAATATGATTACGCAACAATAAAACTCCGTGTCTTCTGATCAACTCAAGTTTCATCTTTAAAGTTTTCTGATAACTGTACATAGAAAATATTGTACACTTGGTAGAGAGCGAAACTTTCTTGTCTATGGTTCAATTGGACGCATTTTTTAGTTTTTTGATCATCATTTGTTTGTTTACTATTACTATCAAGGGTTAGCATATGATATTATTCAATTTAATACAAGAGTAGTTATTCACCCCCGTTGAAGTCGATAAATCAATTGATTGGAAAAGATCGATCAAAGATCAATTGATGACCAAGCAGTGTGGGCAAGCAAGGGTGGGTGTTTTGAGCGTTTTGATTGGCTGTTGGGAAAAAGTGGGCGGGGCTTAATGATATGGATTTCCTGTTGTGAATGAGGAGAGTGATAAGTGTTTCCGGTCTGGAGTTGATTAAGGGGGGCGTTTTCGGTTTGGGGGCTTTGATAAGTTTGAGATTGCGTGAAGTGTTTCCTGTTGTTAATGAGTGATTGATAAGTGTTTCCGGTCTGGAGTTGATTGACAGGGGGCGTTTTCGGGGCTTTGATATGTTTGAGATTGCGGGAAGTGTTTCCTGTTGTTATTGAAGACTTGATAAGGGTTTCCGGTGTTGATGAGATAGGTGGCTATTTTTGGGGGGCGTTTCCCGTTTGAGACCGTTGATAAGTCTGAGATTCCTGGAAATGGGTGTAACGGTTTTCTGTCTGAATGGAACATGTCCGAACATGTTTTGGGCGTAGGTTTGGATGAATTTGCAATTTCTGGGTGGTGTAACGGTTTTCTGTGTGAACATGCCCGAACATGTTTTGGGCGTAGCCTTGTAGTTTGAAGTCTGTTTAACGGAAATGGTGACGTAGGAGGGAAAAAGGTATAAATAGAAAGGATGGAGGATAGTAGTATCATGTGAGGATGGATGTAAGCGGTACACGTTTGTCTGATAATGGTGTGAATTTCTACGAGATCAGCTACGAAGAGTTCTGGGAACTTGTTCGGTCTTGCGGCGATCTGGACAGCGATCGAACGGCCCTGGATCGGTTGCTGAGTTATTTCCCGTTTATGTATGTAGCGATACCTGAATCTCCCTGGTGTGGATGTCACGTGGTCAACGGCTTAGGAAAAAGAATTCACCGTCGCTGCGAGACTTTGAAGGAGATAGAAGAGAGGAAAACAAGAGGTGACGAGAGAACAGGATTTCCGAGTCACGGGTGTATCTGCGAACTACGTCGCAGGAAGGAAGAGTTGGGCGAAGCTTTGAAGAAGAGAGTGAAAGAGTGGCTTTCTTTGTTGGCAGACAGAAATTCCGTGTGGTGTTCTGGCTGTGATCGTCCATTGTTACTTAACTTAGAAGGTCATCCTTGTTTCCCTGTGGTTCCTCCCGAAGGTTTCGATTTTCGCAGACGGCTGTTCCCCGACGATCCTGAGGATATTCTGGCTGAACCTTTATCGCCGATACCGAGGACCCCGTCACCTATAGTATCTGATTTTGAGAATATTCTGGCTGAACCTTCATACCCGATGCCAAGGACCCTGTCACCTACAGAACCCGATTTAATTCGTTTTTACCTCGTATGAGAGTGTTTACTCACCACGATTGCTGGACTCGCACCGAGCCTACAACGCCGTCACCTACAGTATCAGACGAGTTTCCTTTGTTCGACATATGAGAGTGTATACTTACCATACTCGTCTGATAGCAGGCGGTCCTTTTACCACCGATTATATGTCGGTGAATGCGAGATACAAGACTTACAGAAAGTGGCCAATAGGATTACGTCAGACTGCTGAAGAATTAGTCACTGCAGGTTTTTATTATTCAGGATTCAGTGATAGGGTAATATGTTTCCATTGTGGGTACGGAGCGTGTGATTGGACATCCGAAGATTGCCCGATTCTAGAACATTACCAGGCAATACCAGCCTGTAGTTACATACAGAGTGTTGCAGCGTTACACAGTGATTCGAAAAGTTGCAAATATTGCGACAGTGTGGAAACTACTGAAAAAACATCCGATAAAAAGAGTGTGGATTCTGTGCTACTCTGTAAAATATGTTTTGAAAACTCTCGCAGTGTGGTAATTCTTCCGTGTCGACATTTTGTAGCCTGTGGTCTCTGTGCCTCTCAATTGGACAAGTGTGCGGTATGTCGGGGCAGTATTGATGATACATTGACAGTGTTCACCTGTTGAACAAAATGGATGCCTGTTTTTTGGACATTCAAGGTTTTCGAGGAGTCGAAGGAGAATTTGTGTGTAAAGAAGTAGGAATTTTAAAATTTCCTTTCGACAGTGCATTTGACTGTTTAGTGAAACCTCCATATGGTTTACACTTGTTGAGTGAAAAGTATCGCCGAGTGAATTACTGGCTCCGTACCAACAAACATGGTCTCGATTGGAATGATGGATGGCTACCGTACGAGAAATTAGAAGATCTACTGTATTTAGTGCTTATGAATCAGCAAGTTTATGTTAAAGGTACGGAGAAAATGGAATGGGTGAAAACATTAGTGGGGAAAAAAGGTGAGGGTAAGATGACTGTATGCAATATCGAAGAACTTGAATGTCCAAAGTTAAGCAGTGTCAAAAACAGTTCAGAAAGTTTAAAATGTAAAGAACATGGTAAAGGTGAAAAAACCTGTGCAGTTGAAAATGTCTGGAAAATGTACACTTTTTATTGTAATAAATAAAAGAAATGTTCAAAATATACAAATGTTTTATTTATAATTGATAGTATGGATATAGAATAACACAAATATTTTATTTACAATTGATGATATGGAAGGTTTACAATACCTGAAGGGTTATATTACAATACATAAAATAAAAAAGACTGATTTACAATACATAAAATAACAAAGACTGATTTACAATACATAAAAATAACAATGGAATACAATATGGAATAGATTTACAATGGATACTTTACAGCACCAGATACATAACATAACTTACTTACAATATCAATGTGTGTCCAAGATTGTTCTCAAGATATATTTCAATCATCAGTTCGTTGTACCAAAGTACATAAAAATAGTTCAATACATCGGGTACTTCTTTTTTTTCTGAAACCATATTCTTTTTTATACAATATACAAAAGCCTCCATTTCGGGTTGTAATTTATGATAACGTTCGTTCATTAATTTTTGCAGAGGTCTAAAAAGATTACACATAAATAAATGTAGTTCAGAGGCTGTGAAAATGAAAGCATCCGGTGAATGATGTTGATACATCGAGATGCAACGTTTCCCGAAAAAATTTACACCACTAACGGTGATATTTCCAGTAACCAAATAATTGAATCGTCGACCAGTGTCGACGTAATTCAGTAAGTCAGATTTTAAAGCACACAGTTCTCTAATCTGTTTAGAATCGATGCGTACGGGTGATCTCCCCTGTTGCGAAAACTCCCACACCAAATTGAAAGGGGATTCCTTTTCGAATCCTATGGCTACGTACTTGTTTTTTTCCTTGTTCAGAAAATATGTGTTTGCAAGATAGAGATCTAAACATGCATCTACGTCATGTAGTTTAGGACACTCGATTTTGTCTGTGGAAAAACCAATTTCCCTACGTCTCTTTATGAAATCACAGTCCGTAGTCACATCCATTCCCTCGTCAGCCGTCTCGTTCTTGATAGTAACGGTTTCTAATTTAATAGGTTGCACACGTTTGCGAGGTTTACGTTTGGAAACATCATCCTTATGGGTCATGCGTGTCACAAGTTTGTCGTGTTTCTCCATTATAGAAGCCGCAGTAGGTTCCATGGTGTGTTCACTAGAACTGTCTCGATGGCACTGAGAGAAAGATACGGCAGCACACATTTTAAATAGATTTCTTCATGACGCGAGCCTGCATGGTGTGGATAGAACAACACGTTTGTTCCCCTCTGGAACACTTGGAATGTGGTAAACATTTGAAGATCTGACGAAAACGGTGGAGGATATATCCATCTTTACTGATACCTGGTGGAAATGTGTGGATGAAATCCTTGGTTGTAACGTGACGTGCTTTGTAATAAGCATACACGCAACAGTAATGACCGCATGTTGTGGCCAATATCCCCTGTAAGGGAATGTTGTTGTAAGTCCATACCGAGGAATGACTGTTCAGGAAATTTACGAATTCTTGATAGAAAGGATGAAATCCGTATGAATCGAAATACTCGGCCACATTGTTTTTGTCGAAATAGAAGGCCACCCAGTGTGTACCCCGGGAGTCGGACTTGTCAGTGTTTGCGATGATCAAGGCCGGGGTAGGAAACGTCCGAGGTAAAAGATCTCTCGGGTAAACACCGTAAAAAATGTTTCTGGTGGAACAGTTACGAGATAGAATCTGTCTGATCTGCGACGTGTTCATGCTGCTTATGTTTTCAATAATGTATAATAATGCGTCTGTCTTTGGTCATTTCTATGCTTCCAGGGCTGTTGTCAAGTAGTTCGGGAAAAGATTGTATCTTCACAGGTTTCGAAGTTGTCACTTTCGAAGAAACACTACTATGCTTAATAGTACGGGTTATCACTTTGGTGGGTTTTTCCATCACAAGCAGTATAATGTTTACATAAGAGCTGTTTCGATAACACTGTGAGTCAGAAACACAGGCAGACATATTTATGGAAAATTCTGTCTCACTGATGGAGGATGACACTTCTATCTTTAGGTATATCCACTGCAGATTCAAATTCAGCATACAAAAGGCATGTTATATTTTCCGACAGCGGGGGAGAAAATTGCATCTCGGCTCCGATGATGCCTTGTTCCTGGAGACTGGTGTGCGTGTCGTTTCCTGAAGAGTCTGGCGTTATGTCGTAAATCAGAAAAAAGAATCCGTTCTCGAACATTTTCCGTGTGATCTGGTGTCCGTAATTGGCGTGGTGAATGCCTGTACCGGAAAATAGAGTTTGATAGGCACGTGTTATCAATCCGCTGTTTCCTCCTGTGGTGATCCGTAAAGGTTCGGAAGGTACGAGTTCTCCATTTTTCACAAGATGGAAAGAAGATAGGTTAAAACTTCTAAAGTCGAACGGATTTTTCTTACTGTCTCCGAGAAAGCTGGCGGTGGATACCATAGCAAAAAGAACAACATTCGGAAAAGGACCTTGAAAAGCATTATCGATCGAAATCTGCTGCGTTCCGGCGACGTAAGAATAAGCTTTGATCACGCTTCTGGTGAACGGATAATGAGCAGGAGCGTAAGTGAGTGCTCTGTCTATGGCCAAACTGGTGGTGGGAGTAGGAATGATGTGATTTATTTCGAGAACAGCCTTTAAAATTTTTATTCTGACTGTAGGTGATGTCTGGTCTCCCCAGATGTAAAAAGCGTCACGTGATCTAGCTAGATCTATGCGTACTTCAACACCGTTGATCAGGTATTTAGACTGGTGGAAGAAATCTATGTGAAGTTTTCCCATAAGGTCGACCACGGCTGTCACTTCCGTAGGATTGCCTGTCGTCGGAACATACTGGAAAAATTTTTTCCTTGTGGTGAAACCTGTGTTGTCGGCAGTGATTTCATCTTGATGTTCAGGTGTGTCCAAATACCATAGGGCATTCGTGAGATGCGTGTTTGCGGCATCGCTTCCGTAATTGATAGCTGCTTCGAAGATCGCTTTATATGCGTAATTGTTATCGGCGGTTGTTACAGCAATGCCGTTGAGAGTCACTGTACATTGGGAAAAGAGTGAATGGAGAAGATAATTCACGACCCCGCAGTTTTTTGTGAGGGCATTTTCGGTTTCGGAAGCACTCATGGGACTTCCATCCTGTTTAACCATTTGCGTTTGCAGACGGAGATAGGCAGATGAAAGATCGAGAAAATCAGTTCCTGCCCCCGGTATGACAAACTGAATTATATTTTGATTATCGATGGAAGCGATAGGTTTGTAGGTGGCTGTGTACGTTTTTTCCACATTTTGCTGAATAGGTTTTTTCCGGAAGAGGTCGAACTGCGAGATCATGCACATGTTATCCTCCATCATTATCCAAAAATATCTTTCCCTGAGACCTTCTGTTTGATTTTTCTTTTACGTGTTGTGGATGTTTTCCTTCGTTTTTGGATGCTCGTTTTTTACGGATCGTAGATGTTCTAATACGGGTGGCTGAACGTTTTAACATCAACTGAGCAATTCTTGTTGCAGGTTTCGTTCTTATACCAGAACCTACCAGAGAGTCGATTTTCCGTTGTGCTATATGCGTAATAATTTTTATCGGCGGCTGTTAGAGCAATGCCGTTGAGAGTCGCTGTATATTGGGAAAAAAGTGAATGGAGAAGATAATTCACGACCCCGCAGTTTTTTGTGAGGGTCTTTTCGGTTTCGGAAGCACTCATGGGACTTCCATCCTGTTTAACCATTTGCGTTTGCAGACGGAGATAGGCAGATGGAAGATCGAGAAAATCGGTTTCTGCTCCCGGTATGACAAACTGCGAGATCATGCACATGTTATCCTCCATCATTATCCAAAAATATCTTTCCCTGAGACCTTCTGTTTGATTTTTCTTTTACGTGTTCTCCTAGATTTTGCGGATGTTTTCCTTCGTTTTTTGGATGCTCGTTTTTTACGGATCGTAGATGTTCTAATACGGGTGGCTGAACGTTTTAACATCAACTGAGCAATTCTTGTTGCAGGTTTCGTTCTTAAACCGGAACCTACCAGAGAGTCGATTTTCCGTTGTGCTTTACTTTGAAGATTTTGACCTGCTTCACGTACCCGTTGACGAATAATAGTTTTCGGAGTTTGCTGGCTTGTTGCAATGTCGGTGATAATGTTAGCGCCTGTTTTTAAAGCTTCTCTTCCGATCGTCTTTGCACCGCTCCAGAGTAGAGGTTTCACCATTCTAAACAGTCCTGCGAAAAGTGACCCCAATCCTCTGCCTTTTTGATTTCTAGTTGAACGGTAGATGGGGCCAATTCCTCCACGGATTTGGTTACTGTAATATTCGGTCTGCGAATTCATGATGATTAATTCGCTTTTCGACAAAGACTGAGACAAATAGCTGTCTACTGTTTTTTAAAATGACTTTGCTTTTCTACGAAAATGTAAAACAGCGATTGTGGGTACGGAGCCAGTTCTCAAAGGTAAGAAATTTCCTTTTCTATCGTACAACGCAATTTCTATTGTTTCGAAAGAGGCTTTATCCAGAGGAACGTAATGAATCGGGTCGAATGATTGATGGGCTACGGGTACAGTGCAAGACGTATTTGTGTCCGAACACTGTTTTCGGGTAAGACGCAAGAGACGTACCATTTCTCCCCCGACCAATTGTTGTTTCACCAATCGGAGTAAATAAATATATATGGGTTTTTATCCACAACGCTATTGGACTGTGCGTGCGTAGAATAAATAGATTTCAATATGTCATATCGAAATTTAGCATAGTCATCAGTTTCGTTTATGGGTGTAACGGTATTTGTTGGAGCATCGTCAGGTTCAGGCTTCGGAACCCCTATCACGGATAGATGTTTGTACACGGCCTGTTTGAAGAAAAACCTGAGATGAGTAGGAACAGCTACATTAGCAGGGTCTGTTTTCAGGAAATAAATCAGATCCTCTATCGTATATGTTGTTGCAGGAAAATAAAATGGTTGTTCGTTAATATAGAGTGTGTTATCCGTACAGGTAGTAGATCCAAATGTTCCCCATTGCGGTTCCGTCAAAAAATGCCATAATTTCTCGAGAACGGATCTCCTTATTTCCAGGTCGTCGGGGAGAGATTCGATGATGGTAGAGATCAGGTCCTCAGCACTTGCATATGTCCGAACAGGAAGAGTTAACATTCCAGAATCAGTTTCCAAAACATTGTCGTATAGAGTTGAATAATGTAGTTCTGCCAATCCGACTTCCCACAATTCTGGAGACAGATCGATCCGTTTAGCAAGTTTTACGGTGAAATGAGTGAGTGTGTTGTCTGGAAAATATTCCTCCGATGCAGATGATAGGAGGTAAACGTAGAAATTATCATCCATTCTCGCCGAACACAGAGGACTCACTGGATCGCTGTAACGTTATATTTTGATATAAATATGTTTTGAAAATTATTTTCCCGATAACTGTTTTACGGAAGATGCCTTGATCCATGAATCGAAACTAGGCGGATATCCGAGCCAACGAACCAGGTATTCCAAATTTTTTCCTTTTCCCCGGGTGTTCAAAATCTTATCAATTTTATACTCTTCGTCAGGATCCGAATAAACTTTCTGCAGTTCGTGTTTGTAAAATGTACCTTTTACTGGTTCTTCATTTAAGTCGTCTAATATGTATACAGGTACAGGTGTTCGCTGAACAAGGGAATGGATTTTGAAAAGTTCTCGTGACCACGTTTGTTCGTATCCTTTCTCAAAATGTCCTTTGACGACAGAAATTCGTACAATATCACCTACATTAAGATCTGAAGACGGTTGCGAGACATGTTTGTCAGGTTTGTTAAGACGTTTCCACACAATGTAAACATTTGTCTCGTTGACATCTCGAGGGGCCATTCCTATGGAACTATGGATTGCCGTATTGTAACCTTCGAGAAGTTGCGGTAAAATATCTACATAACGTCTTGTCTGTTTTGAGGTGAAATATTTCCACATCCGTTCTTTTAATGTTCTGTTGAAACGTTCCACTACACTCGCTTTCACAGGATAATTTGTTGCTGTCGAATATTGTACATGTTCATTTTTTAAAAATTTCTGGAATGTAGAATTTGTAAATTCCGTTCCTTGGTCGGTCTGCAGTGTAACAGGTTTCCGTCTGTTTTCTTCGAAAATAGTTTTGAAAGCTTCGGTTACCGAATTGCTTGTTTTATTTTTTAGCGGTAATGCAAAGGCATATTTTGAAAATACGTCGATCACTGTCAGAAGATATTTGTATCCGTCGTTATGTTTTTGTATCGAGGTCATGTCGTTGAGATCAGCTTCCCAAAGCATGTCTATGTTCCATACATTGTAATGATTTCGAGGAAACCTTTTTCTCGCAGGTTTGTGGAGAGTGTAGGTTTCCTGATGCATCAGCCATTTTTTCACCGTATCGCGGGATATATTTTTATCCCGTACCGCTTTCCACAGACGATCTACAGATGAAAATGAAGCATGGTGTCGGGGATCGTAATATATTTTGGTGAGAATTTTATTGTGTTTCAACTTAGAGACTCCCATGACCGATCTCTCTGTCTACGGCTTTTTCTCAGAGGAACCAGTTTGTAAGCGTCAGGTGTTCTGAGAAAAGGTGTAGTTTTCCTGGAAACACGGACTGTCACTTTCTTCTTCTTCTTCTTCTGTCGATGAGACGGTCCAGGGCTTTCCGTTGGCGACGATGAGAAGTTCAACGTTTTCGGATCCGGAAGTGTTTTTTCCTGACGTTCGTCTATCAAATGTTGTGCCGTAGATTGGTACTCATCTATGATATTCTGTAACTGATGACGTGTATTACGGGGTAATGTCTCTGCCAGGTTCTGAGGAAAATACGTCGATTCTGGTGAAATAGTAGAAGAACCGTCGTTATCTTGAACAATAGGAATCTGTAATGGTTCTTTGGATTTTCGACTCAGCCATAAATACTCGTCCAGTTCCTTTCTGTAAACACGCCATTTTTGATCGTCTGATATATTTTTCATTTTTAGAATATCATTCATCTTCTTATCTAGAACGGATAATTTTTGAGTTACAGACAATTCGGAACCACGAATACGTGCTAACTGTTCCGGTGAAAGGACGATCATCTTTTTGTAAGAAGATGTCATTTCTCAATGAGGAATGAGAGTACCGAGAAGACCCGATAACAAGGAGCCTAGAAGTAAAGGTAGAAATCCTCCTTTCTGAACAAGAAGCTTTCTGCGTTTCTCGATGTTCACTTTCGGTTTCACTAGATTGCGTATGAACGACTTGTAAGGTGTCAGACGACGTTTTGCGGACGGTTTAATTTTCACGTTTCCTTTTAAAACGTTCAGGCAGCATTCGCTGATGAAACGTATCGTTTTTTTCGGAGCATTTTTCAATAATGATTTACGGATTTTGGGCGGTGAATTTTTCAACACGTGCAAGAAAGGTGAATGTTTCTTGAAAGAAGTGGAATGTCTATTCCTGTTAGAACGTGAGTTGGTACGTGTCTTCCTCGTTTTCTTCATCTCGATGTTTTAAACATTCCTGAGGAAGATATACAGTTGAGTAATTCTGGTTGAAAACGTCTGTCTGATAACGTAAAGGATCCGGTGTTGACTGTGAGAGATCGATATACAAATAACCGAAAGGTTGAGTGGTAGCATCTATATATACTTTTTCGAGTTCCTTCATGCGGTGAGGATGAAGTTGTCTTGCAAAAACAGTGAATTGGTTCATATCTCGAGGATTTTTAAAAATAACAAAGTGCTTCACGTTCAACGAAATATCTCTGCAATTTTTTCCTTGGTGAAAAAGATTCTGTGTTATGAACACCACCGAAATGTTTTTGTGATGGCTACCTTTTGTGAAAAGGTCGGCGACTTTTTCCCCTTGTGCAACCATCATAAGATCATCCAGGATTATGAGAGTAGGGGTTTTTCCGTTCCACGACTGCCAATCGACGATACCTTTATGATATTGCACATCTCGAAGACTTTGTGGAATACTGTTCTCCTGATCGTAACACCATATGATTTTCTTGACGGATCCTTCTACAAGATGAACGATGGAATCGACCATATTTGTCACAAAAGTAGTTTTTCCGCTGCCTGATGCTCCGCAAACCATCATGGTGAAAGGATGAGAAAGTTTAGGAATCATGCTGAAGAAACGTCTTACAGATTCTGAAGAAAAATGAAGGTCTGGCAGTCTGCGAACACGTTTTATATCAGCCCCCGAAGGGTTCGAACTCTGGACCGTTACAGACATATTTTAGTCTGCACAGTATCCGAAAGGAAACAATAAATGTTCATGGTCGAATTGTCGTTTCAACAATACTGGCTGAAACAGCTTTTTTTCATTTGTACTGATGACTTGGAACTGTTTTGTTCTTCTGATTCGGAAAATATTTTCGACCATAACTTCAGGTTTCTCATTGTTTATCATGTCGCACATGGTATCGAAATTAATCAATTCTGATGTGGAGGTATTCAATGTAATCCCTTTCACTTTACAGATATACTGTGCTTCGGAGAACGGTTTTGTTATTTTCATGCTGTAACTTTTCGGTACCGTTGAAACAAACTGTTCACAAACCGCATCGGTGCCGAAATCTGCCAATTCATCGGTGAGTTCTCCTAGTGCGTCACCTGTCTGGGGATGGTATTCCATTTCAGTACTATCTATGTAAATTACTGAATCTGTATCACAATAACATACCCTGTCACCCAATTTTTCTAGAAGTTCATAAAGTTTCAGACGAGCATGACATGTTGTGAAGGCAGCGATAGGAACGTTTACTTTCCTGTTCTGACTGACTGCCTCTTCAACATATTTCCAGTTCACTAAAACGGTGTCCTGATTGATGAATACGACTCCTCCGATTATGATATTTGGGTCAGTCATTTTATCGAGGAAATCCTTCGATTCCTTGATGATGGTTGTCTGGGAAAGATTGTCCCGTTGGCAGAACTTGCCCCATAAAGAATTAAGGCAGAGTTTAGCCAGAGTACGTTTCCCGGGATTGACTTCGATACTGTTTTCTTCCAACAGAATACCCTCCTTATCGAAATATTCCTGTATGTATTTCTGCTTATCCTCGTCGTTCTGACACCATGAAGGCCACCCGCTCGCTTCCTGTTTTATTTTCAAGAAGGTGTTGACATAACCAGAAAAAAGTCCTCCAGTCTTTGTGACAGGGTCGTACATCGATGTTTCATACTTCCACACTTCCGACACTGACAGCACTTTGTAGCCTAAACTGCAAGCTTTACGCACCTCGGCTATGACCCAAGTTCCTGAAAGTATACGTTGATCATCGGAATGGCTGCATGTACCTTCACATTTTAATCTAAAAGCACATTCCTTGCACAATACAAACATCAGTTTTCCGTGCATTTTTGTAGGTAAAACAGGATGTAAAAGGGTTTTCGGTGGCAGAATAGTACATTTGATGAGTCCCTCCATGTTCAAAACCTCATTTACCGGAGGAATAGAATTTCCTAGAAATATTGTAGGATGTCCGACAGGATAGACACAGTATTTGTTCACATAAGGGTACAAACTTGTAAAATCGTTGTACTGCAATTTCTCGTTTTCCTTGATCTTGTAATAAGTCCTGACTGTTTCAACTCTTCCTCCATATAAGGCGTCTCGTGGATTCAAAGGAATGCAGCAGACAATAGGATGTGTCGATAAATATCTATTCAGTTCAGGATCTGCTTTCAATATTTTGTTGAAATCGCATTCCCACATAGTGACGACATGGTATCCTTCAGAACGTAAAGCCGCAAGTTTACGACATGTTGTCTCGTATCTGAAGGCTGCAGTGTTCAACATGTCACTGTGTTTCTGACTGTTACTATCCTGATCGGTTTCATCGTCATCTTTCGGATACATATCCCTGTTAACGGATATGCAACGTTGACAACCATGCCAGTAACAGCCCAGGGCCTCATACACTGTCCTCGTCTCCTCGTGATAACCGTCCACTCTGTAACGTCCTCCTATGACATATTTTTCACGAGTACGTCCGCCGTGAAGAAGTATTTCATCATTCTGTTCTTCAACGTAGGTTAGCCATTTCAATGCAAACTTCGACATCTGATCTGCATGATGGTAACCTCCTTTAGGAATTATTCCTATAGTGTTAGCAGGCATAAATTTCTGTCTGTAAATTAGTGAACAGGCAGATGCTATTGTGAGGCAATCCTTGAAAATGTCTATTTTGCATATGTCTAGGAAATTCTGTCTCAGCTTCAGACATCCTTGTCTCAACAGGGTAACATCCTTGATGCAGTATTGGAGAAGTTGGTTTCTGTTGTTGAAAGGTATATTTCGCATGCATTCGACGTCATACCAAGACATGAAACGGTGTTGATCTTCAACTGTTTTCATGTATTCATAACCGTATGCAGAAGGAGGAGGCATCGGTCCAATGCAATTTCTGTTCTTGTAGGTGTTCCACAAATGCGGATAATATCCTTTCTGAACAGGCAAACCGAAAAGTTTCGAAAAGCCTGCAAGATTTGTCTGAACGTAGTTGAGACTGTCCACAAAATGAAGATTTTGGTATGTCATGCTGATGATTTTGGTACCATCTAAGATGACACGAGGTTTCATTTCTCTCTCCAACATTCTCCGTAATAAAAATGTACAATCGTAACCTCGTGCATTATGTGCACAGATGGTTATGTCGGAAAACTTATGCTGCAATTCCAAATAGCACAGGAATGTGTCTACAGGGTCATCCCAGAATATAAACTCTCTTGTTCCACAAACAGAACACGGAACCGTTAAATCCTCTTTTTTGTAACATGCGTGACAGGCCGTCTGCACCACAATAAGATTCGGAACGTGAAGAAAAGTTTTTTCTTTCTCAAAATAAGGAATGTCAGTGTAGCATTCAAAGTCGTAAAACACAAATAGAAATTTTGAGTTCTGTTTAGGTTTCGGTATAGACATGTAACAGAAATGATTTACAGGTTTCACACAATTACATACCGTACAATATTTCATGTTGCATCTATGTACTTTCTCATATCTATTGTTCGTGAGAATAATTCTGAAACATCGGGGACACTGTTGGATTTCACTGCAGACAGTACCGTTTCGGAACGGTGTAGAAACATGATTCGTGAAGCAGTTCTCATTTTTGAAAATTCTGTTACATGTTTGACATATTCTACGAACACCCTGTTCAGGCACACACGGTGGAGTTGAACGGCACATAGAACATAACTGTTTACACAGATGGTTATGAGCTTTCTGAAATATGAGTTCGTTACACCCGCGACATTCTTGTTTTGCCGCAAATGCTCCAACACGGTTCACTATCACATCATAATGCTGTCTCAGGTTATCGTAGAGAAGATATATAAATTTGGAAGCGTTTTCAACCTGTCCTTCAAACAAAACATCTTTAACGTCACGAAGATTGTTGTATACAATAATTTTATATTCTGGGAGAACTTGCTGAAATTTTCTCAGTTCGGGAATTCCACTTCCGACACACGTATTGTCTGTCAGATCTACATCTGCTTTTCGCATAATTTCGAAAACAGGTTTGAGAAGATTTCTGTTTCTTCTGTATTGAGTATAGGAAGGATCGTTATCAGCATAGGCTTTCCCAATGACCAGCGCTTCAGCTAAACAGAGGGTTTTTTTTCTATTTGGCACACCGACGATACTTCTTTTTCGAGTGCTTAACATGTAATTAGGTAAACAATATGTTCGATTACCCCCACCTCCAACAGGTATACTGACATGGTCTGCTCGTAAAATTAAGCGATCTGTAGCAGTGAAGGTTTTCGCACTTTGTAGTATTTTGTACATAATGTTCCACACCATATCACTATGCAACTGATCACATCTATGCCACCCGATGTAAATATCTTTCACAGTTGGGTCAGATATATTAGACAAAGTTAAACCTATTTTGTCTTCATCCTTGGCGTCTTTTTTAACGTAGGTGAGAAGATTTTCAACACCTTCGCGAATCCAAATGTGAGGATCGACATTTTCTGGTGGCTGTGAGAAACTGAATTCAACACGTCGTCCCTTGGAACGGAATTTAGGATATTCACGTTCTTGAATGTTATGTAATGTTATATTCCCTATCTGTTCACGAGACACTGAAACACGTTTCCTTTTCTTACCTTTCCCATTTGATGGCTGTTCTGCTGGGGGTCCGGTCTCCATGACTGTCCTGGCAAAGGCTCCGGGTGTGATCTGGATGCAGCGTTAGTTCCTGTGTCGGATGCCTGCGTCTCCTTTGTGACTCGGGATACAGGATCAGGTGTCGACGGGGGGCCTGGGGACTCTTCGGGAATACCTGTCCATCCTCCTCCTGAAAGATCGGGTGCGGATGTTGTCACTGTCCGTAGTAAGTGGTCATACTCCTCGACCAATGAGATATTTTCTCCCGCGATGATTTTCTGAGCAATGTTCGCCAACACTTCCCGTAATTGTGCAGGTGTTGTGTAATATCCGTCACGATATAGCACTAACAGATCGTCAGCGGATAACTGTACGTCCATGATCGTACAATGATTATTTCAAGAAGACTGTCTTGTGGAGAGAACGCCGTTCTTTATATACGC
Organism: Lepisma saccharinum; assembly: GCF_977018435.1. Classification (NCBI taxonomy): domain Eukaryota; kingdom Metazoa; phylum Arthropoda; class Insecta; order Zygentoma; family Lepismatidae; genus Lepisma; species Lepisma saccharinum. The sequence continues at coordinate 3,078,654 of NC_139257.1, forward strand.
AAGCATGACGCAACAGTTATCTCCGATCCTAACGGTTCTACTGACCCTATGTGATTATCCCGGAAATGATTAACAGTCTTCACCACATGTTTTCCTCGTTGATATCGCTATGTAACGGTTTTCGTGTTTATCTGTAAACACAGGACACAGGATGTAGATAAATTCTTAACGAAGGAACGTCTGAAATGTTTATCTATCGGCAAAGGAAGAAGGACGTAGATAAGAAAATAGCACGGCTCCTAATTGAGCTAGACCGGAAGTGATGACAAATTCGTAATCTGCACGTCGAGACCTTTCAGTAGAGTGGTCGGAAGGGGGTCTACGATTGAAAATAAAGAAAGTAGGAAACGGCCGGTACTAGAACAATGAAACCTGGTTCACCGGAAAGAGGACTTCACTCCGAGTCCAACAAGCTATCAATCATCCTCCTAGGTCAATTAGGAGTCGAGATATAGCGATTTTAAGTTTAAAGGTCATTTCAAGGTCAAGTTGTCCAATCGATAGATCTCGAGGCGTAGAATCCGAATATGGTGTCATTTCCGGTCTAGCACTTCCGGTTACCGAGATATCCGGGTTTAAAGTTTCAAGGTCATTTCAACGTCAAGGTCAAGGTCAAGGTCAAGGTCACGGCCAAGGTCAAGGTCAAGGTCAAGGTCATCTCAAGGTCAAGGTCAAGGTCAAGGTCATCTCAAGGTCAAGGTCAAGGTCACGGCCAAGGTCAAGGTCAAGGTCAAGGTCACGGCCAAGGTCAAGGTCAAGGGCAAGGTCAAGGTCATCTCAAGGTCAAGGTCATCTCAAGGTCAGGGTCAAGGTCAAGGTCAAGGTCATCTCAAGGTCAAGGTCATCTCAAGGTCAGGGTCAAGGTCAAGATGTATATGTATATGTAATATATATATATATACTCTGACATATGTGTGTGTTGTGTGTGTGTGTGTGTGTGTGTGTGATATATATATACTGTTATTAGCGGTCATTAACTTACGGTTACAAAGGTATACGGTTTTACACTTTAACCATGTGTGTTAGCGGGCTCTGTGACATACTGCGAATGGTTTGTCATTCTCGTTAGCAGAATATGATACCGCTATCCACCCACTTCCGTACAGAGATATCAACATCCACCCATTTCCTTACAGAGATATCAACATCCACCCATTTCCTTTTGATATTGCGAATGGAAAATGAAACTTGTCGAATACACTGACAGTGTTTGTTCTGACATCTTATAGAAGCCATCAAGAATATGGAGAGAGAGAACTTTGTAAGTATTCCAAGTAAATAATTAACATAATCATTTTTTATATATTCAATATATGTTTATTATTTCCATTTATTCAAAAAACATATATGGATCAGAAAAACAGTGTTACTCTGCACACATGTCAAGTTATATACATTGCATATATAGAAATAACGAAAATTGAATAAGATGATTAGTGTGTTAGCATTGTTAGTTTTTAGTTATCCAATTTTCGTTTTTTCAAAATCTCTAGCATCCTCTTCTCCATTTCACCTTCTGTACCCCCCATTTTATCTATACCTCTCTGCTTCCGCACACCTTTGAAAACTTCCATCAGTTCAAAACACACTTTCATGCTGAAGTGGGATGGTACATAGGTAGCTTTTCTTATATTTTCAATAAACCCCTCGAACACCGGACTTGTTTGTTTCTTGTCGAATATGTACGTGAACAGCTTGACGAGGTTGTCGAGCCTAACCTCCATATCCTTGCACACCTCTTCCAGATTTTCCAACAACTCTCCAGCTAAACCATTCTCCTCGCAAAAATCTACAAAGCACGCAATCTGCTTCTCAGCCTGCTTCGCATGGGTCTTGCTCCATAGATTCCTTCTCTCACCTCCACGTTCAGCTTCATTTTTCACATTCGCGTGTAGAAGGTCAAATTCGAACGGTAGGGATGCCATCTGGAAATAAAAAACAAAAAGTAAGACATATGTTTTTTTTGTTTTCAGCAAAAGTTTTTCACCATAGGCAACATGATGCAGACACAGTTCATATTAATGCAGATATTCGGTGTGATGACGGGTACGGAAGAGACGTTTCTCAGAAAAATAAGGAATATATTGGCGAAATATCACAGGATAAATCAGCAAAACAGAAAATTATTCAAGCAAAAAATAGACGCCATGAGGGGACAGTTGGACCAGATGGAAGAGGAGCTGGACCGGAGATTCGGTACTCATGATATGCAGAACGAGATTCTGGACGAGTGCCGTACCCACCAAACAGGGTAAATACCATATTTTATAATACAATATTTTGACACGTCTATTATATTGGAATACATTTTTTCTGGAATTCTCAAATTATAATTTCTTATACACGCATATTTACAATTTTTCGATTAAAGTATCTGATAATTCCCGATTCACACATAGAAACATACTTTTCTATACTTACAAACGTTCTTCTAAATTTAAACATTTTAATCATTACTAATTCGCTCTATATATTTATATGCATTTTCTCACAAAATATTTCTATCTATTTACAGGTTCGATACTCTCCGAAAAAGACATGTAAGACGTTACCAGCATCTAGCATCAGGGAAGAGTTTAAGACGAAAACAAACTTCTTCATCTTCCACAACAGTAAACCCCCACCCCCTCTGATACCTACGTCTCCGTCACCTTTCGACCGTTCCAAACCTTCTACCTCTACTACTCACACTCTTGCTACAGAACCCGTGCCTCTCGAACCTGCAGCTCTTCCACAAATTCCCCCTCCGAGTTCTGTTCTATTTTTCGCACGCCTGTCCTCCCCCCTGATACCGAATGCTGGTAACTCTACTACTTCACTATCTTTGGGTGGAAATAACCCCCAACCGGAGATAGTGGAGATACTTTCCGGAGAAGAAGAAGAAGCTCAACAGGTATAAGTACCGAATCTCCGGTGAGTTTTCTGTTTTTTATATTCTATCGCTTCTAACTTTGTATTCATAGCTCATTTTAAATATATATGTACACGTTTATTACTATTTTTAAATATCGATCTTTTCATTTTACCCTCAGTTTCGGAAATTATACCCTACTCCGGAATACAGAACAAAAACAATATGCTTTCTCACCGTTCACTCTTCGTCAATTTCTGAGGTGTCCGTCTCTTCTATGATATCTGGATACCGCCGTGTCGGTGGGGTTCTACTTCCGGAAAACTGTTCCTCCACTTTGTATATGCTGGAAAGAAAAATGAATATTCTTTTTAGTCCACTTATTGTCGGATCGTTACCGTACTCCAGTAATTCCGCAGGATCCAAAACATGGCCGTTCACACCCATTACCGTGCCTATCGAGTTGTTTAACAATATACCGGTGTGGAACCATTTGAAAATCTCGTTCAACGTTAATACAGAGTCTCGGTAACTTTTTCGAAACATCTGCATTAACGTTGAAACGTCACAGTAATCAACTATCATGTAGGACTTGTGGCACCCTACTCGGTAGACACGTGGGATTTCCTCACTAACTAGCTCCTCCAAATTCTCATAGCGAACCATCTCGATGCCTGAAACAGAATGTCTCAAGTTTTCGCCGGCTCCCATCAGATATTTTGTGGCAACACATTGAGGAGGAACATGCAGATAATCTACATTTATATGCTCGGAATTTAACTCCGTCTCTGTTTCCTGGTATATACAGTTAGTTGAGGTAACCCCCGTAACTACGATGAACGGCCCTGCCTGGTACCCGTGTGCAGCTATATCATCTGCTACCTTCTCCGACCACACACAGTACGGTAAGTGGCTGTACACGGGAGCTCTTTCTGTAACAAAATGTGTCTCGCATAATCCGTGCGTACGATGTCGGGAATAGAACATACTGATCGCAAATCCATCATTGTCCAATTCCAAAGATCTTTCACGCGATACATTCCTGCTGTAATATGTGACCAGAAGAGATTCTCGGAATCTTACAGGTGCATCTATAATCAGCAACTCACAATTCTTCCCACCAGACAAGTTTGGTTTGACCGACGACTTCACTTTCCCTAGACCAGAAATCGTAGCAGGGTATGCCAGACACGTTGTTTTACATGGAGAGTACTCCGTATAGCCATATAAGGGGTTAGACACAACATTCTTCAGAATATTCTGTTTCCTCCTCCTTGAATGTTTACCGTCATCATCGATACGTTTTCCTCTACAGCGTTTTAGTTTCTCGTATACATGATGGGCGGCATTTTTTTCCTCCCAACTACGTCGAAATTCTGCTTCGCTAATACAACTACCCTCATACCATTTCTCTTCCGTACTCCCACCTGGACGTATCGATGATTCCGGTAAACTTTCAGGAGCAGGTACGTCACTACTACAATCCGAAACTGGTTCAGCTGGGGATAATTTTCCAATCACCCCACCGAAAAACGTCAACACCCAGGACACCAAACCCATCATACTTACCTTCGAATAGCTGTTCTATCGCTTCCTCCGGTAACAACTATCTCCAATGATGTACACAGCTGAAGATGTCTGGTCAATAGTGAAATTCAAACACAACGGAACTTTTTATATACCTACCTACCCCTCCTCTTCCTCGCTGATAACTTCTCCCTGAAGTTCCTTGCGCATCCTCTCGCGCAGAGCGTCGAGTGCCCACGTACCTCGTCGATCCTCCTCCCCCGGTATCGCATACACATCCACCTCTTCGGAGAAACGTACTTTTTTCTTTTCTTTCCTTCCGTTCTCCATCCAGCAGTATCACATTTTCTCTATCTTTGCATTTACAGTCCCAACCAGCACATGTTCCTACACAAATAGCATTTATCTCCACTAAACTCATAACCAACGCCCCTAACAACCAATTAGACACATCCGCTCTTTTTGCCCGCTCTCCATTCCGCCGCCTACTAACGTATCCTGCACACAGTCATACCTTATCAACGTTCCCACAAACTTCTACACGCCCAAGAAACATCCGACATGTCCCAACACGTGTTCCACAATCTCTCCATATCGCTTCAACATCCCAACACATTTCCTTTCCAACTCCTTTATCTTCTCAACCGTCGACGCTTATCAACTTCAACAGTCATTTACGCCCCCCAACGGAAACCCATATCACCATTCCCAGAAATCCAACCGTAATCACCTCCTCAACAGGAAACCCCATATCAACATTCCCAGAAAACCGTCACCTCATCATTAACAACAGGAAACCATCTTATCAATTCCCCCACCGACTTTTCCTCCTCAACCAATCAAAACACTCCTCACAAAATAAACACAACCCATTCAATGACGTCACACCAATCAAATCCCTCCTAACAAAATAAACCCCACCCATTTATGACGTCATCACTCAAAACACCCACCCTTGCTTGCCCACACTGCTTGGTCATCAATTGATCTTTGATCGATCTTTTCCAATCAATTGATTTATCGACTTCAACGGGGGTGAATAACTACTACAAGTCTTGACTTTCTAAATGTTATTGTAATATTTTCATTGTTTCCATTATCAAACTTGAAAGATCAGGAGTATTATAATAGAGAGTGTCCCAAAAAAGTGTACCCAGATCGAAGGCATACATTCGGATTGGCTATACTTTTATTTTGGACACCCTGTATAATGTCTATTTTGAAATACTCACAGTATTCAATTTTGTTCACACTTATTGCAATTTTTGAAATAATGTAGACCACATAATGTTTAAATATAATGACAAGATAAATAAATAGTTGTCTTTAACAATTTATACCCGGTGAAGGCAGAAGTTGTTCGGACCCCACTTTAAACTGTAGGTCCAGTCCCGATTAGCCTTACTGTGTATAAAGTGGACTTATGACTTCAAATCAATCAATCAATTTAACAATTTATGTAGTTTTGACTGCGGTTCATATGAAAATTTTAAATGGGGTTCAATTGAACTCCATGTGATAAGACGTAAAATTTTTCATGGTACCACCGATAAGGTTGATGCAACTTGAGATGGCAACACTTACCGTGCTGGGGTTGTGTAAGAACCGAGCGGCATGACGGGGGTGCATTGATGCACGGAGTAGTGGCAGCCTGTTATTCGTTATAGTTTAACAGAGTACGGAAAATACATAACCCGCTGGAATTTTTTTGGAAAATCAAGAATGTTAAAGCTAAGTCCTAGTCATTTTGACGACTTTATTCCTTTGATTCATGAGAAGAGTTTTATTGGCAATTAAAATTGGCTATTAACATAATTTGTTTCTGATAGTATTAGTAACAAACAAAAAATACTTGACATTTTTTAACTTTCATAGTTATATTCAAAAACGCAATTTATTTGGTATTCTCCACATATTTCTTGGGAACATATATTGTCGGTTTTTTGCATTTTTGGAATAAAAACTAACAATTCTCGAAAAGTTCCAGACACTTACAATGTAGAAAACGTCGAGAATTAACGAATTTTTGAAATGATACATCAGTATTTCGCGATCGATTGGGTTCCGAAAAGTCGGTACGTCGGGATGGGAAATTTCATTCCCGATCGAGGTCCCGACTTTTCAGAATCCCGCACACACCTACTTTTGTGCACCAGAAACATTTGGAAGTGTATAAAAAGTGTCTGTGGTTTTTGAGAATGTTGGAACATTTAAAAAAAAAGTTTTGACTGATTGAATGATTGAATTGGTGTTTTAAGTCCACTTTATGCACAGTATGGCTAATTCGGACTGGACCTATAGTTTAAATTGGGACCCGAACCACTATGTGCCTCCACCGGGTATCGAACCCGGGACCCCTTCATTAGAAGGCGACAACGCTACCACTGCGCCATCGGGGAGGCAAAAAAATATCTTGAATAAAGACCAAACAATTTAAATATGTTATACTTTTTCCGTTAATGCAATGATTATGCAATACTGCTCGTATTTGCAAAATGACGGAAATAATATTATAGAAGTATATAGTAAACTTCATTTTAGAAATTATGAATTTTTGGTTTTACATTATTCACAATATTAAAAGCTAATATCTATATATGCCATTTTATTGGCCGTAGGCCGGGAGCGCACAAACAAAAGGCTGCGTGTGATTGTGGTTAAAAATGTATGCCACGAGCGCACAAAATCCATGGCGCTGTTTCAACGTTATGTAAACTGTTTCTGTTAACTGCATTCTTAAATTCTTTCTATCTAACCTAACCTAACAAAATAACTTCTATCCAAAGAGGTAATTTCAATGAGGGAACGAAGGAAGGTATTCATCCACAGGCACATGGATATCTTCAATTCATCGGAGAAAGATATTCATTGTATTTTACGATTCCTTAAAGTTATGGGGTATCGGTTCAGCGTTAACAAATAAGTTACAAACAAAGTCATTCATTGTATTCATAAAAGTTTTGTTAAAATAAACATGTGTAATACTTCTTGATATTTGACATTTTATGCAATTAAATGATCTTCTACACAGGCCAGCCATTACACAATCATAGATGTGGCAACGCAGCATGGGATGTTGTGCGCTCGTGGCACCTTTCATATACCACGAGCGCACACTTTCACATTTTTCTGCGCTAGTGGACTGAACCCATTTTATTTTTAGAAACTATTATCATGGGGTGCGTTCCGAAAGACTTAACGAAACGAACGAATGGAACGAAAGTAACTGGCCTCGTGAAACTGGTGAAACCAGTTATTTTTCAGACTTATGGAACGCTCTAGACGAAAGCGCATGCGCAGCGTATTGGTTATAATAAAAATCCGCATGGCGTCCAGCGGAAGGCATGTCCTTCTGGCAGAAATAAACTCTGCTGTGAACACTATTACTAATTTTAATCACATTGTAAGAACAGTTGAGGCACACTCATCTTGCGAATGTTGCTTCATATCGCTCTCTGTTACAATTATAATACATTTTCCGAACTAGTGCAGTTTGAAGTCATCATGCACGCGCGAGGTCTGCAAGCAGCGGACGATTCTCACTGAACAAACCAGCTTCCTGGTCCGTGCGCAGGCCCGTAGCTAGAGGGAGACAGGGGGAAAACTGTCCCCCTGAGAGCCTGCCTTGTCCCCTCGTGAAAAATTCAGAACATATTCCTACCTGGAATTCTCACTAATCTTTACAATTATATTCTGTATTACTCTATCAACATAACAAAGACATTTATTGATTTTGTTATTTATGAAGGTGGATTCCGTATAATGTCGTATCAGGATTTGGGGGGGGGGGAATTCCCTTGCAATTTCAGACTTGGAAATGATTTCGCAATTTTCAGTATATAGAACAGTTGTGATATTTTGAGTAGTCTTGCATTAAAGGTGCCTAATGTGCTTGGATGTTTTTCTTGGATGTGTTGCTATGAGGTTTGAATTGCATAATTCTTTTTGTTTCCCAAGTCTACTTTTTGGTAATAGAGATTCATGTGATAGAGAGGGAGTGGATATTTGATTTTTGTTACTTAGCGTTGCTTTTCTGCCACATCTAGCTAATCGTGACAATGAGTGATGACGTGAAATTGATGAAGACACTCACAAACAGTGTTGCAACCACATGGGAGCAGAGGAATTGTCCGCCCAATCTTGGACGGAAGTCCAATCTAGGGGGGAAACATTGAAGTAAAGAAACATGACTAGTAGAATCTAAGACCAGCAGGACAAATGGATACTCGAGATGGAGTTAATTTTCACGTGTTTCTTGCACTTTTCTTCCAGATGGCTAAGGGCACTTGCAGGGGGTACAGAGGGGCAATTGCACCTTCAATTTCAAATTTTATGCAAATAAAAGTACATTTCGTAAAATTTTCTTGCTCGCAAGCGATATGTCTGCTATTCTTATAGTCCAAGTTCAGAGCCATAGCTAGAGGGCGGCGGAAGTCAGCCTTGGGAGCCAAAACGATCTAAATGGGGGAAAAAATATTAAAGAGAATGCCATGGCGTCCGTGATATTATTTGCGCCCTATTAAATAAATATTGTTTTCAGTTTGCAAATATTTTGATCTAAAGATTTTCCTGCTCGCTTCGATTCCAATATGATTCTTTTCTGTAATGCATTCTAAATTACCCGAAAGAGAAGTAAGGCCAGATCTATACTTCAGATTGTTGCTGCTTAAATGCATGAACAATTGTTTTGAGAAAAAGGAGCGCCCGCATTTGAGAGATAATTTGGCGGAGGAATTGATCATGTAGGCTAATGTACTTAAATTATATATATATATATATATATACAACCTCTGACAATATAGTTCGGTGAATGATCCTGAATATCGAAAGTAGACGAATTCTTAATGAAACCTACCTTACTGTCCTTCGAAGTAGTCCCCTCCCATGGCTATGCACCGTTGAGAACGGCTGTGCATGTCCTGGAAACTTTTAGAAAAGTCTTCTTTCGGGATGGTGTTCAAGACCCTCGTCACGTTCCGTTGGATGTCCGGAATATCCTCAAATCTCTGACCTTTCAAAGCGATTTTGAGGTGTGGGAAGAGAAACAAATATGGAGGATTCAGATCCAAATTTCTTGCAATGCATTGCTACAGAGGATGAGAGCTGGTGTGTGAGGTACGACCCTGAAACGAAACGCCAAAGCATGGAATGGCCTTCTCTTGCATCACCCCGTCGGAAGAAGGCCAAGTCGGAAAAATTGTTGTTACCTCCGGCACGAATTCCTTGTGGATCATGCCATCACTGTCAAAGAAAGTGATAAACATCGTCTTGATGCGTGATTTTTACGCCTTGACCTTCTTCCGACGGGGTGAGGCAGGAGAACACCTTTCCATTCTTTGGCGTTTCGTTTCAGGGTCGTACCTCACACACCAGCTCTCATCCTCTGTAGCAATGCATTGCAAGAAATTTGGATCTGAATCCTCCATATTTGTTTCTCTTCCCACACCTCAAAATCGCTTTGAAAGGTCAGAGATTTAAGGATATTCCGGACATCAAACGGAACGTGACGAGGGTCTTGAACACCATCCCGAAAGAAGACTTTTCTAAAAGTTTCCAGGACATGTACAGCCGTTCTCAACGGTGTATAGCCATGGGAGGGGACTACTTCGAAGGAGAGTAAGATAGGTTTCATTAAGAATTCGTCTACTTTCGATATTCAGGATCATTCACCGAACTTTATAGTCAGAGGTTGTATATTAAAGGAACTTTGAATACGTACACAATTTAGCATTAACATGTTGCTTATGTACGTATTTTCTTATATTACGTTGCTCCATATTCCATATTATGTGTAAAACATATGTTGTACATGGAAGTTATACGTGTCATATGTACAAAAAGAGTAATGTTCGTCATGCACATTCTGTCTTTCAGAAATACAGTTTGTGTGCTTGTTTTCCATTATTAGCTAATATTTCAAATAATTTGTTCCGACACAAATGCTTTAGCACAGACTTCTATCCTCTTTTGCATGATTTACGATGATGATAACGTCTTTTAATGCTACTTATTACTACCACTACCACCACTATATTAATATTATTGTTATTGGCACGTTTGTCCTGGTACTTGACCCGCCTCTCCAGATAAAAATTTGTGGTTTCGCCTCTGCTCACAAAGAAGACTCATGCCCAGGCTCGTACCTGGAACACCTGGCTTCGTAGTGTGTTATATAACCAACCCACCATGTAGGTCGGCTAGTGATAGATTGTGACAGCTTACTGGCTCAAATTATTATCAGACACAATGAAAATGTGATAGTGTTTCATATTTATTATTTCGGTTAGAAAGCGATAACATTTGTAGTTTGATATGAGTTACACTAAGCATCATATGGAGTGTAAACATCAATTTCAAATCTTATGAATGATTTCTCTATGCAAACGCATCAAATATGATAAGCAACATAGGTGTGTGTTATAATATCAATTTTATAAAGGAAAAGTTAAGTTTTGACCCTAACTGCTTGCGTGATATCGTTTCCATAGCATGTTATACATTGCTCTCAGAATTTTAAACGGCAGTAAAAATTAATACCGTTTGCAACTGCGAAGCTACCAATGGGATTGCATACATTAAGGACAGAAGATGCCATATTTCGATTGCATGTAATATCGAAAGTAGAATTAGGCAAATAAATAGTGACTGAAAATAGTTGCTTGCCTTGATGTCCTGTAATTACACACTGTGAAAGTTGTCTGTGTTATCAGGCGGCACCCTATGAATATAGGTTCAAGAAAATGACAAGTAGAAAAAAGCTGCAGTGAAATAAATACGATTGATTGATTGTTCGAATTGTTGTTTTAAGTCCACTTTATGCACAGTAAGGCTAATCGGGACTGGACCTACAGTTTCAAAGTGAGATCAGAACCACTATGTACTTCCACCGAGTATCGAACCTGAGACCCCTTGATTACAAGGCAACGATGCTACCACTGCGCCATCGGCGAGGCCCTAAATACGATCGAAAATCTCTCAAATTATAATCTATTTACATTGTGTCTGTTGTAGACGTTGTCTGTTAAAGTACCTCAGGCACAACCTAATTTTTTGACAAATTATTATGTCAACTCTTCTGCTAAGGAGTGGATTCTCCTAATTATATTCATTCTGTTTCAAGCCATTCTGTGACTGGCAGAAATCAGTTTCAGCATTAAAAAACCCTGATATTTGGGGTTTGCACGCTTCTGTTCAAAAGGTGGTGGCGATAAGCGGCCCAGAGACCTCGTGCCGCGGAAATGGGGTAAGGCGAAGGAGCCCTCTTATAACGTTCGGTTTCGTACCATAGTCATTAAGGAAGGCATTTTTCATAATGTAAAGAGGATACAACATTTCCCACTATAAAACTTGATATGAAATATTAATGATGACACTGTAATCCAAGAAGTCATTGATCAATCAAGGGATTCCTATTTGTTTGTCGGGTATCAAACACATGTATTACAACAACACAATATTTTGTAAAATGGTTAACGTAACCAGTAGGCAAACATTGTCTGTAGTGATGCAAGAGTCTTTCCTTTGAAGCAAATAGAATACGTGGTGGAGTAAGGGACTCATGTTTTAATGTTTTAGCAAGTAGGCCTACAAAAAATGAATTACAAATTTTTACACAATTCATCAAATTCTAGATAATATGTTACCATTATTATTTAATTAATTCGATTTTTCTTGCATAACACAACACAATGGTGTTCTTGGATTCTCGTTAGATTCCTTTGTTCGAAAAAATCTTGCATACTGGAAACTCGAGGGGAACATGATGAAGCATGATTTATAAATGACTTCCTTAATCAGTTCTGCAGAGAAGCACAAAGCTGTTGGTACATATTAATCGTCTATTAACATTATTGACCTGTAAATATAAAGTAGATACAGTCCCAATTAGCCTATTTATGTTAAACTTTAACTTTGTATTATTTTTTAGCCCGAAAGCTTATTATCGAAATATTGTTATTTGATGTTGCTCGAACTTTTATTGTTCCTTGGAGTTTCAAGATATCATCCCTTTCCTGTTTGATTTGATTTGATTTGAATTTAAAATTTTGGGAGCGTCAGCACTTAGGCTACTTTGCTCCCATCACATTATACGGGGGCCAGCCCCTTACCATTACAAATAACAACTCTAACGTTGCATAACTAAAAAAATTAAAATGTTCTGACTTCTGTTAAAAGCTGAGGCTGTAAAGGGGCACTCAGCACACATAAGGACAAAAGAACAGGACAATACAAACAAAATGATACTGGCCATGGGACCAGTCGCCAGAGCCTCGTTAGTCTTCAGTCCAGGGTGCACTAACGTGGAAGTAAGGTTGATATTTGGGTGTACTACGTGGAAGGTCACTCCTTACACCCCCTTTCCTGTTACTTATTACTTTTTGAGGAGGGGGAAGTGCCTCTCTGTTCCTTGCTATATCTGTCAATGTAACACAATATATTAAAAATTTGCCCCCTCTAGGATCGACTTCGCCCCCCCCCCCCCCTACTAAAAATCCTGACTACGGGCCTGCCCGTGTGTTTGGTGAATCTCGTTCTTTCACAAGACGCACGGAATGCAACTTTTGGGACAGCCAGTTACCATAACTCGTTTAACGCGTTAAACTCGTGCGACTTTCGGAACGGGCCCAATGACTTTTCTCACATTTGAGCCTTCTTGTTTGGTGGTTTTGAAAGCTTAGTTCTTAGTAATCAAGGCTACAGAAGTCACACATACAAATCACCTGTATGCAAAATTCTATCAGAAATATACATTAACAGACTTTACCACTCCATGTGGTAGCAAAACTAGGTCAATGTTTCTAGTTTAGATCATGAAATAATCATACAATTCACAACGCCTCTACTCCATTTACAAGACAAAGTTCAAGTAATTCTACACTTGGAAAATCTTACCAAAATATATTACGTTCGCTACTGCTCCGATATTGTTATTACTAGAATTAAACAACATAAAATATTGAGTAACAATTACATCGTGTAACAATTCATCAGTTTGCAAAAGTCTAATCATATTGTATGAATACCTATGAACCGATTCATATTCAATGTTATACTGAAAGAATAAAACAAGAATGTAATAAATTGTTACTTAGCAACAAGGGAAGTTAATATAAAAGTCTTTCTCTTAACGTTAGACGTGCATCTTTGCGCTCGAGGTTAGTACATGAAACTAGGTATTAAAATAAGATCGTTATAACTGTAGTAGTTGTTATGACTAAACTATAGCATGGTGAGTGTTCGCAATAGATTTTGTTTATTAATTTAATGTTACTGTAATCAAATGTACCGTGCTTTCCAGAATTCACCAGCATGCATCTGACTGGTGCACCAAAAATGACGTCAAATTCTGTGAAGATTTTTCATGAATATTATATATTTTCACTTAACGACATATTATTTTACATGTGCACTACGAATTTAAGTGTAAATATAAAATATATAATTTAAGTTAAAATATCGTATATTGCAAATGGATGCTTTCCTGCATGTTGCAGCAGAAGATGGACGCAGCATGTTTTGATGCATCGGCATACATTATTTCACTTTGTGTGGAAGTGAAGGAGCAGTGTGGACTTTGTGTTGAACTGTAAGGAAGCAAGCAACAGTAAACATTCTGCCCTACAATGTGCCTTGAAGAGTGTGGGTTACAGGCTCTGCAGTACTCCAAGGGAATCAGATTAAATAAGGAGTGTTTGCAAATGTGAACAGCACATAGCCAACTACATTTGGAGCTGATGTTCATACTTCAGAAGACTAGCCTTTTATTGTAGTTGGCTGGAATTGACCAACGAGTTTTCAGTAAACAGAAGCAAACAAACTTTTGAAAACACAATCGGCGCAGTTGATGGACGATAGAATTATTTATTATTTTCTTCCTATGGAGTTCTTGTTCACTAGGCATGTGACGAAGCTGAAAATTTACCGATGCCGATGTACTCACCGATAATTTTTGGAACCGATACCGATGCCGATATTTAACCGATTCCGATACATAAGATTATTAAACAGAAATGGGATGTTATTTTCTGCATGACAAAAATAAATTTGCTATGTACATTTCTATTGCATAGCATACATATATATTCTCACAGATGAGAATGTACATTTTCATCTACAAAAACTTATGTGAACTTAGAGATTTAACATTAGTACACAAGCAGTTCTTTGAAATGCAAAATGAATTCCTGTTCTGCCAGATTCAACTTCAGAAATACGAGATTTGGAAGCACTTCAGGAAGTAACCTACTTCTTCTCTTATCGCAAATCTGTTCAGCAACACTGAACACTCAGTCACTGAATACTGATGCAACAGGTGTGCCCAAGTATTTTCTCAGCACTTGCTTCAGGTCCGAATACTAATTTTTGAATTTCCAATACAACAGCAGATCCTGGTTCAGCAATGTATTGTTTTATTTCCGATTTACAGTTAGGTTGATCCTCTGAATGAGAGTTTGCAATAATTTTATTACAAAAGCTCTACAATACGTAATGACAAATCATAACCAAATTTTCAATAAATCTTACAAAACTAGAATATAAAACTTATTAGAAGGTAAAACTCTAGTATAATCTGTACCGGTTTAAATATCGGATTTTTGCCGATTCCGATACCGATGCCGATGTGTCAATTTCTGCCGATTTTCATACATCTGTAATCGGCTTCGGCACATCCCTATTGTTCACCAAAATATAACACTTTGCATGTTATTGTTTTAGTTTAAGTGAAACTTACTTATGTAATTTCTTACTGTTTCTATTTCAGGTAAAGAGAGAGAGAGAGAGAGAGAGAGAATAAGCTAGTCATTGCACTATCACAACCATGGGTAACCGCTTCACAAGAATGTGTCGTTACTTTTGGATGCAGATACAACTCCCTGAAACGAGATTTAAATGGGGAAAATTTGATAATATTATAAAACGGACCAAGATCAAAGGTAACTCTCTTCAACATTTCTCTTACGATATAGCCTACTCTTAATCATTACTTGATATGGCGAATGTATCCTTCTTATAGATCACTTGTGTCATAGATGTGATGTAGAATGTACCTGAAAATGTAATATATATATATATATATATGGTGAGAATTTACATGGACACCTGTTTGGCACCTCGTCATGCAATAGAACATAGTACTGATCGCAACTATGATTTCACGCAATATTTTTTCATTAGAAATGGGGCTAAAAATAGTATATTCGAATTCAGTGGAAACGATGTAGGATTTTATTCGAGAGCTTCCGGATTACCAGCAAGAGGTAGATTGCTTAGTGGTTCGAATCATATAGGCTGCGCAGAAATGATTAGTCGAATTTGTAATTCTATATTTACACCAATCCTTAACACCACCATTTTAATGAGGAATATTTGCTGTTAATGCAGAACTGAAATTGATTTGATGTGAGCCCAGCGTATGGCATTACAGGTTCTCTCATGCACATGGTCAACCTGGTGACCGGACCACAGTGTGAGGTTACGTAAGAGACAATGTTTAATTCCCTCACCAGAAACAAAATTGCGAAGGTGCTTCAACACTACCACCGGAAACGTCACACAAGACATGCTTACTTTAAATTACAGATATAATCCTAATTATGACATCTGAACCTAAAGCTGACTTAAATAAAATTTTGACTAACATTGGATTTTAGCTTTCAAGGGGAAATATTTTATCATTTGATTGCCCAATACAAGATAATGTAACTGTAATATATTACTGTCCACAAGGACACAGTCGATATTCATACTGAATATGAACTGTGGGTAGGGGGATACGTAGGTTTCCCGGACAAAAATACAGTTACCTTTAGTACAGGGTGTCTCACGAACGGCGCAACTGGAAATTAAGAGTGGCGTTACTTTGTAACCGAAACCTGTACATACATAAGTCATACACCAAATGTTAGCCCTGTCCAAGTAGACATTTTTAAACATGGAAACAACAAACGGGGTGCAGTGTTGTTCATGCAGTGTTGCCAAATGTCAGTGAAAGTGTAAATTTATTTTTCCACAAAGCATGGAAAATTGCATGTCAAACATTCGTACGGAAATTTGGACGTGAATTTCCACCTTGGGTAGGTGGACTATTTCGCCATCTATAGTTCAGAGAAGAAAACCAATAGCCAATCCTGAAATGCCTCGTAAAGTCGTACCGGTCCAAATGGGTGTTTTAAAAAAAATATGAGGTACAGTGGCAACACTGTTGATGTGTGAAGGCAACAAAAGGTGTGTTTAGTGATGGTCTATGACATGGAAATACTGGAAACAGGAAAAAAGAAAATGAAAATTATGGTGAAAAAGGTGTTACTTACCTACTCCTGGCAACCATGCAATGCGCGTAACAGGCAGTGTAGCTTTACAAAAGATGTTGAAAATTACAACCATTTTTCCTGAGGCATTCATCAACACGTTTTATCATGTTGGAAGCAACTTTATGCAAGGTTGATTGGTTTATATTGTTAATGGCTGTGCAAATGTTTATTTTTAGATCATGAAGTGTTCTTGGGTTATTAATGTAAACTGTTTGTTTCAAATAACCCCACAGAAAAAAAACTAGAGACGTCAGATCCGGGGAGCGACTGGGCCATAAGTTTTTGCTTATAATGTGATCGCCAAAAAACTCTGCCAACATGTCTAAAGTTTCATTAGACGTGTGACATGTTGCGGAGTCTTGTTGAAACCAACAATCACGTTCATCACGTTCCAACAGAGAAATAAACTGTGTGATAAGGTCACAGTAGAGTAAGTGGACCGGTTGACAAACCGAAAATGGGGCTCGGTGGGGCTCGCAGTGATGCCAACTCCTCACTCGAAAAAATCACCAAGGTTTTTGTTTTTGGGTATAACCTAACCTCAAGCAAGCTGGCAACACTGCGAGAAAGCCTCAAGCAGTGTTGCCAACTCCTCACTCGAAAAAATCACCAAGGTTTTTGTTTTTGGGTATAACCTAACCTCAAGCAAGCTGGCAACACTGCTTGAGGCTTCTTTTAATGGTTTGCTCTTGTAAGGCATGAGTCTTATTTTCTTGCAGTGTTGCCAACTCCTTGCTTGAAAAAAATCACCAAGGTTTTTGTTTTTGGGTATAACCTAGTCTAAAGCAAGGAGTTGGCAACACTGCTTGAGCCTCATTTTCTTGCAGCGTTGCCAACATCTTACTCGATAAAATCACCAAGGTTTTTATTTTTGGGTCTAACCTAACCTAAAGCAAGAAGCTGGCAACTTTGCTTGAGGCTTGTCTTGCAGCGTTGCCAACATTTTACTCGAAAAGTTACCAAGGTTTTTGTTTTTGGGTATAACCTAACCTAAAGCAAGGAGCTGGCAACTTTGCTTGAGGCTTGTCTTGCAGCGTTGCCAACATCTTACTCGATAAAATCACCAAGGTTTTTATTTTTGGGTCTAACCTAACCTAAAGCAAGGAGCTGGCAATACTGCTTGAGGTTTGTCTTGCAGTATTGCCAACATTTTACTCGAAAAGTTACCAAGGTTTTTTTATTTTGGTCTAACCTAACTTAAAGCAAGGAGCTGGCAACTTTGCTTGAGGTCTGCCTTACAGTGCATAAAACAATTTGCCAACCTACTGGTATTTTTGCCATAGCTTTTTACAAAAAAAGAGAGAGAGGAGAAAAAGAGAGAGAGGGAAGAGTTAAACAACCGACAATGCTGCCAACACCTACCTACAGCTTTTTTTTACTTGGCAAGGGTTTAGCCAATTTAGCAAGGAGTGCCGGCAACAAATATATATTGCCGTAAAAGAGAGAGAGATGGATGGATGGCAACACAGTATGTGTGTGCGTGTGTGTGTATAATATGTAGCATTATTAACTAGAGTGTGTTGGCAACCCATCTACAACTAAAAAAAAGATAGAGATACCAACATTGCCGTAAGATAAAGAAAGAGAGACCTATTGCGACTTTTGTAAACCTCTCTCGGGAAACACGATGTGCTATACACACGTGCGCGCTGGTGCTTCTTATTATTTTTCGTATTGTGAGGCAAACAAACAAATAAATAATTGTTGTTTTTTAGGATGCCTGGCCCCTAACCCCGCCAGGGTGCGTGGTGCCCAACCCAAAAAGGTTCTAACGGCTGCGGCTGTAGATAACCGCACCTCTGTAGAGTTTCACGTGTTTTTTTTCCCCCCAAACTTCCATGAAACCCTACAGAGGACCTCCGTAATGCATGCAACGTGTACTAACGACTCTAGTGTTATTTGATGTTGTAATATTTTGGATATAGAGTTTTATTGTGTGATAGATAAAAATAATTATGTTTATTATAATATTTTTTTTGATGAAGATGGAGAATATATGTGTGTGTGTGTTACAAATAAAGTTGCATGCTTATTTTTTTAGTGTGTTTGTATGTGTATGTGTTTTTGATGTTTCGACAGCATCTGAAACGATAAAAAAGAATTTTATTGTTAATTTTCTCGTGTAAAAACAACAACAAATTTTTTTGTGCAAATTTTCTGATTTGTCTCTCGTGCTATAGTGCAAAAAAATATTGTAACTGATAAGTGATGAAATTGATATTGTAACTGATCTTGAACTAGTGAAATTTTTCGTTTTGTGCCATTGAAACTGATTGTGCTAGTAAAAAAAATTCTTATTGTGCAAGAAAAAATGTTAAAAACTTGTTAAAACTGCTCTGTGACCCTCTCGTTCTTCACGTCGTGGACGAAGGACTTCTCGGCGACCAGGATCACACTGCATACGGTGTCCTCGGGCAACGGGCTGTTGAACTCGCAGACGACCTTGATGTTGGTGCGATCGTTGACCACCACCTGCTTCCTCTTCGTGGTATTGATGACGGACATGGGTCTGTGGGTTATGAATTCGCTGGGCGTGTAGTACATGTCCACGTTTCCCTCGGTCACGCGTTTGAAAGAGGTGTAAGCTTCGTAAAGTTTTAGGTAATCGTTTTTGGTCATGTCGAGGTTGTAATTCTCGCGCGGGAACACTTCGTTTCTTCCATTCTTCAGATAAATATTCTTGATCTTGCAGTTGTCGAATTTGCTGGAATTTTTTTCCTGATTTTTATCGCGCCCGGTCTGAAAAAGCACCACGACGAAATCTGGCATGTCGAACTGTATGTTGTTGAACTGCGTCGTCACGTCGAATTCCATGTGACTTCCCGACGCCACCTTTTGCACGCACTGGTAACCGTGAAAGCGAATCGGCACCTGCGGACTCTTCAAGATCTCCGCTTTGTACTTGAGGGCGTAGTTTGTTTCGTATTCCACGATCGGCATTCTCAACTCCATGCTCCGGATGACGCACTTGGCTGCTTCGGGTAAAGTGTTGGCTATCGGCGTGCCGTCGGCGTTCAAGTTGGTGTATCGCATCAGCGCGTCGTTGTCGTTGGCTGCTCTTCGAAACGTGACGCGCAATCCTCCCTTCCACATGATCTCCTTGTAGTCCGAGAAGAATCCCGGCAGCAGACGCATGGGAAAGAGCACCGTGTGACTTGTCGTCGATATTTTCGTCCCTGCTTCGAATCCTCCTGCTTGATAGTATGTTGCGTCCGTTTTGGATAATTTCAAAGTTCCCACTGCCGTCGACGTGATGCCTGGATAGTCTATTCTGTCTATGACGGTGTTGTGTTTCCTCACCTCTACCTGCGAGAACAGGTGAGGCACGAAGTTGTCCACGAGTATCAAATTTGCATTGGGCGGAAACGCGTCTCCGCTTTCTTTCTTCACCACGTCGAATTGAAGGTAGAGGTCCGCTCTGTGAGGATGAACAAACCCATCGCCTACGTCCACGTCGTATTCGATCTCCCTGTTCGCTTCGTTGATATTGGCGAACGTGCGACGGTTGGGAGGAAAAGATTGCAATTCATAACTTTCGATTTGCTCCATTTTCAGTATGTGTGTTATTTATTATACGTTGATCTCCACGATGGCAGTGGTTGTTGCACCTGCGAAATCCACCACGTCTCCTTTTTCGTTTGTCACCACCAACTCTATGTCGTCTATGCGGTTGCGGCATACTGGAAAATAGATCGGCGAAGAGGGTGTGTAGATGATCGGTTCCATGAATTCGGAACTGGGTTTGAACGTAGCTATGATTCCTGTTTGTTTGTGACTTCCTAACAATCCGTCCGAGGATTTTGTAATCATGCCTTCCGCTACGTTGCAGTGAACGTTTAGAGTCTCTATGGCTAGAAATTTAGGAATGTTTGCTGCCGTGTGTTTGATGCCAGCTTCGAGTTTGGTGTTGTTCTCGAAACCTAAAAGTTCTCCCATGGTACCCAGGTCCACGGTCTCCGTCGCAGACACGATTTCCACTCTGTGCGTGACCGAATCTTGAGAAAAGTACGTGCCTTTGGGTAACTGAGCTTGCAAAGTGGAAAGATTGTATTGGCCTGGCGTGACGACGATGTGTTCGCTTCCGACGCTAATTTTGTTGTTGTGCTGCGTGACGTTAGGTATGAGGTACATGCTGTAGAATGCACGCAGAGCTACAGATTTAGGATAGACGATGTCGTCGTGCAGCGCGAGTTTCAAGATTGAAGATTCGCTCGTGAGATGGAACACGCCCATCGTGTTTAAGATTCCACAATGCTTTCTGAAAATGTTCCACCGACGGGTTATTTATTTTAGACATGTATGCGAGAACGGAAAGGCATAGGTGGCCGCAGTTAACATCGGTGAAACCCTGGATGCGTTTGTCATTGTAGTAGAGGTTGGCAACACTGAGATACTTCACCAACCTGGCAGGTGGTGTGCCACCGAACGAATCGAAAACAAATGCATTGTTATCGTCAATTTTGAGGTAGCATATCCAATGTGTACCAGAATTTTTGTAACTGTCCAGGTTGACCACGCCATACTCCCTTTTCTTCACAGCAGAGGGTAGAGAATCGGACATGAAAACACCCCTGAAGTTTTTTATTCCCAACAGTTCGATCAGAGATTCAATATCGAAGTTGGACAGGGCTTTTTCTTTTTTTTATATTTTTTCAAAGCATCGAGGTTGCTTTTTTGTTTTTTGGTTATACCTTTCCCCTTCTTCTCCATAGCCAGGTTGTGACGTTTCTGTTCTTCCAATTCTGCCTTGTTCTTCTTCTAGTCGATGACGGTTTTCGCGATGGCGGCGCTACCGCCGGCCAAACTTCCAACGGCCCCCAAAGCTGCCAGGATGGCTGGGATGCTGAATATGAAACCTCCGATTTTTTGCTGTTTCCGCGAACGCTGCAAGCGTCTCAATTGAGGTGTGCTGAGAAGTAATTTCATTCCGTGTCCTTTCGTCAAGCAAGAACGTTTCTTCTCGCGTTGTTTCTTGGTGAGTAAACCATCGAGGGCACCTAGATTTTTCAGATTGGAGTATGGTATCTGGTACACGACACCTTTGGGTTTCATGTTGATGCTCTATATGTTATCTTCACGGTATGTTATTTATATATATGTTCTGAGATTTTTTTTGTTTTGTGTAATTTTTTTCGGTATGTTATTTATATATAAATGTTCTGAGATTTTTTTTGTTCCATGTAATTTTTTTTCAAGGATATACTCCGCGCAGAGCCGTTACACAAATTCTATTACGTGCTTTGTTTTCTTACCAATAAGTTCCTTTGTACCCTTGTACACGATTTGAGTTTTGTTCTCGATTAAAATAGCTAGCTTCTCGTCGGATAACATGTTAGCGTATCGATCTGGTAAAAATAGACTGTATTGTGCGTTGAGCAACAGACGCGCCTTGGGACCATACTGGGTAGAAACAATTGAACCGGAAGTTATCCAATTCCTGAATTTTTACATATTCGACTGATGAATTTAGCATTTGTTTTAATGCTTGGGCGTCTAGTGATTGTTTACTCATTTTTATAAGATGGCAAACACAACTGGAGGTTTTTTTTTTTTTTTTTTTACGTAGTGTTATTTATATACCGAAGAAATTTTTTTCACGGTTCGAGAAATTTTTTTATTTCTACACACCCCATCCAAATTTTTGTTTCGTGTTCATGGCGATGGTGGTGCCCAGTGCTGCAATTCTTTCTCCCAGCGAAGCGTCTCTGCTGACGAATCTTTCGAAAGCTGCGTGCTCTAACTTTCTGTCTGCTTCGTGACGTGCATCCAGATCGGTGCGAGTGGTGTTGTAGGCGATGTCGTGATTTTTGCATGCGGCGTCCAACGGATTCACGCCCTTGTCTCCTCTCTCCAATCTTTTCTCGAGTTTGGTACCCGGTCCGCAGTACTGGTAGCCGGGTAAATGCATCTCGAAAGGTAACTTGTTGATGATGTCGTTCACGAGTCCTTTTCCTTCGGCCACGTTCCAGAATCTCGGAGGCAGCGTGTTGATAATTTTAATGAGGTAACCTATGCCCTTGTCGTCGTTCACGATGAAGTTGGAAAGTTTTGTGCTGATCATGTCCACAATTCCTATCTTCTCGTTGTAGAAATTACGATTGCCTGCATTCTCCTCTCCTGCAATAACCAACAATCGGTCTATGAGCTTGCGCACGTCGTCCACCCACACAAACTCTTTGGGCAGGGTGTTGTAGAGTTTGACGCCGCTGCCTGTTTTCACCTGGTTCCAAATCGGTTTGATGAGATTTCTGTACTTCTCACCGCTGCTGGATTTGACTCTATTCTGCGAGGCGTCGTTGTTCTGGTACAAGGCATCCGTCATGATCAAAATTTCCTTGTAACTCTGGTAATCTTCGTCGGTGTAATCTTTCGGCTGCTTTTTGGCAACGAGTTCCCACAGTCCCACCGTACCCGGATACCTGTTCCAACTATCCTTCTCGCCTAAATTAACTTTAATGTCGTTGCCTTCGAAGCTCACCTTCGATTTTCCAATCTTCCAAACCACACCGCCGCCTTCGTTGCTCTCCATGCTTGGATCCAATCCGAACACTTCATCCTTGTCGAATTTCCCCGTGCTCAGGTAGTCTCGTGCCAAAGGTCCCAACTCGATCTTATCCAAAGACGATGGCGTGCTACCTATGGCTCGACGTCGTGGCGGTACGTCCTTCAGTTCGAACGGCGTCGAAGGAATGCTCGAAATGGGCGTGGGTACGGTGTAACTTTTAGCTGCAAGTGGTACGAGTTCGTTGATCAAATTTTTATTTTGTTCCGTGACGCCTTTAATTTCTTTACCTAGATCGCTGATGGCGTCGATTACAGGTTGATCTTGACGTTTCTTCTCTTCGTAGAATCCGCGATTCTCGGATTTCCAACCTTTGAAACGTTTCGCGAGGTAATCGCGAAGCTTGAGATTTTCGTCTTCGATTTTTCGTTTCGTCATAGCGTTATTTATACACGTCGTTTCTCACAACGTTGCAACGTTTAGAAAGTCGTTGATTTTGTTTCTGTATTTTCCATCGTTGGGTTTCCTCGTCATGTCGATCGTCGCGAATCCGAAATCGTCACTGTTCCAACAGTGGGAGCAGCAGCGTTCCGAAAATTGATTGTAGTTCATGTCTCCGCCTACGTAGTCATCGTACGCGTGCTTGAGGTTGGTGTGATCTTGACGAAACAAACATATGAAATTAGCGTTGTCGCGTACTAACTGTTTTGGAATTTTGGAAAACGTTTGAGCTAGGAAGAAGCAATCTATTCCTTTGTGACGACCTTGCGTGAAAAAATTGCGAATTTCATTTTGATTTTCCAGGATGACATCGTCGAACACAACGACTGAATTTTCACGACAATCGTCGAGTGGCTTTATTTCCGAAGAGAACGTTGCAATGTCCAGACCATCGTACAGTTTCATCAGTTGCTGGTATTTGGATTGCTCCAAACTTTTCGAGAACATGTACAGGTGCCTGTTCTTCCAATCTAACCAATTCGGTGCGAGGAGAAAATTGTCCACGAGCAGTGTTGTTTTCCCACACCCCGAAGGACCTACGATCAGACAGCGGATGCTGTCGGGAAGCAACTCGCCGTTCTTTTTTTTTGTTTGACTTTCCGAATCCGGTAGACGCTTCACCACGTTCCACGTACTCACAAGATTACTTCGTTCGCGTCGATCCAACTCTTTTCCGGAAGTCCCAGCCATTTGACAAACAGTTTGTCGCCTTTCCTACGCAATACTTTCTCGATGAGGTACGTGTTGGGATGTTTTGTTTTAGAGAGTTCCTCTTCGTAAAATCTTCCTTTCAAAATCTCGCCACTACTATCTTTTATTATATACGTGTGACGGTTTCCGGGTAGAACTCGAACCACTGTAAAAAGTTCTGTGCTCCAATTTTTTGTGAACCCCTTCTCGAAGGTGCGTTTGAATTTGCTGATCCTCACCTGGTCTCCAATTTTGAATTTTGATTTCTTGGTAGTCGTGGGAGTGTACTTTGGACAGTAAACTGTAGAAATTAAACGCCGCTCGTCAGATTTCGTAACATCGGCTGGCTTCATGCCTATCGTTCTGTGTACCGTATCATTATAGGTGTCGACGAGTTCCGGCAGTATGTCGACCCATTTGTAATTTCCTCGAAGCGTGAATCGTTTCCACATGTGTGTTTTCAAGGTTCGATTAAATCTTTCCACGATGCTGGCTTTGATGTGACTGAAGGTTGAATAATGTCGAATGTCGTGTTTCCGAATAAACTTTTGGAATACGGCATTGTAAAATTCCTTCCCCTTGTCTGTTTGCAAAAACCGAGGTCGTCTGTTGCTTTCGCGAGAAATTGTCTTGAATGCTTCCGTGACGCATGTCCCCGTTTTGGCTTTCAAAGGTAGAGCCCATGCGAATTTCGAAAACGTGTCTATGACGGTGAGGAGGTACTTGTTGCCCTTGTTCAATTTATGCACATTTTTTAGATTGCCGCTACTCATCTCCACGAGGTCACTTTGCCAGAGGTCATCGATTCCCTTGGTTACCACCGCCAAACGTTCGTAGTTGCGGCGTGCAGGTTTATGCAATTCTTCGACGATGGCTTGCCTAGACATTTTTTAGAGATTACGTTTGAAGAGAAGCACAAGCGTGATGGGATTCAAAGAGGGTGGCACTTCGCTCGTGTTTTGAATGATCAGCTTATCGCCGGCACTCACGTCAAAAACGGTGAGATCTTCGTCTTCGTGTATTTCATATATGTTGCGCGTTTCGTTCCAACGTGCCAGAGGAATGTTTCCTGCTTTCTGGACACCACGATTCGATATCAAGGTCATGGTGGGAACGCTAGCTTTTCTGCCGTGAGACCAGTACGAAAATTCATTTATCTGAATCGTGCCATCGAGGAGAAACTTGTAGTACGGATGATAAGGATGTAACATGTACAGTTTGTTACCTTCGACGAACGTGGAGATTCTCTGTTGATTGGGTACGCTGTTGATTTCGATGGCTTGCAGAGAATGCAGTTTAGCGAATTTAGTATCGACGCTAACGAGGTTGCTGTGAAGCTGTCCCAGTGTATTTTGTACGGGCAACAAATGTTCGACGATGGTATCCGTTACTGTAGAAAATGACGGTTTGATTTTCACTTCCACGTTCAACTGCTTGAAGTTTTCGTTGAGTTCTTGTAATTTGGCACCGAAAGAGGCCAGCGTCGATTCCTGCGTGGATTCCAGCACTCCAACTTGATCTCTGATGTTGACGACGATACTCTGAAGGTTTTCGACTTGATTTATTTTCGAACTTTTGTCGGTGAGATCGTTCACGATGCTTCGCATCTCGGTAAACTGCGTGTGAAGGTCGGCGACGCTCTGCGAAGTGGGCAGCGTCGACACCAGCGAAGTAAGTTCGTCTCGAATCTGTTCCACGTTCGCCGTTTCCGTTTCTAGTCGTTTCAGCATACGTGATATGCTCCTTTTCAAAGCGTGTAATTCTTTTGAGGTGGGGAGATTGGCCACCCTACTCTCGAGATCGCTCAATGAACTTTTGATGTTGCTCGAATCGGATAGTGCCGTCACCGCCGATTTCAATTTTTCCAAATCTTCGCTCGAAGGTACGCTCGTCCGTAAC
Source organism: Lepisma saccharinum (assembly GCF_977018435.1). Taxonomy (NCBI): domain Eukaryota; kingdom Metazoa; phylum Arthropoda; class Insecta; order Zygentoma; family Lepismatidae; genus Lepisma; species Lepisma saccharinum. Next base: position 3,104,935 of record NC_139257.1, read on the forward strand.
GATTCCAAGTCACCCTGTATGTTGTCCAGTACGTGATGAAAATGAGCAAGATTCGTTTCGACGTTCAAATTTTCTAAATATTCGATCTTCTGCTGAACCGTGCTTAACGTGTCTTGTATGCTCGTCAACGCACTGGCTTCAGTGTGAATATTTTTAATTTCTTCGTTGATCAACTCCAGAGACGCCTGAAGCGTAGCGATGGTGGTTTGAATGTGTTCGAAATCTTGATAAGCCTCCAATTGAATTTTTATGTTCGCAACGCTTTTGCTGATGACTTGCAGTTCGTCTGACGATGGTAGGTTCGTCATGGTATCTTCCAAAGTCTGTAACTTGGATTTAATTTCTTCCAACGTGCCGGCGAATTCTTCTTGTAATTTGGAAACAACAACATGCAAGCGTTCTACATCAATATCCTTCACGACGGTTTGAAGTTCAGAGAAATTCTTTTCGATTGTCGAAGTTCGTTCTTCGATTTCGAGTTTCAATTTTTCCAAATCTTCATTTTTGGATTGAAATTGCTGCAATTTGGCCAAATCATTTTGAAGCTTATCCACGCTCAACTGTATATTTTGAACGTTGTCGTAAGAAGGTACGTCGACATAATTTTTTATGAGCGTTTTCAGTTCGGAATCGATTTTCAGAATGGGGTCGAGACATTGCGTTTGGAGCGTAGCGATTTCCGACTCTAAACTTTTGTTTAAGGTCTCCTGCAAAGCGATCAAATCGCTCCTCAACTTTTTAATTCGGACGTCCAACATGAGAATCTCTTCTGCGTGGTCTACACGCTTAGTGTTGCCGAAAATGTCGTTAGGCATTTTGGTTAACGGTTATTTATAATAGGATAGACGATTCGTAATTCAACGAAGAGAGGAATGAGTTTGTCGTAATCTCCTAGGAGTTCCACGTATAAACAATCTCCTGCAGAAACATCGTACGTAATGTTAGAAAGCATCTTGTCGTGCTTGATTCGAAAAATGTTCTTGCCGGTAGATATTTTGATTTCACCTACGTTTTCCGGATTCACGGTGATTTGAAGTTTTCCATCGATCGGAATTTTGTAAAAATGTAAATTGTTGTTGAAGACGTAAAACATCTTGCCTACATCGTCATCCAATTTCGTCCAAATGCTATTAAGGTGAACAATCAGTAGACCGTTGAGTTTAGTTAACATGGAAGGTAGAAATTCATGATCTGTCGTCGCGCGGTGTACAGTCTCCATGTTGGTTTGTTTTCGGAAACCAAAGAGATTCATAGGTATGCTGGTTATTTAAAATACGGTCAAAGTTTTTTTGTAATGACAGTCAGTGTTTTTTTGTAATAACTAACAAAATGATTTTTTTTGTTTTTTTTTTGTTTTGTTTTATGAATCTTCTGTTGAAGATGGGCATATGTTGCAGGTTTTGCTTTCTGCTAAGCGATAGTGCCCCCACGGCAGTGTGTGGATTCCACATTGGAGAACGCACCTCTTGTCGTCGTTGGGATCCAGGGCAATCTTCCTCACTTTGTTGGTGGTCAACACATGGTCGACGCTCTGGATGCGCTGTTCTGCTCTTAGAACCAACGACCTGGTCTTGAGGCAATCCACGAAGTCCTCGAATGTGAGATGCTCCCGAACCACCTGTCTGCCGACACCCTTGGCCTTCTTCGTAACGCCGCCCTCGGCTTTGATGGTATAGGCCTTGGCGCGAAGACCTGCAAACTCAAGAATCACGTCTCCGTCCTTCTCATCTTTGAGTTTGCCAGGCACCTTCTTGTTGCTGGCCAGGATATCGTACTGGTTCGGCTGGGGATAGCCCGAGGTGTCGAAGAGTTTAACCAAAGATGGAACTGTGGCTATATCCCCGTATGCATCGGGTGAGCGAACGTGGTACACCAAGCTGTCCGTGTCCGTGTAGAGAAGCGAGATGTTGTGACCGTAGTGTGGACGTAATATGTCGTAGTACGTCTCGAACATGTGGAGCTTGATCAGATCCAGAACCGTGGCTCCCACATAGATGGGCTTGGTTAGTTTCACCACACCTTGCTTCATGTGAATCAGAGCCAGCTGCTCGTTATAGATTGTTCGAGACTTGAACAATGGACTCGCGACAGGCTGACGACATCGCTCTTTCCTCGTCACCAATTTTATGTCCACGCGATTCCGTACATTCTCCATGGTTTTGCCAAACACTGCATTATTCATAAGCTTGAAGAAATCCTTATCAAGCTCGGACGTGGCTGCGGTGCGGTGTTCGGTGTTGACTTCAATATATGGACGCAACCATGGAGAATGCTCGAACTTGAGGATGTGGTGAACTGCGTGGACTGTGACCCCTCGCTGCATCAACCACCGGAGATTCTTGTAGTGAAGGACGTAATTCTTCTTGGGTTCGAAATCCATGACGAGCTTCGTCTGGTTGGAATCGGGTGGACACTTAAACTCGGGTGCAGGGGGAAGATCGCAGAACAAATCCTGCAGCTTCTCGGAGAACTCAAGGTCCACCTCGGCGAAAAATCCATATTCCGAATCGTCGAAACCTTCAACGTCAAATTTGGTAGGGTCAGCCCACTCGAACCCTCTAAAAGGGAGTGGCTGCATCATGGAGTGCCCATACAAGTTATTTACATCCGTGTGCATGATGTAGCTCGACGGTTGGGTGGAGTCGTAGCCAGTAGCCATGTGGTTGTTGGCGCGTGCGTGCCGTTGCGACACCTGGACCATTCCACCCCGCACGGCGCGTTCCACAAACAGCACCATGTCTACGTCCGAAAGAAGCTCCAGCTTGATTTTCGTCACCAGAAACATGGCTGACCACGCCAGTCCGGGGAGACTATAGAAGTAGACGGGGACCAGGTGGTAGATGTTCATTGCGGTCGCCCGGAACGTCTGGAACACGTCGGCAAGGAGCGTCACATCAAGTCTGAGGTAGGCGTCGTGGTAGTCTCCGAGAGTTCGACAACCTAGCTCGCGCCACATGGACTGGGCGTGATGATATTCTTCGTCGGTGATGTTCGAGCCTCGTAGCTGACTGTAGAACTTCGCCTGGGGAGGTAGCGACGTCTCCGCAAACTTGGTAGGGTCTGTGACATATTCGTAGGGGTAGACCCCCTTACGCCTGAAGAGACCGGCGTCCAAGTTTGGAAAATTTGCAGAGGTAATAAGCATTTGCTCGTTGCTCAGCTTCCCTGCGAGAGCATCGAGGCTGGCCGGGAGGAACCTCAGGGAGTCGAGGAAGCGAAGCTCGATGCTCCTGCTTTTTGAGTTGGGGATCGGCACCCACTTGCTGACGCTAATATAACGCTCCTCGTTTTGTGCCAGGACATTGATTCTTGCATTGTCGTACCCAAGATGCTTGATCAGGTGGTGAAAGTCGTATCCCGAGCCATTGTGAAAAAACACAGGGATGAAGCGCGGGTCCCAGGCCAAGCGGTTGCAATCGTTGCACCAAGGACCAACATACCTACCGTTAAAGTGATCGTGGTGTCGGACTTTACAGTTTTTGGCGGTGTACTCCTCGGCGCAGACAGGGCAAGCGATGGCCTCGTTGTGTCTGCGTTGATCGTCTGAAGACAGTGGGAGCATAGACTTGGGGGTCAACAGCACCTTCCCTATCTCGATGGCCTTGACAACCATCCTCTCGAGGAAGTGTTTGGCTGCATCGGGACCGCGATACACGTAGGGCTCGGGGGCAATGTGTTGGTCCCGTTGCACCACAACGTATGCGAAACTGGATGCCTCGTGGAGTTGGTAAGGGGTGGTGGAGGAAACTTCAGGATCGGGATCACAAGTGGACAGGGGTTTGAGGAAGGCTTCGAAATCCGCGATGATGATAGCGGGGTGCTCCACCATGGCACCGTGCATGTGGAAACACTCCACGGTACCAGGTTTGGGCAAGTCTGCCACCCCAGGCTCGTTGGCTTTGCAGTAGAGCTGGTGGTTAGCGAGCTTCTCGGCAGCGATGTTGGGACCTCTGATGCGTTGATAATCCTGCTGTTCTCGATTATCAAAAGTGGACAAGCACCTGCGACACACCTCGACGTGGTGACTTTCACTGCTCCGTTGGCTCGAAACAAGTCGAGAGAGCGAACGGATAAGGGTGTAGTGATGGCGAGTTTCATCCTTGATGAGCAGAAGGTGAATTTCCTGCGCACCGTCGTCGTCTACGTCGCTCACACGGATGGGGTACACCACATTTTCGTCAGTGAGACCATAAACGTTGATGGCCAACCGAGGGTTGTGTGTACGGTCCTCGAACTTGCGAATATCCGAGACCTCCACCGGGTAGTCGATCCCAGCAATGGCATCTTCCAGCTCTGGCTCATAGGGTAGGTAGTGGTTAACTCGGCGTGGTTGTTTTTTCCAGTGAACAGGGTGCAATGCTGCAAGCACCGACCAAACGAAGCACTTGGCGTCACTGTTCTGAATGTTCAGGACGGCCTTCTTTGCCGCGATGGCAGATGGTAAGGGGACGTAGCTAGAGGCGGAGAGAGGCACAAACTTGGAAAGTTTGACGCGCAGTTCGTGACGCTCACCACACAGCGAACCCCCCGAGCCCTTAGCTTCATGTTCTTCTTGCTTTGCCAGCAGCTCCTCGACAAACTTGCTGTAGATGTCCTCGAGGTTGTCGACATCCGCCAGATGCAGCGTCTTCGCCTTGGTGTTGTGGCAGAACCTGTAAATTTCACCAGACGGCTTCTTGTACCAGCACCGTAGCGATGCGTAGAATTTAGTGGAGGAGTGCGTAGCCAATGCATTACTAAGAATGGAAACTATCTCTGCTCGCTTCTCCTCTAAAAAGCTACAAACATCGCAAGAGCCATCCGACAATTGGACGTAATCTTCTAATATTCCTCCGAAAGCAGACCGGTCTGCTTTTATCGCAGGCTTGACGCGTTTAGCAGGTGGTGCATTGATGGAGGCTGCTTCTGCCTCCCTCTTGGTGGAGGTCGAAGGCTGGGCCCCAGATGTATTTTTGCTTAGGCAAGTAAGCTTATGCTTCTTGGCATATGCAATTGTAATGTGTTTATTGCATCCGGAACACAGTTCGGTGGCAGCCAAATGCTTGCCTGGCACGCAGGTGCGACAATGTCTTGCAAAATGTTTGCTCGATATAGTTTTTTTGCACACAGGGCAACTTTTCATGGAGCGCATTTTTTTTGGGGTATGTTTATTTATATATGGGTGGTGTTGCCTTCCTCAAATATGTGCTTTAATCAACTCTATAAAAAAAAATATATAAGAAAAATATAATTGTAGATAGAAAAAAAACACAATAAATATTGTATGCATGTGTAATTCTATTTAGTTTATTTTTGTTAGACACAAATTTTCTTCAGATTTTATTGCCCATTAGTATATTTTTCCACCAATCTAGTAGAGGTATGAAACTATGAAAATATTCTTGTTTATATATATTCTATTATTTTGGCTGATATAATAGCAAATACATATATATAGCTATTTTGAAATTCTAAAACATTCAGGTATACTTATTTTTACATGCAAACCTACATCATAAAAAAATTACACAATTGTATTTTTTTTTCCATACACACATTTTTTTATTTTCAGAAAACAAAATTATTTTCGATCTTTATTTTTTTAAATCAAGCAATAAACATTATTTGTGTTTATAGTATTCGTCGGGCAATAGCAGATAAAACAAGAATGGGTTTTCTACGACCTATAGTTTACGAGTTACAAAACAACTTAGAAATTACATCTTGAAATTTAAATTTAAAATAACTCGAAAACAGTAAGCACTAATCATTATGTTTCCAATAGGTTGTAGAGTACATTCAATTTTTTATCAAATATCATTAAAATTTTCGAAATAGGGTAAAAACTAAGCCAGCAAATCAAGTTTCTCAAAAAAAAATAAAAAAATTGTCTATATTTTTAAAACTTGAGGGAGTGGAATCGATTTTATTTGCTAGTCGAATAGTTTTCGTCAAATCCTATCCAACAAACCTAAAATCATCATCCTAGGTCAATTAGGAGACGAGAAAATCAATATCTTGGAAAACGTCTTAAGACAAATATCTTAAGAAAATTTTCTTGACAGACCGGAAGTAACATCTTGACAGACCGGAAGTCGACTTTCTTAAAGATTAAGATATCTGTCTTAAGACGTTTTCCAAGATATTGATTTTCTCGTCTCCTATGGGGCTTAGAACTATGTAACTTTGGTTTATGTATATACTAGTACTTGCCCGACCCTGTGGCCGAGTGGTTAGCACATCACGCTGTAACGCCAAGAGTTCCGGCTTCAAATCCCGGTCGGGTATGGTTGTTTGTGAATATCGATTTTTATCAATTTCATCACTCATCCCCATCTTCGCAAATTAGCTAAGAGGCACAAAACACAAAATTAAAATAAACTAAATCAATCAATCAATCAATTATTAAGTTTCGTGTTGCAATCATGAAATTAAATTTTAATTAACTTTTTTTTCTATCCATCTCTCAAATCTATATAGCCTGTTCATATTTGGCATGTCGACTATTTTGTTTACGTAGCAAAAAAAATCTCAAGCTATTTTTTGTGAATGCTCGTTGTAGCTATAAGTATATTTGGATATAATTGCCAGATTTTATTTAACTTTAGGTTTAAAAATCAATAAGCGTGCATAAAAACTAAATATTTTAAATAAATAAGATTCGAATAACTATGTACTTTCCACTAGCCTTTGCGATGGCGCAGCGGTAGCATTGTAATCAAAAGTTCGATACCTACACAAGTGGTTCTTGAAACTGTAGGTCCAGTCCCAATTAGCCTTACTGTGCATAAAGTAGACTTAAAACATCAAATCAATCAGTACTTCCACTAGCCTCTACGATGGCACAGCAATAACCTTGTAATTAAGAGTTCGATACCCATACAAGTGGTTCTTGAAACTGTAGGTCCAGTCCCAATTAGCCTTACTGTGCATAAAATAGACTTAAAACATCAAATCAATCAGTACTTCCACTAGCCTCTGCGATAGCACAGCAATAGTCTTGTAATCAAGAGTTCGATACCCGGTAGAGGTACAAGTGGTTCTTGAAACTGTAGGTCCAGTTTCGATTAGCCTTACTGTGCATAAAATAGACTTAAAAACAACAAAATCCAATCCAGAGTATCAACAAATTCAAAAAAATAGAGTTTCCCCTGTACACTTGTATAATTTTAAACTCCAAGTTCGATACCCGGCAGAGGTGGTTCGGATCCCGTTGTAGACCCAGTTTCGATTAGCCTTACTATGCATAAAATAGACTTAAAACAACAAAATCCAATCGAGAGTATCAACAAATTCAAAAAAATAAAATTTCCCCTGTACACTTGTATAATTGTAAACTCCAAGTTCGGTACCCAGTGGAAGTGGTTCGGATCCCACTATAGACCCAGTTTCGATTAGCCTTACTGTGCATAAAATAGACTTAAAAACAACAAAATCCAACCCAGTGTACACGCGTCAATACTATCCACTATAAGTAAACTAACATGATCATAATCATTACCCCCTCTCCCTCCAATTGTTACCTCGCTTTTATGTTATTTCCGATGAAGAATAGTTTTTTTCAAGCACATGTTATATATGCTCATATTTTTTTGTTTAGCATAATTTCGCCGTTCAATCAAAACAACACTTTCTGTTCACTAACGCCGCTCGCAATTATTATTAACACACACACATGCAAAAAAATAACAAAAAACAAAACTTACCTACAAAAAGCTGCTAGCAATTTAACACACACAAAAACAGTAGTATAATTGCGTAAATTTTAGTTTTATAACTGGTCAAGCAACTTGTGTGCGTATAACTTATGCTGATATGGTACTCACCTGACAGACCAAACTAATTCGGTTTCTATTACACTTGATATTACACTTGGTATAGCGTGCACTTTTATGCGACTACCCAGTAGCAATACTCGACTGCAACTGATGTGCGCGGGGTTTCTAATAAAAATTTATACCTGTCGGTAGCTAAAATTCCAAGGTTGGTTTGAGTTACGTGTACATGGCTTTTGACGATAAATAATAACAAAAAAACAACACACCCGTCCATCATGATTTGGATCGCTGCCTTTGGAATTTTCTGTATTGTAGTCGTCATAATATGGGTCACCTTGGCATACTATAAAAAATCCAGCAAGAAGAATAGCAAAAAAGCAGACAAAAGCCCTGGCATGTATCACGCCCCGGATTCGCCAGATGTTAATCAATACCCGAGTGTACCTGGCGTGCCCGACGGCGAAATCAACACAATACCGACGAGGTCACCCGTACAAAAACCGGCCGGAGTTGGGCGGAGCAGACCTTCGGGTGGGAACAATAACACAGGAGACAATCAGACGCCACAGCATCACATTCCCACGCTAACTTCTCCAGTTACCAGTAGCACTTTGCCAAATAGCCAAAATACTACAACAACAATTAACCCACCCACTATTGCCGACACCACCACTACCATACAAAAAAAAACACGTGAAACTCTACAGAGGTGCGGTTATCTACAGCCGCAGCCGTTAGAACCTTTTTGGGTTGGGCACCACGCACCCTGGCGGGGTTAGGGGCCAGGCATCCTAAAAAACAACAATTATTTATTTGTTTGTTTGCCTCACAATACGAAAAATAATAAGAAGCACCAGCGCGCACGTGTGTATAGCACATCGTGTTTCCCGAGAGAGGTTTACAAAAGTCGCAATAGGTCTCTCTTTCTTTATCTTACGGCAAAGTTGGTATCTCTATCTTTTTTTTAGTTGTAGATGGGTTGCCAACACACTCTAGTTAATAATGCTACATATTATACACACACACGCACACACATACTGTGTTGCCATCCATCCATCTCTCTCTCTTTTACGGCAATATATATTTGTTGCCGGCACTCCTTGCTAAATTGGCTAAACCCTTGCCAAGTAAAAAAAAGCTGTAGGTAGGTGTTGGCAGCATTGTCGGTTGTTTAACTCTTCCCTCTCTCTCTTTTTCTCCTCTCTCTCTTTTTTTGTAAAAAGCTATGGCAAAAATACCAGTAGGTTGGCAAATTGTTTTATGCACTGTAAGGCAGACCTCAAGCAAAGTTGCCAGCTCCTTGCTTTAAGTTAGGTTAGACCAAAATAAAAAAACCTTGGTAACTTTTCGAGTAAAATGTTGGCAATACTGCAAGACAAACCTCAAGCAGTATTGCCAGCTCCTTGCTTTAGGTTAGGTTAGACCCAAAAATAAAAACCTTGGTGATTTTATCGAGTAAGATGTTGGCAACGCTGCAAGACAAGCCTCAAGCAAAGTTGCCAGCTCCTTGCTTTAGGTTAGGTTATACCCAAAAACAAAAACCTTGGTAACTTTTCGAGTAAAATGTTGGCAACGCTGCAAGACAAGCCTCAAGCAAAGTTGCCAGCTTCTTGCTTTAGGTTAGGTTAGACCCAAAAATAAAAACCTTGGTGATTTTATCGAGTAAGATGTTGGCAACGCTGCAAGAAAATGAGGCTCAAGCAGTGTTGCCAACTCCTTGCTTTAGACTAGGTTATACCCAAAAACAAAAACCTTGGTGATTTTTTCAAGCAAGGAGTTGGCAGCACTGCAAGAAAATAAGACTCATGCCTTACAAGAGCAAACCATTAAAGCAAGCCTCAAGCAGTGTTGCCAGCTTGCTTGAGGTTAGGTTATACCCAAAAACAAAAACCTTGGTGATTTTTTCGAGTGAGGAGTTGGCAACACTGCTTGAGGCTTTCTCGCAGTGTTGCCAGCTTGCTTGAGGTTAGGTTCTACCCAAAAACAAAAACCTTGGTGATTTTTTCGAGTGAGGAGTTGGCAACACTGCGAGCCCCACCGAGCCCCATTTTCGGTTTGTCAACCGGTCCACTTACTCTACTGGTCACGATAAACTATTCCGTCGACTGTTGTGTTGAAAGAGAATGGACCGATTATTTTTCTCCGCGAAATCGCGCACCACACACCGATCTTTTGTGGATGAAGTGATTGTTCATGTAACAAATGGGGATTGTTACTTGACCAATGTCGAGAATTTTGACTGTTGACATATCCATTTAAGTGGAACCATGCTTCATCCGTGAAAAAAACCTTATCCAAAATATTCACACCATTGTCTGTAATAAATTTCTAAACCACTGGCAGTATCTTACACGTGCACCTTTGTCTGCTTCCTTCAGTTCTTGCACAGCCTGTACCTTATATGCACGTAGGTGCAATTGTTTTAACGCTCGGTGAGTTGTTGTTTTTGATACACCTGACTGTGCAGCAAGTTTACGAACAGATTTCCTGGGAGATTGTGATATTCTCTGCTCCACATCCTGCAGCACACCTTGTGACAAAAATTATGGTTGTCTGTGGTAGGGTTTGTCATTAACTGATCCTGTTTCACGAAATCTGGAAACAAGTCGATATATCGTCGAATTTTCTGGAACATTGTTATTCGGATATTTCTCGCGAAACACAGTTTTTACACTAGCGTACGATTTTGAACAAAAATAATGTTCCACAATGAACACCCTCTCTGCCAAAGAGTACTTCATTCATTTCACAGAACAATTCTAATCTTCCCCTACGAACAATGCGAAATGCAGGGCTCAAACAGTTCTGAGTACACAACTAACTGATTCTTTTGTTCTCGTTCGGTGGGCGCTCTTATCGCATTGCATGGTTGCCAGGAGTAGGTAAGTAACACTTTTTTCACTTTAATTTTCATTTTCTTTTTTTTCTGTTTCCAGTATTTCCATGTCATAGACCATCACTAAGCACACCTTTTGTTGCCTTCACACATCAACAGTGTTGGCACTGTACCTCATATTTTTTTAAAACACCCATTTGGACCGGTACGACTTTACGAGGCATTTCAGGATTGGCTATACGCGAAAACGATCGGTTTTCTTCTCTGAACTATAGATGGTGAAATAATCCACCTACCCAATGTGGAAATTGACGTCCAAATTTCCGTACGAATGTTTGAAATGCAATTTTCCATGCTTTGTGGAAAAATAAATGTACACTTTCACTTACATTTGGCAACACTGCATGAACAACACTGCACCCCGTTTGTTGTTTCTATGTTTATAAATATCTACTTGGACAGGGCTAACGTTTGGTGTATCATTTATGTATGTACAGGTTTCGGTTACAAAGTAAGGCCACTCTTAATTCCCAGTTGCGCCGTTCGTGGGACACCCTGTAGAACTTATTAACACTCTTTGGTACAACCTCTAATTCGGATAATAGTATGGATCGTGTGTGATAGTCTCCACAGGGTTGTGGAACAGACTGTCGGGCAATAGTAGGTCGCGCAGTTAAGTTAAAGTTTGTATAATTTGTGGCGTTTCCCCCGCTGTTCAAAATATTCGTATATACTCTTTATGGGATTCACGTCTACAGATGAGGCAGTGTTCTGCAATACTCGCCATGCCACGCAGACACGATTCGAAACCGGTGCAGGCAGCAATAGTCTCCCTGGAAGACACTGAGCATCCCAGTCGTGTGCATCATGGGGATATTGGCTAAAGGGTAACATTTGCTCATTCAGGATTGATGCTGGTTCAAGATCTGCACGAACGGGGACACTTCATGCTGCTTAAAACACCCACTTACAACACCGACATTATCATAGAATCGGACCCCTCCCCCTTCCAACTTGAACATAATAAAATAATAAGAAATATATACCTGCTTGTTTATTAATTGAATAGTGTTTATTTCTGATTATACAGAACACCTGTACCTCAGACTAGGAGAATGTGTCTTCGATTTTTTAAGACCCCGGACCTCTCGGTGGAGACCCCGCGTATATTTTATGCCTCAGAACATGCACTCACCCAGAGCCAGACGTGATGCAAGCAATATCAAATAATTCGATGGATTGAAATCCAATTTGGTATTGTCATACCTTATTTGCTCTGAAAAAGTTAAAAACCTTAAATAATGTTAATTTTCCTTCTCTATATATGTATAATGTATGAAAAATAATTAAATTTGTCACATGTAGAATGTTGGCTTGATCACCATTTTATGTACTTCTGAGCACTGAATAAAAAAAAGTACATAAACTCCATACCAGCTAACTGTAGACCAGATGAACGAGAACAAGTCTCTGCGCAACTAGTGGCACGAGATGACTCCACCAATGAACAGTGAGAGAAACAGGATTGTGTAATGGGCGACGGGAGTTACCCGATTTTCTCCTTCGCTATGCAGCGTTGCAAACTATTGAAAAGGATAATACCGAACGCACATAGCAAACGGACCGTATTTTTGTCTCCAGGTCCGTACAATTGGTTTAAGAATTTCTTAGGGAAATATTAGGGATAAAACTGCAAGAGCAAATTTTGATAAGCCGTGCATTTAGCGTACGGACTAAGGTCTGGACCGTACGGTTGGCAACACTGCGCTTTCACCACTCGACTTTCCTCCTCCTCCTCTGCCGATATGCACAGTCCTGCTCTACAGTTAGCTGGGACAGGGTATAGTACAGCTAGCTCCGCATTTAAAATGTACATGGAATAAAAAATAAAAAATATTTTGCATCCTACAAATCTGATCCTGTGATCAATTTTAATCCTTAAGCACATCATTTTGTTTATTTATGGTTGAGTTATTTTACGTCGCTTCTATATCTTCTTAGTTATATGGCAAGAATTAGGATGGGTCAAAGAACTAATAAAATGGACGAAGGGAACACATATACACGTTGTATCTACAACGTTCTTAGACTGGTTTAATAAAAAGTGTAAATATGTGAGACTTGCCATAAGCCTTGGTTAGTCTTCGATGTACATCTCTCCTAAGTCCACACACTTAATGACATGGCTGTAAAATTACTGGATACCCCTGTGAATATATTTTTTTGGGAATCTGTTTAGGTGCCCCGTCACAGCTACTTCAATTCCAAAAATGGTGTCAAAATGTTGGTCCTTCAGGTGGGATTTCAATTTGGGGAATAAAAAGTAAGCCAGTGTCAAGTCTGGAGAATAAGGCGGGTGGTTTAACACAATAACTTGTTTTCGTGTCAAAATCTGTTGGACAATAATTGCCTTGTGGCTTGGCGCGTTGCCGTGCTGCAGGAACCAAGCACCGAATGCAACCAGCTCTGGTCTCCCTCGTTTTATACTCTTTATCAAGGGCTCTTATATAGATCTACACACTGCTGCAATCATCAGCAGCAATCATCCTCAATGACTGTGCCAGGTTTTCATTCAGATTTTGTCTAACGTTTTCAACATTACCGCCATTTCGACTGGTGAAGGGACGATCCTCACTGCAATCATCCTGCACATCTTCCCGACCATCACGGAATCGACGATGCCAAACGAAAATATTGAAATGACAAAAAGCGTCATTGCCGTTAACAGTTATCAGCATTTTAGCGGTTTCCGAAGGGGTTTTACTGCGTTTTACGCAAAACTTAGTCGCCACTCTTTTGTTCTGTTTTCAAATGCATGAGGAATGTACAAAAAACTGCACTAGTTCAAAACCTGCAACTCACTCAATAATTCACCGAATCAGACACCAATTTCACTACACACTCACTACGTGTGACACTACCTAATACATGTACCAAATGCCACATTGCAGCATTTATCTTGTTACAATACTGCCAGTCTAAAGACTTAAAGACACAGCGTGTATGCTCTTCGAAATAAAAACACGTGGCATTGATAAGCTTTTGTTACTTGTGTATGCGTTTCTCTTATATTTTGGAAGTGTGTTTAAAAATTTAGTTTACATTTCTCATTGAGATATTTATGCAATAAGTAGAATTATCATTCGTGTTCACTTGTTTAAGAGATGGACATCGCTGTGCACATCAAGGAATTCAAGAAAAGGTTTCCAGAGGAACATATAACCAGGAAAGATTTTCACGAATTCCTTTTGGAGCGACTACCCTTGTACAACAGCAGAGAGCAACTGGTGGTAAGATTTTGTTTGTGTGTGTGTGTATACATATATCGTGCGTCCAATACTTTGCGAGGCCGAGAGATTGGGAGATGTGAGGCGGCAGTGCTATCGGAGATGCCGACATTTTCGATCAGTAACGTTCCGCTTAAATTTACCCTCGAAAGCGTTTTTCTTCGCTCGAAATCATTTGGAGGTTTCCAATGTGCAACACTGTATCAAGATTACGTTGCAGACTAAACCGTTAGAAGCCAATGGTTTTCGAGAGCATTGTTTGCAGTCTGAAAGCTTCGAGCTTGAGTTGTTCTTTCCTTCGTGACTACAGGTGCCCTGGACAGAGCTGTGAATGGAGTGAGGAACAGACCTTGAACCAAGAGCGTGTTAATTTCGTAATGTGTGAAAGAGTGTGGTTTTTTGTTACTTGCCGTGCTACTTCTGTGTGTAATTCAGTGTGTGTGTGTGTTGTGTGTAAGTAAGGCAATTGAAATGGCAGCCGCAAAGTTCACGTTAGAACAAATAATTTTTATGTATGACACTTACGTGAAAATACTCGTGTCGAAGTGTGTGTAGGCAATTTGCACAGAAATTCCTTGGCGGTTCACCTCCAGGTAGAGAGACGGTTTGACGTCTTGTCCTTACATTACGAGAAACTGGGTCCTTAAATTTTAGTACCCCTAAGCAAAAACGACGGATTTTAACCGAAGAAAAACTCGACAAAATTGGGGCAGCGTTGTGGCAGAATTACGGAAGAAGAACATTTGTGTGTGAATTAAAATTCACAAAACGAAGCCAGGAATGTGTGAATGTAGGTGGACATCACTTTGAACAAGTCTTATAACACAGGTTAGTACTCGGTTTGCAATATTAATATAAATATCTGCATGCTAAAGATATATCCATAAAAATAAGCGGAACGTTACTCTTCGAAAATGTCGGCATCTCTGCTAGTGCCGCCCGCCACACTTCTCCCGATATCTCACCCTCGCAAGGAATTGGACGCACTGTATACATATAATGTGTGTCTTCCCCTTCAGACCAAATTTATTATTTATTAGGGCTGAGCTGATACCACTTTCAATTGATACCGATACCCTTTTCAATTCCCACCAATACCGATAGAGATACTTGAAAATTTTAATAATTAAACTTTGTTCAAAATACTGATATATATTGGGGTATACATTGGTGTATATACATATATTCTCCAATTATGTGCATGAATTTACAAAAAAATTTGCTTTTGAATATTCGTAATTATTTCATAGTGTACAAAATAGATGATATGCAAAATTTGTATAAAATAAAATATTTTGAACTATCCAGGTTAATTGGACACCATGAAAATGTCGCGTGACATTTTTGTGGACCCTGTGAAAGACCAATATGCTGGGAAAATATCGGCTGGTATCGGTAGATGAATTCCAACCGATACTTTCTGATACCAATACATGGGCATCGGTATCGGCTCACCCCTATTATTTATGTAGTTGATTTTTACAATGATAAGGTAATAAATATATTGTTATTTCAGTCACATTAGATTAACCTGAATTAAGCTAAGAAAAGAACGCGAATAAGAGTGCTGCATCCTATATTATATAGCAGATTACTGACCCATGTGCAGGTAAGCACATTCTTACCAAAGCACGGGAATGTAACTTGTAAATTATTAGATAAATAGTTTAATCTGAATAATATGACTCTATTACTATTCTTATTCACAGTCTGGAAGAATTACAGGCAAGTGAATTACAAAGATTTCAAAAAAAAATTGTATTATCTATTTTATAAAGTGTGTCCCAACGAAAGCGACGGATGTAATATGCTTAAAGAATACTTTCTTAAAAACAATGACAGATATGTTTACATCATTACAACAGGAGAATTTTCCGATTTAAGAATGTCAAGTTTAATTTACGCAACATGTCTTGTGGTTGGGTTGCTATCACTGTTCTTGCAACTTCCTTTATCAATGGTTATTGCAGCTTAGTTGAGGTGGATCATTTCACAAGAGAATTACGAGTTTTGATAGTGAAAGCTCATTACAAGATTGGCGAATGTTATGCAGATACTGTTAGGAAGCTTTGTGCAATCCTTGGAAGTGAAAGTGCACCTAGTGAGAGTACAATTCGTAAGTTCTCAAGAAATTTGAGGAAAGAGGTTCGACAGCAGACACTAAAACACCACGCTCTCGATCTAGCCGGGTGTGGGACATATGCCAGATGTCATCTTTCATTCTTAAATCGGAAAGTTTACCCCTTGTAATGATGTAAAAGATTTTCCAATTTGTAAACATACAGTATTTTCTTAAGCATATTAAATCCGTCGCTTTTATTGGAACACCCTATAATTTTCACTTACTCCTTTTGTTTGGAGATAATTAAAGAATATTGAAATGGTTATGCAATTGCTACGGGCTAGGAGGAAAGAATACGGACAAGAAATTTTGTCCAGTATCATCAGTGGCGATATTGCATTGTACAAATTTCTTGAAGCTTCAGTGTGGTCCAGAATCTCTCAATATTTTACCATAATTTTTTACCAACATAAGAATGTAGGTCTTAATAATTTTTCATGTACAAGTAAAACATTCCTTCATGTTGGTAAACTCCTGTTTTATTTTTAGATATCCATAAATATACAACGATTATTCTGATCCTTAATGCAGCTGTTTCAGTGCTCATACCCAGTTATATGTATAAACAGAATATCTTCTGCAGTTTGCAGATCGTTTGTTCGATGCACTTGATACGAACAGGGACGGGCTGCTGAGCTTCTATGATATGTTCAGTGCCCTGACGGCCACGCTGGAGGGGAAGATCCCTTGCAAGCTCCTGTGGCTCTTCAGAGTCTACGACAGGGACAACAACGCCTTCATGAGCGGGAAGGATATGCTCGACATGCTTAACGTAAGTTAAAGCAGAGAACTATTGTGTTGTTAGTTGTTAACGTCGCCTTTCAATCTCATTAGCTTTATCTTAATTATAAAACTTTGTAAAACATTGACAAAATTTAACATTCTAGACATGAGATTGAATTAAAATAGTTATAATGAGCTCATTTCATGGCATTATGATGTACCTTATGGTGTCTGCTAACAAATAAAAAGAACTTGAGTATGATGGCATAGGCTGAATACATGAAAGCTTTAACAGTGAGTTACGTCTTTGACGCTGTAAAAATGTATAAAATTTTGACTTCATTTGTCTGTGAGCATTTGGGCTGCAGGTGTTAGTAACTTTTATTTGTGAAATGTGCAAATTATATATATTCACAAACATCTAAACTTCAATGCAATTAAAAATAATAATATTTTCCATTTGAATTCATTTTGTTATTTACATGGATAAGAACAACTTTTCATGGAATGTTCCAATAGATGACAAAAGCACATTGTGATACCTATGCTCTACTGAAGTTTGAACACAGACTATTAATAACAATAACCTGAGTCGACCTACCAGGTTCTTTGCATAAAAAGAATCATACATATTAGCATATGAAAGAGACAGCCCTCTAAATTATAAAGTTTCACTGCATTTGTAAGAAAATTAAGACGAGAGGACATGTAAATAATTTGTTCATTATCCTAAACAACTTAAGTAGAGCATACACAAATAACCATAAGATACATCATTATTTTTAAATTTTTAAAAAATATCATGACATTACAGCCTAGGGGGCTTTACGAATATTGTTACAAATATTATTGCATATTTACAATAACTTCTCCAATTATGATTTTTTATTTCCAGGAGTACAAAAGTATTAAATTGTCTTATTTTAGATGTACATACCAGTGGCGTAGCGTTATAGTACGCCCGTACGCCCGGCGTTCCCCGATTATAAATTTAAAAAATGCGTAAATGCTGTCAATATAAAGTAAAACTTGACTAATTTCATATATGTCTGACCTTCATGTCATTATAATAGCTATTTTTTGCGATCCGCTTGCAACGCTCCACTAACAACACTCGTTCCAGCATTTTTTTTAAATGCCTTTCCTGGCCGGACGCCGAGCAGGTTCGGCATACAGAACCCTATATTCCTTGCTGCCTTTCTGGAGGGAAAGCTTGGATCTCTAAAGCACGCGACCAAATGCTCTCTTGTACGCCCGCGTATAGAGCCGAGGGCTACGTGATTGGTTCACGTGACCCTTCCTGCCTTCTGAAGCAGACGATAGCGGTAGAATTTCTTCCCGGTTCTTCGCGCTCGTGGCTCTCGTGCTGTGTGTTGCTACAATACGCAATATTGACTGACGTAACTTTACCAAACTGAAATATAGCACTTCTTAATGGCCACTGCATTGTATAATTTATTGCACGAACAGCGATGTGCATTAAAAACTAAAAGATCAACACAGTTTTTGTCAAATAAGTTGGTGAAGTCCTTGTGGTAGAAGTTCAGCCTGTGGCTGCTCTACCACTTAATAAAAAAGAATAATAATAATAGTTTTGCGGGTTATTATTTTTTCGTTATTATGTAACTGCTTAATATTGTGTCAATGGAAATGTTTAGCATTGATTTGAAAACTCTTAACATCGAATGGTCTCTGGACAAAATTATTTTAAAATGTTTATCAGCATTCTCAAGACGTAATAAACAGTGGTCTGAATTACTACTCGGCACTGTTACGTTAGTAGAGTGTACGATAGTTGGATCATCCGCCCACCACCGTGTCAGAGTGTTTTGCACAGCGCGCCAAGGCCACAGGCCCCTGATTCGAATCCCGGCGTGAGCACGGGTGTTCTTTGTCAGTGTCCCTTCATCAGTATCATCACTCATATTCATATTCGCGATTAACCAAAAGTGGTAGAAAAGCGAAGTAAAATAAACCAAATCAATCAGTAGTTGGATCATCCACAACAATGACGTCTACTGTTGTGCAGAGGCGCTTGTGATTCAGATAGGTTTTATAATGATTTGCGTCATGCCGAAAAGTATAAAACACCAGAGTTCAAAACATTTGTTGCATAGTGAGGCATCTCATTTTCTAGCTAAAGCATGCATGGATGATGATGCTTTATTGAAAACCCAGCTGACTTCAGGGAAATAAACAATACCTGTGGCGACTAATTCCATAAGTAAATTATTAAGCAAAAAAGGGCCGACCCTTCCTTCGGACTTGGCGTTCCCACCCGAAATGCCCATGCTACGCCACTGGTACATACCTTTCTTGTCTATTTATTCACAGTGAACATTTACTCATGTTGACTTTCTTGCAATTTCACCTTCCAATATACATAATATTTCTTCCAATTTTATTAAACTGAAACTAATAATAATAATAAAGCAATAATAATATTCACCATAATATGTAGGTGGCTGAATTCTACAGTATGTACCACAATAAAAATTATACTATTTAGAAATGGAATACACACAAGTGAATTATCTATTAATTACTGCCCTGTGATAATGAGTAACAATGGAAAAAATTCAAAAAGCAAATGTGACAAAATAAAGTAAAATATTAAAATATAATCAATATTGTTCCCAATTGCATTTTCTTTTTGGATTAGGTGATTTTAGTTGTAAATAGCAGCTATCCTGAAACATTCTCTGTATGAGGGCAGCTCCATGATAAATCATGTAGATTTGAGTGCCATAATTTAACGATTTCTGTCTTTCGCTGAACTAAATTGTGAGCTATAGCTGTTACGTCACATGATATTTAATGTTTATTACCATTAAAGTCAATTTGAAAGTAAAATTCATGAACAAGCGACACTTGATTTTATGTAAATTAAATATTTGGTGTTAATTTTAAAGGTCATATCCAGGTACGTTTGTTCAAGTGCATCTATAAAACAGCTATAGAAACAATATTTGTTTAAACTCGCAAAATGGCTATTGCTTATGACGTTACGGTCTTATGATATGTGGGAATTTGCATTTCACACAGCAGTAACAACAAATATTTTTCAAGGAGTTGAAATTCATGAACAGATTGTTTTGTAAAATTTCTGTTGCTCGTGTGTTGTGAAATGTTTTGCAAAGGACTTACAAATGTTTTCTTGGCACTGCCAGATGTGTCGCTGGTCTTGGCCATGAAACAGGTTGCCTCTTTGGAATATAATTGTTCGAATACACTCACGCGATGCTGCATTCATTTGTTAACAGTAGAGCGCATGTTAGTTCACTGCACCTAAGGTGCGACGTCGCTAGTGTCGCAGACCTCGAAGTGCGCAGACCTCGAAGTGCGCATGTGCGGCGAAATTTTCATTTGTAGGCGAACTTAGCGCTCTTTCCGTGCATACTTTTTAATAACCAGCAGCAGATTAACACGCATGTAATTTGTAACGAACCTGTGCGTTAAAGGTTTTATACATGTAAGAAGTTAAGATTTTTAAAATGTTTGTTACTGCAAATAATGTTCAAGCTGCCACAGACAACTATAGTTAGATTGATACAGTTTTGTTTGGAACTTGTATATATGTTTATAAATACGTCATAATCTGTTCGTGTTGACGTCACTTTCTCATCTCAGCAGAGGAAGTGAACCCACCTGAATGTTTTTCACCTGACGACAGACTCAGTTAGAAAACAGGTGAAGGAGAGAAATCAACAAGAAAGTGGTAACGGTTAATGGAATGCCCGAATAGTGTAATTGGTAACAATTTTCGTTTCATTCTGGCTATACTCGAAATAATAATTAAGTACAGAAACTTTCGTGTATTTACGTTTGTCTTGTCCAACGTTAATTCTATATGCAAGTATGTTTAGTGATTGTGATGTGATTTAATATGCTATAGAATTGTTCCTCTTCAGGCAGAAACGTGAGCAAATCGGTACCTTGCTTGTAAGTCCACATACGATAGGAAATATAAGTGATTATGAAACTGCGTTTAACTTCGAATACTGTGTTGTGTTTCTTTTCTACCCAGCAAGCCCTGATGATTTGCAAAGATTCTCATGTTCCCGACTAAAGGAATAGCGGACTAACTTTCTGACGCCTGGTGTACAACCGGGAAACGTTGCACAGTTATTTTGGCATACCAACGCGGGTCCAGAATACATAGTTATTTTGGTACAATCGTGGGGGCTCGAGTGCAAAATTATTTTTGCAATTCAAACGTGATGCCCGATTTAGTGCATACTGAAAGTGTTCGTCCATAGAATTCACGAAGGTAAATGTGTGATAGTGAAGTGAAAGTATTAACTGGGAAGAGCCATAGACGGTGTTGTAGAATGGAGAAAGACGCGACAGGAATGAATCTGCGAAGCAGAGGAAGAACGATAATGGATGCAGAAACCAAGTTTCGATGCTGTGATGATCTTACCAATGACAGGGAATTCTTCCAGTGTTGCCAATGTTTGCAGAGGTTTCATTGTAGTTGTGCAGGAAGTAACGTCGGTATCAAATAAAGAGATGCGATGCACGTTATGTTTGTCAGCACCAGAAACAAAACCAGAACCGAGTGTTCCTACCAAACCCTCATCAGATTGGTTGATGAAAGATAAAGCAGAACGAAACCAGAAGGAAAAGGAGGAGGTGAAACAGCGTAAGAAAGATATGGGTCCGATAGAGAAAGTTCGAAAAAAGGAGATTATGGAGTTTAAACTCATAGTTGAGTATATAGAAGTATAGGGAAGGAAAGAGAAAGAGGAAGAAGAAGAAAAGAGAAGGAAAAAGAAATAGGAGGAAGAAGAGAAGATATGGAAAGAGAAAGAGAGGAAGAGGAAAGGAGGAAAAGGAAAAGAAGAGGAAGAAGAAAAGAGAAGGAAAGAGAAAGAGGAGGAAGAGAGAAATGGAAAAGAAGACTTAGATATTATCCGTGCATTTATTGAAAACCAGGAAAAACAGAGGATACAGGAAGATATAAAACTAAGGTCAGAGTTACAGGCTCTATTATCTCAGCACAAACTTCAACAGGTAGAGAGCATCAGAGGAGAGATAGAAAAGCATAGTATTAAAGTCATTGAAAAGGTGGACGAAAGGGTAAAGGAAATTGTGGAAGAGCAGCTAGAGTTCTTAACAGTTCGGCAAGGACGGATAGAGAAGGAACAGGATGAATTGAAGAAGAATATGGAAACCTGTCTTGAAATTGTCCAGTCTGGAAGAGAATCTGAATGTGACCCTCCACAGAGAGTTCAAGAATTAAAGAGTTCTGTAGAGTCTATTAATGCAGCACTAAAAACCTTTGGTGAACGAACAGAACTCAGAAAATATAGTGCAAGAACACAAAGTTCAAATAAAGGTAGCTGGAGAAAAGGTTAAGTTTCTCCATGAGAAGGCTAAAAAGATGGAAGTATCTCTTCGCCAAGAAATTCAGAAACAGACAGGTACAATTATAAGTAGGGTCAGTTAACTGCAGGAAAATATCTATAATTTACAAATTCGACCAGAAACCTCTTCCGAAATAGTGTCTGATCCAATCCGAGGACTGAATCCAGAAGCTACTGGCTATGAACCTCCCGTTGTACTTCCAAGCCCATTCTTCCCCGGTAATACCATAACTTCTGATAGATGCAAGAGGCCTAGAGAAAAGGATAGTAATGACGGTTTTTCTCCTCGACGCAGAACAGAGTTTAAGATGCCCAGAATGGCTGATATCGCGAACATTCCGAATTTAAAGGCGATATCGAAGCTCAATCTGCCAAAAGATATCTGCGTGAATTAAATGTCAGTTTCGACTTAATGCAAGTGCCTGAGCACTATAGATTGGAATTATTACCTCGGGTTTTCACCGGCAAGTCTGAGCATTGGTTAGCTGGTAATATGGACAACTTTGTGAATTATGCTGATTTCTGCACACGCTTCAAGGATGAATTTGCATCAGAAAAGGCGAAACAAAGACAACTAGCGGCTGTGAGGAACCGAAGGTATTCTCGCCTGGTACACGACAACTTAGAGCGTTTTGCCTGGAGTGTACAGAAACCTAGCTGACAATTTTAATGAGAGTGAAGTTCTTAATTTGATCATTGGACAGTTGCCGTATCGCATTCGGAATCTTTGTCTGGCGCACGCTCCACGAAGTGTGGATGAATTGACACGTTTCTTGAAGGACTTCGATATTTATGATGACCCTGATGCCTGGAAGAATAAAGAAGACTCTAAGAATAATGAGGCTGCAGGAAATAAACGTTTTAAGATCCAGTATATCCAGACGAATTCAGAGAGTCGAGGAGGAAATTTCTCACGACCTCGAAGATTCAACAGAGGATTAGGCAAGAGACGCTTCAACCGAGATCAGAACGAAAGGCAGAGAAACTCCTACAGGCCTCGTCCAGAACAAAGGCAAACTTCTCCAAACAGATGGCGTTACCAAGAACGACGTAATCCTACTTCGCCCGGACGGTAGTCTCCACCACGTAGAGGTGACAATTGTGGTTCCTTCTCACCAAGACATGACGTTGCCTCAGAGCAGGAAGAAGCAGTGGAGGCTAATAGAGAGTTTCTGCAAAACAAGAGATCCCAATCGTGTCAGACAAACTAGGACCTTGTCTAGGTGTTTCGCTTCCGTTTAGGCAAGGAGCCTCTGAGGAGCGTTCCATACAAGAATTACATGTAAATTTTCAGTTAACCGAAATAGTAGAAATTAATTTACAAAGCCAATTAAAATCAGCTCGAACATAAAAAACTAAGTACAAATCTCCTGCAGTTCTTGCAAATTAATGGGCATCCCGGTGACTTGCATTATTCATACTGGAAGTGAATGTTCAATATTAAGTTCCGAGATCTGGACCCAGTTAATTAATCTGATACCAGGCATTCAAATGCAAAAAGTTTCTGACATAACTGGTAGATTTTTCCGGAAGTCATAAGAAGAGAGTGTTCGGAAGTAGACGGGTAGAACTGGAAATTGGTGGCATGAATTTTAGCACAGAAGTATTCATCTTAAAGCGTTTTCGTACGGATCTTCTTCTAGGTATGCCTTTTCTAAGACAGCACGAAGCAGAAATAAGTTACAGGAAGGATTCAGTTACTTTGTTGTTCGGTAGAACTCCTGATCAAGAAGAAGGAAATCCTGTTGATATAGAAATAGTGCGGTACATCCAAAAGGTCCAGGATGAGGATGAGAAGTGAATGTATAAAACCGCGGGCCTCAGACAGAAGGTTGAAACTATTAATATTTTAAATGGTTCCCAGAAGCAGGAGTTAATAAATGTGCTGACTCGTTATTTAAAGGTATTTTCTGAGAAGCCCGGAACAATGGAGAGCGCTGAGTGTGAAATACTCTTAACAAGCACCGATCCAGTCCATCGCCCACCATACCCCGTGCCACTTTCAAAAAGGGCTGCTCTGGAAAAGGAACTAGACTTATGGAAGGCCTGGAATATAATTCAACCGTCAGTATATCCTTACTTAAATCCTCTATTCGTTGTAGACAAGCCAGATGGGAGTGTCAGACCATGCATAGATTTCCGACTGAAAACTCCATCATGATAATACCTACAAGATCGGTTCCGCCAATTGATGAGTCTCTTCAGAAGTTTAAAGAATCCCTGTATTTTACAAGTCTGGACCTTGCCTATGGTTATTTACAGATTCCTTTAAAACCAGACTGTCGCAAATACACGGTGTTCTCATATAAAGGCAGACAGTATAAATTTTTAAAAATTCCTTTGGTTTTGTCAAGTGATGTGTCTACTTTGGTATACGTAATGCATCGAGTGTTCGGGCCAGAAACAGAACATTTCTTAACAGTTTATATCGACGACCTGTTGATTTTCGATGCGGATTTTAACACTCACATTCAGCACATACAAGAAGTACTTCAAAGACTAAAAGACGTAGGTCTTAAAGTGAAACTTAGGAAGTGTAATTTTGTTAAGGGAGAACTAGTGTATCTAGGACACTTGATTTCTGGAGACTATGCTAGAGTTGATCCAAAAAAGAATGAAGCAATTTTAAAATTCCCACAACATAAGTGTAAGAAGAATGTTCGAAAATTTTTAGGTTTAGCAAATTGGAGGCGGAAGTTTATAAAAGACTTGTCCATCAAAACGGACCCTATATTACGATTGCTCTCAAAGTCTGCTAAATGGAATTGGGGCCAGGATCAAGAAACTGTTTTTGACCAGCTGAAAATTGAGTTAACAAATAATCCAGCCTTAGCTCAGCCTGATCTAAAAGATAATTTTGTATTCAATTTGACGCCTCTACCAAAGGTCTAGGTTGAATCTTATTTCAAGAGCAAGGCGACGAGAAAACTGTCGTGCAGTATGCTAGCAGAAAATTAAAAGAAAATGAGAGACACTATTCGATTCACGAATTGGAATGTTTGGCTATTCTATTTGGTATCAACAAATTTGAAATATATTTGAGAGGAAGGCATTTTAAAATATACACAGATCATCCTGGATTAATGTGACTTCAAAATTCTAAAAATTGGAATTGCAGGCTTACAAGGTGGTCTCTAAAATTGCTGTCTTACTCTTTTGAAATTAAATATATCCAAGGAAAGGATAACGTGGTACCGGATATTCTGAGTCGGTATCCCATCGATGAAGGCAAAGGAAAGGAAGAAGTTAACTATTTCCATGTAAATTATATATGGCAAGAAAGAGGAGAAATAGAGGACATAACAAATTGGGCTGATGCACAAGAAGATGATGTTTTTTTGCCAGAGCATAATAAAGCTTTTGAATCAGCCAGAAACTGAAGACTCTGCGACTGAAACTAAGGTGAAAAACGTGTATCAGTTTTATGGAAGTTTCTTATTCCGAGAAACCTCCTATGAAGAATTTACTTGGAAATTGTGTGTACTTATAAAGTTTAAAGAAAAAGTGCTTCGGGGAAATCACGACGAACTAGGACATTTCGGGGTAGCAAATACCTAAAGAGAATAAAAAGTAGATACTTTTGGCCAAAGATGAAACAGGATGTTGCTAAGCACACTAGGGATTGCCTCGTGTGTGCCAAGACTAAAATGGACAAGTTAGGAATCATCAAAGACAAGTTACATATTAAACAAAAGAGTCCTCATGAACTACTATCAATAGACCTGATAGGTAAATTGCCCATATCCCAAGGATTCCAATAAATTTTATCTTTGGTAGATTTAGGAACAAAGTTCGTCTCCATTTAGCCACTGAGGCGTGGCATCGCCAGAGAAATAATCACTGTTATGGAGAAAGAGTACTTCACCCATTTTCCTAAAGTTAAGGCAATCTTATCGGATCGAGGTACACAATTCACTTCTGCGCTGTGGAAAGAAAATTTGGACAAAAAAGATGTTAAGTATTAATTCACTACGGCCTATCACCCTAGTAGTAATACTATAGAACGTATGAATCAGGAGATTGTTCGACTGCTCAGGTTATTTTGTCACCACGAACATCAAAGTTGGTCGAAATATTTATCAGTAATTGCCTGGTTACTGAACAATTCTGTTTCGGACACCACTGGGTATGCTCCTTCAGAACTATTTTTCAATCGCCCTGTTCACAATGAAACATTGAACCAATTTTATTGGCCTGATAACTACGATGATCCTCATTTAATTAACTGGGATAGAAAGATGTTTATGGCGAATAAAAAGGAACGCTCGAAAATTGATAGGAGAAAATTCAAAGTCAAGTACAATGCTATTCAGCTAAAGAAAGGAGATTTGGTGCTCGTAAGAAATCACAAAGTAAGTTATAGGAAAAATGAAACCATCGCTAAGTTGTTTGAGGTTTATATTGGTCCCTACATTGCAACAGATGTTCGAAGCAATACTACTCTACTGTTACATCCCGAGTCCAAGAACCCGAACGATCGAGTAAATTTTGACAATCTTAGGATCTTTAATTGTTCTCAAGAACACAGACAAGCATTGGTTGGTGAAGTTGACTTAGTGTCAAGATAATTTCTGTATTTAAAGTTTCATTGCGTACTCAATTTTTTTTTCAGAAGTTGTAAATTACAATTTATTCCAAAATTTTCCCCGGACGAGGGGCAATTGTAACGAACCTGAGCGTTAAAGGTTTTATATTTGTAAGAAGTTAAGATTTTTAAAATGTTTGTTACTGCAAATAATGTGCAAACTGTCACAGACAACTATAGTTAGATTGATACAGTTTTGTTTGGAACTTGTATATATGTATATAAATACGTCATAATCTGTTCGTGTTGACGTCACTTTCTCATCTCAGCAGAGGAAGTGAACCCACCTGAATGTTTTTCACCTGACAACAGACTCAGTTAGAAAACAGGTGAAGGTGAGAAATCAACAAAAACGTGGTAACGGTTAACGGAATGCCCGAATAGTGTAATTGGTAACAATTCTCGTTTCATTCTGGCTATACTCGAAATGATAATTAAGTACAGAAACTTTCGTGTATTTACGTTTGTCTTGTCCAACGTTAATTCTATATGCAAGTGTGTTTTATGATTGTGATGTGATTTAATATGCTATAGAATTGTTCCTCTTCAGGCAGAAACCCACCCTTGATTGCGGAATACTTCAGGTATCACACTAGCCCCTTTTAGTTTGCTGCACTTTTTGACTCTCTCTGCACTCTGGCTACACGGATCAACACCGATTCGTCTAATTTGTTGATTTGGTGGCAAGTAGTGTATTGGGTGTCTGTACCCTTTTGCACTACGTTCTGGGGAGGTGTAATAAGGATGCCAGGAATACTTTTATTCCGTATAGATTTTTACTGCCTTTTAACATACACAGATTTGCATACACCCAAAGAAATGAAGTGAAATGGGCCTGGTCAAAGCAAACTATTGTTGGTTGCAGCACCCCTGTTGTGTCCCCACGCTTTTCATGGGCAATTGTTCTCTTATTTAAATACATTGGGAATTTGATGCTGAACGTGCTGCTATTACATTGAATTGCAAGTTTAATTTCATCTTAACCTCAGAAATTATGTCATAGATAAATGTGCTGTGAAACTAAGAATATTAATAAGACGATCGCCAACAACAGAAGAGATATCGGAATCAAAAAGCCTTACAATTTGCACAGCACTTGTTTACGTCACTTGCAATTTTCACTATGTATGTGCTTTATTCTTGTGTATCTGGTAAAGAATAATACATATTAATTCGCCACGAGACTACTTTTATCTTTTATAATTGTTATTAATAACTGATTCCTTTTCTTACGTGATAGCATACTTTTACTCATGGCTAGTAAATATAGTTCTCTATTTTATACATACATATTTATCGAGAAAAATAGTTATTAAAAATATTTTATATTGCGTTTCATGTCTCGCAACGTCTAGGGCTTTCTAATTTACAGGAATTATAATTTTAAAATTGTTTTGTATCTCGAAACAAAAGGACAATTTGCTTAATTAAGCAAACAGTTGATATTACGTTATCGGATAGGTCATAGTGTATAATAATAAATATCATGTGTTTACTCACGTTATAGATATTTTATTTGTAATTTGGCGAGTTTCTCCGATTCCTACTCCCACCGTTCAATTACACATACTCGCAAGTCGCATCAAGAGGAAACGTAAAAGCGTTGTGTAACTATCTAAATTTTTGCATTGTAGACCCGTGGCAGCTAGAGACTACCAAAATTACGTCACGCTTAGTGCTCTTTGTGCACAAATATTCTATTTAGCCCGTCGGAGCTACCCTGACGTTGCGCTTTAATATATTAATTCTTAGCTTAAGGAGATGTAATCTTCGGAAACTTATGACTTGCTACATAATCTTAAAGGTTTGCTAAACACATTTTTGTTATCGATTTACACGAGAAATTCTTAACTTCGTTGAAAATAACGTTTGAATAGCCATCCTATCGCCCTCCAATGTAAAGCTTAGGGCAACCAGATGACGAACGAAATTCTTTAGGGACACAACAGGAGTGGCGCCTGTAGCGGAAACGTTTGGTACAAACGTACAACTACATTACAAATACGCCGCTGAGTGAGTGGCATTACCCCCCCCCCCCCCAAATCAAAAAGCTTAATTCGCACAGTGGGTTTAATGTGTGGTGTACGGTCACCTGGTGTGTGTTAACTAATCAAATGAACGTTTCAAGCAGCAGACTGGCATTTGATGAATCTTCTGAACTTGAAAACCGATCTCCATAAACTTGTTTGAAAGTCACTTCCTTTCACCAGCCTGACACCAGGATACACCTGCACTACACCTACTGTCAAAGAGTGCAGTTAAGTAGGTAGGGCTACTAATACACAGTGGCGTTCTCAAGGGGAGGTTGTTAGTGGTCATAACCCCTACTTTTAGCCCAGTATTCCTTAAACAGGAACGTCAAAGGCAGGAAATAATGCCAAAATAAGGGTCGACTACTAGAAAAAGTGCACGTATCACCCTCTTTGAAAACTTCTGAGCGCACCACTGTTGAGTACATAGAACTACCAGTGGCAATTTCTTTTAATTCTCGTTTTAGGCATGTTACTGCTTGAGGGCATTCAGTTTAGAATTGAGCTACCAAAAAAACATGAATATGGAAGTGCTACGAGATGAAATTTTCACCGAAGCGGGCATTAACGTGGATGGGCACATCAGCGCTGGCGAATACATAGCTACAGGTATGCGCCACTTGAAAATGCTACACCTTATCAACATGAATTTATCCGAGCTTAAGGAGCTCTAAACGGGATGAACCTCGTCCTAACGAATGTCGATTTCCATTAGGTGCTTCGGAACAATGTTTTCCTGTAATAGAAAAATATCCATTGTAATTTGAAATTTTCAAGATTTGTATGTATAAAAAGTCAGTAAACGACCAGTTATTGTATATTTATGTATTTTATTCCAGTGTTATAAGAAGGGATGTACACTATTTAACTCTAGTGAATGTTTCGGCATTAAAAGGATTCAGTGTTCGGAAAATTTCTTTTCAATAGTAACCAAGTTGCAATTACAATTACTTTTCTGAAAAGTAACTGCTACAGTTGCAATTACACATTTTAAAAAGGAACTGCACGTTACTTTAACAGTTAATTTCTGCTGGAAATTATTTTGCAAACAAATTACATACAGTCGAGAATCATTAATTCTAGTGAAACATGTGTCTTGAATGAATGATGGAATGAAATATAGATACATCTTTGTGTGAGTCAGAACTTTGCCTATTTGCACCCCTCATATTATGTGGGGACCAACTCCTTATATATATATATATATATATATATATATATATATATATATATATATATATATATATATATATATATATATATATATATATGGGGACCAACTCATATATAAATATATATATATATATATATATATATATATAAATATGTATGTATGTATGTATGTTTGTTCCGACATAACTCTCGAACGCCTGGAGCGATTTCAACCAAACTTGGTACACGTATGACTTACAATCTGGAAAGAAAAATTGTGGGGGTAAGATACCTCTGGCAGCCACCTCTGGAGGTGGCTAGGGGGTGACATATAAAAATAATCAAAACGACCAATATTAGTGTTAAATCCATAGCTTTCGAATTAATTATTTTCCTGTCTAACAGGAGATTGCGATAAATAAATAGCCGGGCAATGCCGGGTAATCAGCCAGTTGTAACTGAAATCAACACACGCAGCATGTATGTGGACAAAACACAGGACAACACACTCACATGTGTTTAATTATGTTTCTGGTACATAATATAAGTCGTTGTTGTATTTGAGAATTTTTACTTTGGAGGAATTCTGTAAATTTTTATAGAAACACAATGATATAATGATTTTATACCATCTAACATAGCCGTTTCTTTCTATCATTCACGTGGATATATACAGAGTGATTCAGGATTGGTATTACACACTTCTAGGGGTTGTAGAGGGGACTTAGTATATCAAGTTTTTATAAGGATCCCATGTACGGAAACTTGCCCTAGAAGTGTGTAATAGGAATTCTGAATAACCCTGTATATATATATATATATATATATATATATATATATATATGTGTGTGTGTGTGTGTGTGTGTGTGTGTGTGTGTGTATGTATGTATATATATTGTAACGGTGATGACCGTTAATGAACTTTATTTCACATTAAAGTCACTCATCCGTCTTCACCAGTAAATTTAATTAAAATTTCCTTCAGGAAATTTCTTGCCTCGTTTATTTTTCCCTCGTGGTTAAAACCAGTTCTTCACAAAAATACCGATAGATGTCTCTCCAATCGAGCTGTCATCTCGACTTCCCTGCACCCAGACGGCACGAACCACCAACGAACTACGATTATACGATTGCAAGAAACGTTCTACCGACCTTGAAAGGCTAGTTTCCAGATGTGGTTGGCAGTTGACCACGTCGACACAACGAAACTTACAATCGAATCCACGCCATGACGTAGACAAGCTGATTGCCAATCGATTGGACACACCATATACGAAGCTATATACCTACTCCAGTACCAGGAGTTCCCATGTAGATGCCTGGCTAAATTTGACAGTGCCGAATTGTTCAGTATCAACCCAGGAGAGATTCAACGTATGGTGATACAGCAGTAGCGTAACTAATACGCTCTGTGTCCCTATTCACTTAAGAAGAAAGCTTTCTTTTTAAAACATTCATTCACGCCTACATTTATATTAGGTAGACCCTATATTTAAATATGAAAATGTATACATGTAATTTTAATCAATGTAAAAGCTAGTATAAAAGTTTAAGACAACAGACAAACTATATAATATATGAAAATACACTGTTAATACAATAATTACGATATTACTACAGTAGCTCCAGAAAGTATTCGTCCCAGCACAATCAGACTTAAAGCCATGTGTACCACTTACCAAAAGAAGAATAGCTTTAGAGGAATCTAATTCCGACGCACTTCCACATTCGTTCTGCGAGGATTAAGAGAAAAAGCAAAGCTATTGCCTGCTGTGTTCGAACACAACACAAATATCAAAAATCATGTCGTATCTTATCCACCAAACTAGTATTCGTCTGCTAAAAAATTGCATAAAGCTTCGCCTCCTAGGTACTCGATTTTGAAACAGAAGGCGAACCTCTTGTAGTACAAGTCCGTTTCAACAAGGAACGTGTGTGCTGGATACCAGGGTTGGGCCAATGTAGGAAAATGTGGCCCAAATCGAAGGACACTACGAAGTGGCCCAAATCGAAGGACACTACGAAAGAAGAAAAGCGTAAAAAAAGGTAAAAAACAAGGTAAAGTGTTCCCCTGTGCATAGCACCACGCCATGAAGGCGTATAGGGGGTGAGAGGGTAACGCCCCACACTTTCTTGATCCGGTCGAGAGTGGGGGTGATGTGATCAGCATCACGCCCCTGACCGCCTTTACTCCCCAGGGTGTCCCCCGGGTACCCATGTTATTCGACGCTGGGTGGGCGCCGGGGCCGCTTCCACCGTTAGAAAAGTTCCCGGATTTGAACCGGCCAGGGATCGAACACGGGACCTTGAGCATGGTAGTCAGACGCGTTACCGACTGAGCCACCGCCACGTATTGCGGTTAATTTACTTTCGTAGTGGTAAACCTTTCACAGACATAAGCAAAACAAACAGTAGACTCATCACAACAATTAAAGGTATTATGTATAGGTTTAACAACACAAGAACATACAAAGGAATGGCCAACTTCCAAAGTTAACACAGAATGCAAAAAGTATGATAGTGCGGAAAGTTGTAAAAATCCGAAAGCGAGTGCCCCGAAGCTGGCTGTTGAGGTTGCAAATGAAACTGGTAAAATAGTCTCAGCAGAAACAGTAAGAAGTGTTCTCCACCAAGGTGGGTATCGGGGATGAACTGCCCGTAGAAAACCGTACATCAGCAAACGCAACAGACAGAAAAGGACCGACTACGCCAAAGTACACAAAAATAACACCTATGACTAATGGAAGAGAGTTATATTCACAGATGAAAGTAAATTTAATCTATTCAAGTCAGATGGACGGGTCATGGTGTGGTGAAAGAAGAGCGAAAAACTGGTTGAGGAGAATCTAACACCGACTGTGAAACATGTTGGAGATTCGATAATTGTATGGGAGTGCATGAGTGCCAGTGGTGTTGGCGATCTGTGTTTTGTGGAAGGTATCATGGATCACAAAGCATACATCAACATCCTGAAGTCCCACCTTCCCAAAAGTGTGCAGGATATAGGTCTATCCGAAGGATACATCTTCACCCAAGATAATGACCTTAAACATACGGCTCACAACACCAAGTTGTGGTTACTCTATAGTATACCACACTGGATGGAAACACCTCCACAATCTCAGAATTATGTGATATTATTCTAGATATTTTATTCGAGCGCTGCCTCTCAGTAGTGTAATTGATGATATTACTGGGACAAGAAATGATGAAGTCTTGCCTGTACTAAAATTAGGTCAAAATGCCTATAAAAGTTTATTGCTCAAGTGTCCTCCTCTATCAAATTTAAGATTTTTGTACAAGAAAAGTTTTTCAGAAAGGATGAGGTATTTTTGACTGAATATATACTTAAAAACTAAGGCAAAAAATGTCTATAAAAATCTTATTGCTACTGTGAATATATAACCTACGATTTTTGTAAAAAAGCTTCTGAGAAAGGATGATTCTTTTTTTAGATTAATTTGGCTACAGCTGTATCTGTCAGATTGTTATTCATAAGCTTGTTAAAAATATGTCTCTTTCGACACTTCTTATATCGCTGTATTTTGTTAGGTATAGGTTGACATCAGAGCCGTCTATGTATAAATGTTTGAAGAGTTTACATATCAGTTAATATTGTGAGAGTGGTTGAAGAATATAGATATGTTGTTGCAGTACTCTGTTTGGTTTCGCGTGGGTATTTTTATTTGTTGAGTCCCCCAGTTTGGTAGATATAGCGAGCACGTAGGTATTTTTATCTTGGGTGCATTTTAATATTACTTACGCTGACACAGCAGCTACCAAGCCACCTTCGTAGGTATTTTTATCTTGGGTGCATTTTAATATTGCCTACGCTGTCACAGCTACTAGCTTGCAACTACCCTGTGGGTATTTTCATTTGTTGAGTCTTTTCACATGGCATTAGGTCATTATCCTACACGCACATCACGACATGTCCTTGCAGACATGCAATTGTACTAGGTGAGTGACTCTGTAGGTCACTGCTTCTGTGGATCAATACTTATTCTATTTTCGTTCGTGTAGGCTATTCGTTTTTACAACTTGTCATTTATTAAGTATAGAATTTTGATTTGAACCCCAAAAAATTGTATATAATAAACCTAGGATAAAAAAATACCTACACACTAAATATATACACTAAGTAAACAAAACATATTGCTAAACATAATTGATATTTTATATTAAATATAGAATTTCAATTTAAACCCCAAGAAATCTTATATAATAAACTATTATTAATAAAAAATATTAACATATTAAATATACAAAGCATATTATTAAACTCAATTAATATTTTATATTAAGTATAAAGTTTTAATTTAAACCTCAAAAAATCTTATAACTAATAACAAAAATGCCAAATCAGAAATATTGTAATCAATGCAATAAAAATATATCTATCTCTAATTGGGCTAGGCACCAAAAGAATTGTAATCCAGACAAATGTAGAACACCTACAATAATATGCCCAAAATGCCATAGAAAATATAACATGAAATATTTCAAATATACACATAAAAATATTTGTTATGTACAACCATCTACATCTTCATCTGGTCTAAAAAGAATACTTGAAACACCTGTTAATCATAAACCAACAAAAAAGCCACGTTATGCACCTATTCAAAGCAGTTTTAATAACCAACTAAAAGATTACCGTTTTATATCAAAGCCAAAATGTGATATTAAGAATTTCTTGAATAAAATAAATTCTGATGTGCAGGATATTCTAAATAAACAAAATAGCTCTTATAAATTATCTTTCAAATTATTTACACAATATAAGAAATTAAATGGAACAAAATTTACACACCCCCATATAACAGAAACTGTAGCTATATATTCAAATACAAATTTAGACAAAATAATAAGCAGGTTAATAGAGCAATTGATTATTAAACACTCTGAGTTTGCTGCTAAGAATCAGGATGGAGTTTATGTGGAACTCCACACAAGTTATATATTAATATTTCTAAATTTAGCCCATTGCAAGGTTCTACATACGTGCCATTACCTGCCAATATTAAAAACAAAAAAGCCGTAGTTAACATTAGAAAATAATGATGAGAAATGTTTTTTGTGGTGTATTTTAGCTGCTTTGTATCCAGTTTTAAATCATCCTGAGAGAATAACTTATTATAAACAATATGAACATAATTTTGATGATGCAATGGAGGGCTTAAAATATCCAATGTCTGTTCAAAATATTGATAAATTTGAAAAAAAGACCAGAGATATCAATGGTAAACCATTATCTATTAATGTATTTATTTGTTCTACTGGTGCTGGGAATTTCTTGATAGAACCTCTCAGAATTAGTACACTTGATGATGATTTTGCTATTCCAATTGATTTTCTTTTAATTGAAGGAGATAGCACATACCATTACACTTTGATACATAATCTTGAAGCTTTAGTAAGAAAACAAATAAATAAATCTAAAACAATATTTAAATTGTGCCGAAGATGTTTAACTGTATTTGATGGTAAAAAAATGGTAAATGGGGTTAGTGAAGTGAATACAGAAGTTGCTAAAAACAAGTTAGTTGAACATTTAAAATATTGTGGCAACCATAAACCTGTTTATATGGTGATGCCTAATCCAAATGAAAATGCCAAATTCAAAAAAATTGAAGCTTTGTTGGAACACCCAGCATATATAGTTTGTGATTTTGAATCAAACCTCAAACCTCTTGCATTCTGCAACCCAGATCCTGATGAATCTTCAATTACATCATACCAGTTACATGAACCTTCTAGTTTTTGTTATATAGTTATACGGGATGGTGTTGCTAGTGAACCACAATTATACATGGGACAAAATGCTATGAAAGAATTTGCACATAGAATAGAAAATGAGTGCTATGACATATCATCTAATATTTTATTAAAATCAAAACCTATGATGCCTTTAACAGAAGAACAGATTCAAAATTTCAACAATACAGAAAAATGTCCGGTATGTGATTTTAAATTTTCAGATACAAATATTAAGGTGAAACACCATTCCCATACAAATGGTAAATTCTTAATAGCTCTGTGTAATAGTTGTAATGTTAAGATCCAGAGACCAAAATGTGTCCCAATATTTTGCCATGGTGCATCCAATTATGATTTTCATCATTTGATCAGGTACGAGGGGTTTAACAAGCAGAATTTAAATATTTTAGCAGAAAATGATGAGAAATATATAGCTATTAGCAAGAAAATTAAAGTTAATGGTGTTCCTATTCACTTAAGATTTCTTGATTCATACAGAATTTTGTCGGCTAGCTTGGCTACTCTAGCCAGTCAATTATCTGATAATCAATTTAAAATTACTTGTGACACGTTTCCAAATCAGGACTTGAAATTAATTAGGCGAAAAGGTGTATACCCATATGACTATGTTACAGATTTTTCTAAATTTGATGAGTGTACTCTGCCACCAAAAGAAGCATTCTACAGTAAACTCAGGGCATCCGAAATCACTGATGAAGATTATCACCATGCCAAGTTGATGTGGGACAACTTAAAATGCCAGACATTTGGTGATTATCATAAGGCATACTTAAAACTTGATGTAACTCTCTTAGCCGATATACTTCAGGCATTTAGAAAATCTTCAATAGAAAATTATAAGCTGGATCCAATGTATTTCTATAGTGCTGCAGGCCTAGCATGGTCTGCAATGTTTTTGAATACTAAAATGCAATTGAATTTAATCCAAGATCAGGACATGTATTTGTTTATGGAACAATGTATACGAGGAGGCTTGGTGGAATGTTCTCAGAGATATGCTAGAGCAAATAACAAATATATTCCAAATTATGATCCAGCACTGCCATCAAATTTTATACTTTATGTGGATGCCAACAGCTTGTATGGTCATGCTATGATGGATAAACTGCCATATGCAGGGCTTGAGTGGGTTGAAAATTTTAGTATTGGGGATCTTCAGGAATTTGATGACAGTCACTATGGCCTGTTCTTAGAGGTTGATCTGACATATCCTGATAATTTACACAACAAGTTTTCTGATCTGCCCCCAATTTCTGAGGTTGAGTGTTCACCTAACTCTAAACAGAAGAAGCTAATGATGACTCTGGAACCAAAACAGGGTAATGTAATATATTACAAGAACCTCCAGTTCCTGATGCATCACGGTGTTCAAGTGACCAATGTTGGCAAAGTCTTGAGGTTTAGGCACTCAAGATGGTTAAAGCCATATATTGATACGAACACCGAGCTTCGAACATCTGCAGTGAGCCAATTTGATAAAACTTTGTTTAAATTAATGGTCAATTCAGTGTATGGCAAAACTATAGAAAATGTTAGAAAACATACT
Organism: Lepisma saccharinum; assembly: GCF_977018435.1. Taxonomy (NCBI): domain Eukaryota; kingdom Metazoa; phylum Arthropoda; class Insecta; order Zygentoma; family Lepismatidae; genus Lepisma; species Lepisma saccharinum. The sequence goes on from NC_139257.1 coordinate 3,142,123, forward strand.
GATGTTAAATTAGTTACCGACCCCAGCCGGAGCAAAAAATTAGTGGCAAACCTGATTTTAATTATAGAAGAATTTATGATGAGAATATGGCACTTTCTAATATGAAAAAAACAACAAAAATTAAGTTTGATAAACCTATTTATGTAGGAGCTGTGATATTAGAATTGGCCAAATTACATATGTTAAAACTTTATTATGATGTATTGAAACCTTTTTATGGTAATAGTATAAAATTAATGTACATGGACAGAGATAGTTTTATTCTTGATATTCAAACAGAAGATGTTTATGAAGATATATCACATCCTGAATTAATTAAATATTTTGATACCAGTGAACATTCAAAAATTCAACCCCACAACAAAAAGGTGCCTGGCAAGTTAAAAGATGAGACCCGTGGCGATGTTATTGTAGGATTTGCTGGGTTAAGAGCTAAAATGTATAGTTTTAAAACATGTAGTGGTGCTGTTGCCAAAAAAGCTAAGGGCATTGGTAGAGATACTGTAGACAAAGAGCTTGAATTTGAAGATTATGAAGATTGTCTCGAGTTACAGAAGTTAATCAGAACATCAGAAAACAGAATCCAGAGTGTGGATCACTTGTTAACTACTATTAATGTAAGAAAAATAGCTCTGGACCCACATGATGATAAGAGATGCATTTTATCATGTGGCATACATACTCTACCATGGGGGCATTGTGACTTGATAAGTGGTAATCAATGCCCAATCACAGAGCATGATTTGAAATAAATAAACATGCCAATGAATTTATTTGGATTAAAAAAAGCTATTATGGACTTGCCAACACCAGCACCTTCTCCTCATATAATATCTAAACTAAGAGGTTTGTTAATTATTCATCTAAATAGCATACTTACAGATGTTGATGATAAAACAGGTAAAACATTATACATATTTAACAATAACTTAAACTATTACCAATTACCTATAGGTGGTCAATTACAATTTATTACAACTCCCGAGGGTGATGTCAAAGTTTCAGTAGGGAGAAATATTTATAGAATTAAGCACTCAAACATGGTTTCTGGCACTGTATATACTGTCTCTGCCGGTGACTGTTTATATATTGAGGTTCCGGGATATTATGACAAGCTTATACCTTCTTTTATAGAATTAAGAATTAGATATTTTATAATAAATAACCACTAAAACAAAAAAAATGCCTAATGATATATTTGGCCATACAAGGCATGAAGATCACAGTGATGAGATTCTGATGCTTGACGTCAGAGTTAAAAAATTAAGAAGTGATTTACAATCTTTACAAACCACACTCAATGCTAGTCTTCAACTAGAAATTACTAATTTACAATCACAATGCATGGACCCTTTTCTTAAAATTGATTCAGAACTTAAATTATTGCTTCAAAAATATACTGACTTGGCAACATTGGATAATTTTCAAAGTTTAGAGGAAGCTGTAACAGCTCTTCAAGCCAAATTAAAGACTCAGGCTACCAACTCTGAGCAATTGAAACAGCAACTAGAAGAGCAGATTAGTAGTGTCCAAACACAGCTCCAAACAATTGTCAAAAGTATAAAGTCACAAGAAGATTTTGATCTAGTAATTTCCACTCTAGAAGAACAAATTCAATCACTACAGATACCTAATCTGGACCCCTTGAACAATGCCATAGCCGAGGTTAAAGAAAAAATTGAGACACTTGAAACTTTTATGAACAAACCTACCATCTTCTGATGCTCTAAGTGCTATAACTCGTAGTGTTGCCAACATCAAACTGCAACTCGATACATATGAATATTTTGGAAAAATTCAGAGTACCATAACCCACCTTGAGGGTACCATACCAGCAGTACAAAATGATCTGACAAATATACAAGAAACTCTACAATCTCGCTTACCTGGTATTGTAGACACTCTTGTTAGTGTCCAGCAACAGATCACCAAACTTGAAAACCTCAACACTGAATCTGAGCTATTTCATTTTCATCACTTGATCGATGATATCCAAACAAAACTTGAAATTTTACTACAATCAACACCTACTCAGGCAGACATAACCTTGCTCCAAGATGATATGCGTAGTGTGGTTGATGCTTCTGAATTAAATGATGTGAAATTGGCCCTTGAGCCTTAGCAGAATACTGTAGCAAATCTGCCTACATCACAGGAACTTAAAAATATTAAGAGAGCAGTGAATCGCATACTGAAATCAGAAGATATCAAGAATATCCAGACAGAGATCAAACAGCTTACTCAGACAGTGGCCACTCTACCAACTAATCAACATATTAATGAACTGAATGCTCTGTTTGAGGATATCAGAAGACAAGTTCATGATCTTACAACTCAAAGTTCAAAATTGGCAGTTGTTGAAAATCTACAGCAAATTGTAGCCAACATCAAGCAACAGCTAGGAACCATGGAATCCAACCAAGCAAATGCTCTGTCTGTTTTTGCCACTCAGCTTCAAGAAATTGTGCAACAATACAAAAAACTTGTTGTGGACATAAAGATCAAGCCAGGCCATGATGATGTTGATAGGACTATCAATGAGCATCTTGAATCTGTAATGAGTAGATTGCTTACAGCAGAAAAAGAAATAACTGGCCTAATTGAGAATCCTAAGTACACAGTAATTCTTGAATTGTACAGTATCCCCAACAAAGAATATGATTCACCATTTACACCAGGTGGCAAACTGTATATGCTGTCCCCTGCACAATTTTATTACCAGTTTTTTTTTGTTGGGAGCACACTTAGACCAATCAATGTGGTATCTAAAACCTCATGGGAGTATTCCATCTCACCAGCCAAAATTCAATATTGAAGCTCAGATTACATGATGATATAGTATATCCCAAAACAATAGCTCTTAGAGCATTCTATGGCATGTACTTGATCCCTAATATTACACACCACAACAACACAATCACAGTTGGTGACCAAAAAATTGTCATCACTCCAGGGCAGTATAATCTGTCCACTCTAAATGCTCAGTTACCTAGAGGTATAGTGTTAACTCAAAATTCTGTCACTCACAGAGTAGAGATTGTGTCTGCTACAGAGACAGTAGATCTGGGTACTATAGGAGAGCTATTAGGATTCCAAAACAACACAAAACTTGAACCAGCCATTAAACACACTGCTATTAATATACCTAAGTTCTTAGCCATAGAGACTCTGAATATTCACTGTAATGTGGCTGAGGGTATGATCACCAAATCAGATGGCATAGGAACTCACAAACAAACTGGTATCATTGCAACATTCAAACCTAACTCTGAATTCATGGAGCCAATCATCTACACTCCATCACCAACATTATATTTTCCTGTGTGCCATAATAGAATAGATTATATTGAGTTGATGGTCACTAATGAAAAAGAAGAATTAGTTGATTTTGCAGGAGCCACAACAACTGCTATCATAGAAATTAATATTTAAATAAAAATACATACAAAAATAAATAAATAAATAAATAAATAAAATTGAAAATATTGAGAGTTATGAGCTACAATCATTCCCCACAAACCGGAGGACTTTTGCAAATTTAAATCAAGCCAACACAGAGATTGAGGTTGGTCTTGATGTAGGAGATGGCTTTATACACCCTCACAGAGCAGACCTATACATCAAATTTTATGTTGTCAAGCTCGATGGTAAAGATTATCCAGCTAACTCAAATATAAGACTGGTAGACAATTTTGTGCCACATCTGTTCTCTGAAATTGAGATCAGAAAACATGGTGTTGTTATAAACAGAGTGGACTATCCTGGTATTACCTCTACAGCTTTGGCCACACTAAAATTATCCAAAACCGAGGCTTCTTACTACAAAATAGGTGGATTTGAGGCTGGTGATAAAATAATATCTAAGAGCCACACAGTACTGTTTCCTATGCGCCTGTTGCCAGGATTCTTCTCAGATTACAAAGATATTATGTGGAAGGGTGGTTTAAGAATTACATTTAGAAGAGCTGCCAATGATAATAATGCTTTAATGAGGTACAGTACATTAAACTCTACTGGGGCAGCTCTGCCTAATACCCTACCTGATGAAGGCAAATGCCTTATTCAGACTATGGAGCTAAGAATTCCAGTAGTTGAATATGAAGCCAGTTATGCTCTTAAATACAAAGCAGATATAATAAAAAATCCACAGGTGCTTTACAATTTTATACATATCAATGTGTCCAGAAGTCTGCCACTGTAGCTATTATGAATTTGATGATACAAACTCATTCTCCAGTATACAATATGACATGCCAGATTTTGTGGTGGTACTGTTTCAGACTGGAAGACACAATAACCAAGAAAAAAATTCAAGTAAGTTTGATAGCTGCAACATCAAAAACATATATCTTAAAAATGGCAGAAATGAGGTGTTTCCTAGAGAAACTTATAATTTAAACATGTCCAAGGATGATTTCCTTAAATTATATGAAGCATTTACAGCATACAAAAGAGTCACAATTGGGAATACTGACTTGTATTACTCACCAGATGAATTCAAAGCACAGAGGCCCATGTTTGTTTTCAACACCTCAAAGAGGAAACAGGTTGTGGTTAAGGACAGGACAAACATTAAAATTATCGGTGAATTCCATGATACACTCCCTGATGACACAATATGTAGTGTTATTCTTATAGGTGAAAAATCATATGTTTATGATGTAAGAAATGAGAGAGTCACTGAGCAATTCTAGAAAACCTCTGCATATTACTTTGTCTTAGTATTAGATATATCAGTTGAGCTTGGTCCTTAATTAAAATATTCAAAACATTCCAGGTCAACATATTAACATAATAGTACAAAAATATTTTGAACAAATATTTAAGATTATATTACAGTGTACTACTGTATAATCAAAAAAAACTCTTATGAGCTTATTGGATTAGTTTTAAGTGAAGCCAAAATAGTATCGAAAAAGATATATTTTTAACAAGCTTATGAATAACAATCTGACAGATACAGCTGTTGCCAAATTAATCTAAAAAAAGAGCCATCCATTCTCAGAAGCTTTTTTACAAAAATCGTAGGTTATATACACAGTAGCAATAAGATTTTTATAGACTTCTTTTGCCTTAGTTTTTAAGTATTTATATTCAGTCAAAAATATTTCATCCTTTCTGAAAAACTTTTCTTGTACAAAAATCTTAAATTTGATAGAGGAGGACACTTGAGCAATAAACTTTTATAGGCATTTTGACCTAATTTTAGTACAGGCAAGACCTCATCATTTCTTGTCCCAGTAATATCATCAATTACACTACTCCTCTCCATGTTTTTCATAGGTCAATTTGGAACTTGTATAGAATCTAGAAATAGTGGGTATCAAGATGTGGTTTTATTACTAAAGTTGCATCCTTGATGAAGAAGCAACCAAGATCCAAGAAAACTACAGTGCTTTGGAACAAAAAAAAATCAGGAAAACATTAGAGAAAATTCCAGCAATCTGGAAGCAATGATGGAAGAAAACTGTAGAAGTCTGGAATATAATATTCAGGAGAATGTAGCCACGTTGGAACGCAATTTGCAGTTATATTTAGGGGAAAGTGGTAGAAATCTGGTGGAAGTAGAATGGCGCTTAGAATAGACGTTTTCACAGGCTTATTCTAAGCTCACAGAATCATCTGCTTTCGAGATAGGACCGAGACTGGTGAGTTTGACTGCAGAAATGGTAGAAAATCAACACAAAATAAAATAAAGCTTGCAAACAGAGATCGTTAATTTGCATCAGACATGTGAAACAAACTCCCAACATGTGGAATCGAACGTGCAGAAATAAATTGTCCTGTTAAGAGAAGTGGTCGAACAATCGCAGGGAAACTTCCGCAAGGACATCACCGAGTTTCAGGAAGTTTGAAGTAGCAGTTTGAAGAGGTGATACCATTAAGAAGAAAATGACAGAGAAATTTGACGAGAATATAAAAGAAACAGAGGGATACAGAAATACTGACGTAGAATGGATGAAAACTCTTCTAACTAAACAAGACAAATTTTCTTCAGATGTTGGTCATATCTGTATTGAAATTGTATTCTGTCTCGCTGAATAGGCTATAGACCCAAATGAAGTCTGATCATTCTCGAATCCACCGTGTAGATGAAGGTTCTGAAAGATTGACATTTTCTTCCATCTTTACAGATGAAGCCACAAACCAGCAAAGAAAAACCGAAAGGAAAAGGAGATATAAGAAGATGAACGTATCCAGCTTTGCGGACAGTGAATCAACTTCTCTCAGCAGAAGGAACAGAAGAGAGCCTCCTTCACGCATTGTACACACTGGTGTAACTCCTAGGATGGCAGATATAAATTCCATGAGAACGTTAGATGGCAATATTGTAGCTACATCAGCTGAAATATATTTAAAATAATTAAGTACTAGCCTTGAAAATCTACAGATTCCTCAACAATAAAGGCTTAAAATTATTCCACTTTTGTTAACTGGAGACGCCTATTACTTGTTTTATTTCCATAAAAATAATTTCCGCACTTACTCAGATTTCTGAAGAGTTGAAGAAGCATTTTGCTTCAACAGAAGCCAAAGAGAGTACTCTGCCTACTAAAGCAATTGTGCTTGGCTCATGCTCCGAACACCGTGGATCTTTTAGCAGATTTTGTTAAGAGATATGAGCAAACAGATGAACAAGATACTTAGCGGTCTACATGGAGACGAGATAATGGAGCTCAACAAAACAGCAGAGATGTCCAATGAACATTTAGGGTTTGCTTAGTTCAGCGGCAAAACCAAGTTCGAAGTTCAGACCTCAGAAATGGAAATCGTTACCGTCAGCAGCGTCAGTTTAGATCAAGACGATAGTATTCAGCACCCAGAGGTAATTCTTACGATAGACCATATCCTAACGATGATTTTTCCTCGCCAAGACAACGGTTCTCTCCACCGGCAGATAGCAATGATTCTCAGAGGACTCAAATGGCGAGCAATGGCGTGCAGTCAGACATTGTTGAAATATATCCCAGCACTGAACAAGAGCGTAGTGTGGAATTAACGAGGAGCTACGGTTGAGACAGCGGATCTAATCTGGATCTGGTGCGGGATTTTATTCCACGCCTAGCATAGAAACGTCCCCTTATGTCAGGCAGTCTCGGGTTAAAACTGGGGGCAAAAAGAAACCTTTCCCATTTTGGTGATGAAGATAAGTAAATGATACTTGTAATAAATCATGAGGAAAATAAATTTAGACGTACATTAAGGCAAGCCATTCAGTGTAAAAATTCAGTGAGAGTCCCAGAAATTAAGGCTCCTGTGGCAAATGTAGATATAACCTGTATAGTCGACACTGCGGCGGAGGTCTCAGTGATGAGTTTAAATGTTTGGACAAGAATTAAGAAAAATTTACCCGGTGCTACGTTGAAATCTGTACCTAAAGTTAGACTCGTGTACTTTGCTCGGAAAAGTCGCACTAGAGTTGTTAGCAAACGTAATATTATGCTGGAAATTGATAAGAGCGCCATTCCAATGTAAATCTGCATTGTTAAGATTTGCTTTTGGGTTACACGTTTCTGCAAAAATATGAGGCGGAAATCAATCTTAAACATAGGAAATTATATTTAAAGGTGGAAAGAGAGTCGATTGAAAATAAGCTCGAAGAGGATAGTTCCGTAGATAAGCAGATGAGCATCCGGAAATTTGAAGCTAGCTATGACAAGTGGACCACTCCCCCCGAAGATATAAAAAAGAAGATTGACTCTAGTCTGTTGCTGAGCATAGAACAAAAAGCCAAACTCTATAAAATTTCCTGGCTCATAAGAAGGTGTTTTCAGAAAGGCCTACCACAGCCAAAGGCTTAATGAATTAATGAGTAATGTTCCAGTGAGCCAGAGACGATATCCAATTCCTGTTGCAAAAGGAGAGAAATTGGAAACTATACTGCAAAAATGAATGGATTGGAGTGTTATTGTGCCATGTAACTCGCCTTATTTAAATCCTCTCATTGTGGTAGATAAGCCAGACGGTACAGCAAGACCATGATTTGGTTTTAGATCTCTCAGCAAGCTGGTTATTGTTCCCAAGAGTTCATTTGAACCAAAAGACGAAGCTCTCCAGAAGTTCAAAGGTGCAAAGTATTCCGGGTATCTTCAGATTCCAGTTAAGCATGAGTGTCAGCGGTACACGGCGTTTTCCTACAAAGGTCGTCAATGGATGTTTGCAAAGATGCCTTTTGGTCTTGCAAATGCAGTTTTAGTGTTTGTGTAGGCGATGCACTCCATATTCGGACCTTCTTAACTCAATACATATGTGACTTGTTAGTTTTCGACAGTAATCTGCAGATGCATTTTCATCATGTTAATTATGCTTTGTCTAGATTGAAGGAAATCGGAATGACCGTAAAACTAAAAAATATGATCTGGTCAGTCCGAGATTTTATATGTGGGTCACATTGTTTCAGGGGATGCCATCCGAGTAGATCCGAAAAAGAGTGATGCTAATTTAAAATTTCCTGGACCGAGATGTAGAAAAGATGTTCGAAAATTTAGGACTCGCTGGTTTGAGAAGGAAATATATTGGCAATTTCGCTGTGAAAGTCGAGCTCCTGTGTCAGATTCTGTCCGAAGATATGAAGTTTCAGTGGACACATTTAGAAGATGAGGCTTTTGAGTTGATGAAACGGGAACTGATTATTGCACCTGCCCTGTCGCTGCCTGATTTTTCAAATGAGTTTTGTTTACAACCGGATGCTTGTGCTAAAAGATTTGGCTGCGTACTTTTTCATAATTTTGGTCGAGATGTTCATGTTATCCAATATGCCAGCCGGACGAAACAACGAACTCCATTTCTCTATACATGCGATTTTACTTGGAATCAAAGTTTTTTTCAGTTTTTCTTAAAGGACGAAAGTTCAAAATTTATACGGGTCACAAAGGATTGCAGTGGCTGCACAACAGTAAGAATTGGAACAGTCGCTTGGCAAGCTGGTCGCTTAAAATACAATCTTATCAATTCAAAATCAAATATATAAAAATGGATATTTGTGTGTTTGTTCCAGCATAACTCTCGAACGCCTGGAGCAATTTCAACCAAACTTAGTACACATGTCACTTGCGATCTGGAAAGAAATACTGTTGGGGTAAGATATCCCTGGCACACCTAAGGGTAGGAGTGGGAAGGGGAACATGAAAAAATAATCGAAAACGATCGATATTAGTGTGGAATCCATAGTTTTCAGGGTCGCTAAGATGAATAGTGACAGTACAAATGCCGTTCAAACCCCTGGCACACATAGGGGTTGGATTGGGAAGGGCGTGACATGTAAAAATAATCGAAAATTGCCGATGTTACGCACCAACGAGAAAAGTGACACTTGCCAGCCGCACACCCAAAACGTTGCGCTTAGTGCGCCATCTTTCTATCATGAGTGGAACAAAATGTGTCCGACAAAACCTACGTATTTTCGGACGTCCAATTCGAATCTGCTATAAAAAATTGGGGTTCCCTTTTAACGTTTCAAGGTTACCCACGGCCCCACCCCCGGGGATGGCGGGTTGGTTTCAATGTAGGGTAGGTGACTTGCCCCCCACAATACTATTATACCGTGTGTTCATTTCGATCTTCAGCCGAGAGATCGGGAGAAGCGTGGCGGGCGGCGCTGACGGAGATGCCGACATTTGCGGCCTGTAATGCCCACTTATTTTTATGGACATATGCAGACATTTATATAAATATTGCAAAACGAGCACTAACCTGTGTTATAACACACAAAAGTTCTTCTGTAATTCATCACACAAATAAATACGCTTTAGAAACGTTGTTAAGAGCCACGCATAATAAAACATTTTAATCAAAGTTTTGACCAGTAACGTCCTGCTTAAGTTTATATCCTTGAAAGAGTTTTGTGTCGATGGGGATCGTTTGGAGGTTTCAAATGTGCAACACTGTATCAAGATTACGCTGCAGACGAAACCGTTAAAAGTCAATTGTTTTCGTGAGCTTCCTTGCAATCCGAAATCTCCGAGCTCGAGTTTTTTGTTCTTTCGCGACTATATGAAAACACAGCTGTGAATATAGTAGCGACCAGATGTAAACCAAGAGCGCGTTAATTTCGTACTGTACGCAAGAGTGTTATTCTTCGTTACTTGCCGTTACTGGTTTGTGTTATTGCAGTGTGTATGTGTGTTGTGTCAGTGAGACGATTGGAATGCCAGCCGCAAGGTTCACGTTACGAGGGGAGGCTGATAAGTTCTCGGCCCGACCCAGAAGGACTTTAGCTACAGGCACGAAAGTTTCAGGTTATTCAACGTATTCTCCCCGAAAGTCTACACACTTGGCACTTTGTTGCTCCAACTTCTCTAACCCCTCCAAAAAAAAAGATTTCTCCTGGTCTGCAAAAAAAAAAAAACTGTTCGGCAGCTGCTATAACCTCGTTATCACTTCTAAATTTATGTCCTTTCAGAACTTTTTTCAGTCTAGGGAAGAAATAATAATCAGAGGGCGCAAGGTCTTATGAGTAAGGGGGATGGTCAATGCACTGAAACCCTAGGTCCTCCAGAAAATTCAATGTTCTTCCAGAGCCTTGTGAACGGGAGCATTGTCCTGCAGAAACAACACACTTCTTCTCAATTTTCCCTGGCGCTTTTCTTTAATAGGTCCTTTAACTTAGACAGAAGACTGCAGTAATACTCTGATGTTATGGTTTGTCCCTTTGGAAGGTATTCTGATAACAAAACACCATCCTTATTCCAGAATATTGAGGCAAGCAGACCTGCGGACCTCTGTGCTTTGAACTTTTCTGGCCTGGGAGATCCTGAGTGGCGCCACTCGCATGATTGCTGTTTCGTTTCAGGATCAAAGTAGTGGAACCAACTTTCATTCTGGGTAACAAGCCGATTCAAAAAATCGTCCTTAGAGTTCGCAAAATACCGCAAAATCACCTGAGAAGATGCCACATGTTTGCGTTTCTCATCGGCGTTCAAACGTTTGGGCACCCATTTCGCGGAAAGCTTGTGCATGTCCAACTGATCATGGATTATTGATAAGACACATTCTTTGGATATGTGCAAGGTCTCAGCTGTCGCTTGAAGTCAAATTCGTCTGTTACTCAAAATCAGGTCATAAACCTCATCCACTTTTTCCAAAGTTGACACTGACACTGGCCTCCCACACCTTTCACCATCTTCTGTGGAAAAATCACCACGCTTAATGTTTGAGCATCATTTCTTCACAGTGTAGTAAAGAAGAAATGGTGCATGCTAGACACCCAATGTGTCTAGCATGGAACCATGGATTTCCTTCGGCGACTTCTGTTACAGGAAGAAGAACTTCATGACACCCCGCAACTCCTCCTTGGTAAATTCCACATTTGGCTGCACCATGCTTCAATCAATGGCCTGTAAAGGAAAAACCTTTAGCGATACGATCATCCCAGCTTGCACTTAAACTTCCATAAGATCAATGGTTCAAATGCAATGCATGATTTTAGGATGACATGTGCGGAAGGGGGTCAGGCCGAGAACTTATCAGCCCCTCCTCGTAGAACAAAGAATTTTTATGTATGACACTTACGTGAAAACAGACTCATGTCGAGACGTTTGTAAGCACTTTGTACAGAAATTCCCAGGCGTTTCACCTCCACATAGAGATAGGGTTAAACATCTTGTCCTTAAATTATGAGAAACTGGATCGTTAAATTGTAAAACACCTAAGCAAAAACGACGGATTCTAACCGAAGCAAAACTCGATGAAATTGGTGCAGGGTTAGAACGTTCTCCAAACAAACCTCTACGCCGTGTTTCACAGGAGATGGGCGTGTCAAAATCATCAGCACATACAGCCACTAATCTACTAAAATTAAAACCGTACAGAGTTTCTATAGTGCAAGAATTACGGCCCCTGACAACGTAAGTAGCGTAAATTTCTGTAATTGGGTTTCGCAGAATATTGTATATGATATTGTTGATCCACAGTTAATATTTTTTTTGGATGAGACATGGTTTCACTTGCGTGGTCATGTTTGTTCACAGAACAATAGATACTGGAGCACTGAAAATCCCCGAAAAATAAACGAAGTTCCGTTACATGATGCAAAAATTGGTGTGTGGTGTGCTGTAATTGCAAAAAGAATAATAGGGCCTATATTTTTTGAAGACACAATAAATTCAGAGAGGTACCGCACACAAATACTCGCGCCGTTTTTTCAGTTGTTATCAGATAATGAGAGACAATATGGGTATTTTCAACAAGATTCGGCCACAGCCCATACCGCCGCTGATTCTTTGGACGCTATAAGGAAGGTGTTTGATGACAGAATAATTTATAGAGGTTTATGGCCTCCACGTTCGCCAGATCTTACCGTATGTGACTATTATTTGTGGGGAACCTTAAACACTAGAGTCTACCGAAATAATTCTCAAGGCATCGACGAACTAATAGACAATATAAGGGCAGAACTTGGAAGAATTACGGAAGAAGAACTTTAGCGTGTGTATCAAAATTTCATCAAACGATGCCAGGAATGTGTGAATGTAAATGGACATCACTTTGAACAATTCTTATAACACAGGTTAGTGCTCGTTTTGTAATATTTATATAAATATCTGCATATGTCCATAAAAATAAGTGGGCATTAAAGGCCGCAAATGTCGGCATTTCCGTCAGCCCCGCCCGCCACGCTTCTCCCGATCTCTCGGCTGAAGATCGAAATGAACGCACGGTACTTTCATATGGAACATTTTTTTGATACACCCTATATATTATCTGAGAAACTATTTATGTCTCCTGATTTTTTTGTTGGTTACAATGTTGACTCAGTGACCTATTCAATTAGACAGTCTGTGTATAACGGCACAAGAGATTCTTTCTCTTAAATTTTAACATTAATATTGGTTATTGTATTGCAATTGCTTCTAATGAAAGTAATACGAATCTAGGTGTTGTCCAAAGTTACGGGATGAAAAAGCATACCATTGCATTATTGTAAGCGATGTATCCAGTAAATGGGTTTTGAATTGAGAGTGTTTAAATGTAGTTGGTAAAATTCACAAATCACTAACGTTTCACATTCTAAATAAAATTTGATACAATAAGCTACATAACGCACTATATAAGTTATTTTCTTTCATATTCTGAAAATTAATTTCTAACTTGAAATTCCATCACTCCTTTCAGATAGCTGTAAGTAGAGAACAATTTTCAAAATTAAACCTAATTATAATATACAGAAGTATCTAATACTTGCTGAAACTCAATAAATAGTATTTTGTGTAATGTTTACAGCATTAAGCTGATTAAAACTACATAGTATTTAGCAATAAAAGTTAAATATGTGTCATGAACATAGAATAGGAAAGTATGTTTTAAATGTTGAGAAATTCTTGTGAAGCAAGTGACTTGCATTACATATAAACAGACAAACAGGTGAGCACTAACGCTGTGGTTCTATTTGAAATTACAGCCCTGCTGAAAATGTTTGCTGTTTTCAGTAGAAAAATCTATTGTTTTCAATTGTACCTTATTGTGTTCCCTAAAATTTACTGAAACCAAATGATTTTCTATTAATCACTTTTCGCTGGTCTAATGTACAGCTACAGTACACGTAGAGTAGAAGGACTACAAGTGAAAATTTTCCCTTCAATTTTATATTTTATATGGTATGTAGTGTTTTTCGATTAACATATTTGCTGTAAAATAACTTTCAATTCCTCCTGATTAACAATATTTATTTATATCTATTTCAAAATTTGATCGCAGTAGATGTTTCAATTGATCTAGTGAGAACAGTAGACAGAATTTTCAGCAGAGGAGATATTCAAAGGTTTGGTGTAGATTGGAAACAGGAGAGACTCATCAATCTGTACATGAAACAATTAGTTAAATTGAGAATAGAAGAAATTACAGAGGAAAGTGAAATTAGAGGACGAGGATTCTGTTGCACACCACCTACAATATTCGACATCCACTTCGAAGAATTGGTAAAGAACTTTCTTCAGAATGAAGCGAGAAGGGTAATAATAGAAAGAAGAAGAATCAAACATATAAAATTTGCGAACGACATGGCTTTACAAGCAGAACAGCAGATACAAGGGAGAGACCAAATGTAATTGACTTGAGAATTCCTACATGAGCTGTAATCAGTAAGGGAAATTGAGAATAGCAGTGGCACAAGAATCCTTTAGTAAATTAAGAAGTGTTTATATGGACTTTTGGACAATGAACTAAGAAAGTGACTAAAGAAGTTTTTTGTGTGAAGTGTAGCGTTGTGTGGTGCAGAAACCGGTACGTTACAAAGATGCAAGGAAGAACAACTAAAAGCTGTAGAAATATGGACACTGTCTAAGAATGAACTACCTGTTAAAAGATGCACGGAAATTAAATACTACTTAAGATTCAGTTTCATCAGTGTACAATGAGTTTCTGACTTCGTTGAAATTATTTTCCATTTCAGTCCCTGAAATTTTCAGGAGAAAGGCAAACACCCTCCATTTAAAATATTTACTTTACTGGCGTGTTTATGTCGAGCACTGTCTCATAAGTTTTCCCATGAATCGAGTTAGAACTTGATTTTAGATGTTATTCAGATGCTAGTTTATTACGAAAATGGCCTCCTCCACGAATATAGTGATAATATTTTGTCCTGCAAGCAAGGGGACAGGGATTCCATCAGTGGTGTTCAGTGGCACCGATTGGGTTCCAAAAGCGGGGAGCAAAGTGCCAAAACTGCGGGGGAGAACAGTTTACTTTCCCTTGGTACGTAAGGTTTAGCATAATGCGGGAGCAAAAGATACAAAAAGTGGAGGCAATAGCTCCTTCCTAATCGCCGTCACTGCTGGTGTTACCATATTGCCTACTAGCTAAGATCATGTATCAAACCGTAGGTCATAGCCACATTAAACGGTCTCAGTATGTACGAAGTGCAACAAACTGTTTCGAATTATCTTTAACATTTAATGTTACAGTAGATCCTCGTCTTTCCAGTGGCTTTACTTTGGGTATTGGATTTCAATTTGCATTTAATGAACGAAGATATGTAAGTCAAGATATTGTCTAAACTTGCAGTATGGAGACACTATTATTGCACCATTATATGCAAATACTGTATATGGCCAATTAGTTTTAATTCTAAAGTATGTAAATAAATTCACAGTTCACTAAGTTCAGAATCAAAGTACAAAGGTATATAGTGTGATATAATACATAATGTAAAATATTCTTTACATTACGCTGAAATGAAAGATCTAACCTGAAATTCCAAATCTCTGTTCACGACTAGGTAAGTAGAGATGGTAGGAATGAAGAAAGCTGAAAAATAATGTTAAAAAAAGGAATAGAGGTAAGATCTACATTTTGCCAGCGAATATTAATATGTGCAATACATGCGTAAATTTCTTATTTCCGTAATATAATTTTAGACAACCAATTGCATTAAATAATAACCCAAATGAAGTAACAGAGTTCAGAAATTAAAATTTTCACCATGACTGCCATTTTGATTTCCTGATTACAGACAAAGGAGAGCTTAATGACCTGGGGTGTGGATCGTTTTACATTCAGAAATGAATGCACTGTTTTTTGCCAGAAATGAAATATTCTATTTCTTATCCTTTATTTTCAACCATGCTACAGGGTGAGGCAAAAGTCCGGCACTACTCTTTTAATTTGAAAACTACTTGACGGAGGGCGATGAAATTTCAGATATGGGTAATTGAGGTGGTGGCACGCCAGATGGGGCTAGTGTGTATCATGGCGGCCATCTTGGAAGCCGCCACCTTGGAATTACATCCAGACTTTTAATTGGGAATGGTGTCATGTAACATACCATTTTACATGTGTGTTTTCTCAGAAATATGAATATGCAGTTACTTCTCCTAACGTTATTTGGTGAGGATATTTTCATAGTTGAAGTTCACATTTGGCGTAATGTAATGGGTTGGTATTTATTTGTTCCAGGTGATCTAACATGGCTCTAACCGTCCTAGAACGGATCGAAATTGTTGTTATAAGTGGAGAGCACAGTGCCAAGGTCATTGCAGAAGATTGCTGTCATCCAGAGAGAGACGTCTCACATACCACAGTGTTGCGTGTAATGCAAAAGTTTAAGGAGACGGGATCCGTGTCCGACAGAGAACGTAGTGGACGGCCGAGAACAGCTACCGACGAAGAAACGGCAACGACAATCGTGGCATCCTTGGTCAAGAGCCCGAAACGTAGTACCCGGCGTTTGACTTCAGTGTCAGGAGTCAGAAGTCCATACTCCGTGTGTTGCATCTAACAAGTGGCATCCCTACAAAATTCAAATGCAGCACTTCTTAACTCAGGATGACCCAGACAGGCGGTTGCAGTTTGCAGACTGGGCTTTGCTAGTTGCAACGAGGATACCTAGTTCCCGAAAAGTGTTCTGTTTAGCTACGAGGCCATATTATTCGTGAACGGTGAGGTAAATAAGTAGAATCATCTTTATTGGTCAGATACCAACTCATCGTGGACGGATCCTTGTAAGGAAGTCGGTGCGGCAAAGGTAATGGTGTGGTTTGGGATAAGGAACACCCGAATTGTGAGACCTGTCTTCATTCATGGCAACCTGAATGGGGAGAGATATCTGAATATTCTCCAGGAAGATGTGTTCCCCTCATTGACGAAACCAGACGGCGAACTATCATCCTATTTCCAGCATAACGGCGCGCCTCCGCACTACGTGTTGTGTCAGGCATTGGTTGGACGAACAGTTCCCAGGTCACTTGATTGGTTGAAGAGGGCTTACTTAGTGGCCACCCGGTTCTCCGGACCTTATAAATATATATAAATAATAATTCATTCATGTTATATTTTAGCCAAAATTATTATTCAATAGTGTCGTTGAAAAATTGAACTGATAAACAATCTTTTTACTTTCGGAACTTTAGCAAATTAAATGTAAGTCAATAAATAAGAATAAAATCCCAATTAAATAATCATTTAGAAATTTACCAAGTACACTTTGAGTGTTCAACATATAATAACAATAAGAAAACTCTTGCCTAAATCGATATATTCCCCTCATTTGAGGCAAAATAAGCGCACAAAAGGATTTACAAAAAGTAAGAGCCTTGTTGAGATAAACTCGGGTTTACCCAAAAATTGATTAAAACAAGACATAGACTACACATAAGTAACACATAAAGTAAGTTCACTAGTGGAACTAAAGATTTGATACTTATAAACCAATACGCTTGAAATACATCATCTGTCAAATAATATACTCATTTCATTGTTCAATATCATGTCGTTCTCTGAGAAAATACTTGTGGCATCACCGAATGAAACATGGTGAAATATTATGAAGGACCACTCCCTCTTCACTGATTAGTTCCACTATCCTTTGTTGTTTGGTTCCTCGCAATGTTACTTCCTCGAACAACTTTGGCAAAAATCGGTTCTGAAACACCTGTGAACTCAACTTAGTTCAATGCTCAGAAGTTTCGCACCACAGCGTAATCATACTTTGTTCTGTAAAACGAACGTTGGTAGAACTAATGATAAGGCATTCTGCACTCTGGTGCAAACCTGAGCTGAATATTAATTAAATTACATACTTTGACCAAAACCTGCTCTGAAAAATACCCGACCCTTCTTTCTGATTGGAGAATCATAATTTCTTTTGTTCTCGAGACCTTGTTGTCATTCATCTACACCGGAATAGAATTTTAATTTGGTGGTCCACCTTTATCTACCTTCTGTCACAAATTCGGATATATGGAGTTCATCTCGGATCTGTGTCTTACATACTACAAGCTTAAACTATTTAAAAGTATTATATAGAACCCTTTGATTCTCCGCGCTGGCTAACCGTGGTTCGAATCTGAGAATCGCCCAAAATATTGGTTTCACTTTTGCTAACGTCCATTAGGTCATTCATATATCTTAATCAACACTAGACATTTTATTCTAATTTTCAATAATCTTAACGTACATCAGATACCTTCAGGTAATTCTTGAATAACCACATAGCTATATATAGAGAGAGCACCTATTACATCTAATTAACTAATATTTATATATTTTAGATATACAGTAAAACCTCGTTAATCCGGACACCGATAAGCTGGACTTCGCTTAATATAGACAGGAAAATGGGAAAAAAAGCAGAATGCAAGGTTTTAAATGTCACTAGAAGTCAATAATCGCATTCGTCATATTTCCTCGTAACGGCTAAGAATATGTACATCCAACGTCCATGGGAGAACTGCCAAAAAGAAGCAGTCAACTGCTGAGGAAATTCTGTTTCCCACAGACTTTCGGGAAGAAGCTGCATTGACACAGGGATGCCCTCGGCATATTCTCGTAAAACTCTGGTCACTATAATACGTGGTCGTACAGACCTATGCCCTTTGAATACACCATAATAAAAGTGTCTTAACGGAGTTTTAATACACTTTCTGCTGTTATTTTAGGTTATTTCAGTTAAACCGGACTTTCGTTAAACCGGTCAACTTATCCTCCCCATTAGTCCGGATTAACGAGGTTTTACTGTATTGTAAAATACCTGTACTTCTAAAAATCATACATTATTCATAAATTTGGGAGAAATTGGACCGAATTTATATAAAACTCATAATAGGACATAACGTATTAATCTTAACGTGTTCTAAAGCATATCTAAACACTTAAAGGAAACTGTCGATATCTGATTATTTTACTCATACCAATTAAATTAATAAACTCTTAATGGTATATACGTATTATGCATTAAGTGAACTCTATTACACATTCAAACGAATACAAGTACTCACTAGGGCTGCGAATCTTTTCGAAATTAATTAAACATCTGACCACATGTAAAGACATTAATATGTTTATCTGTATTGTTACTTTTCTGATCCCACTGGTATTGTGACCCTCTCTTAGGATTATTTTCGATTTCTAGCTTTAAATACGAATATAATAGTACTTCTCAGATTATAATTCCCTTTAACTTTTCTCTCTTATTTAATTCGATCACTGTCTCATAATTCTCCCCATGAATCGAGTTAGAACTTGATTGTAATTGTTATTCAGATGAGAGTTAATTTCGAAAATGACCTCCTCCTTAAATATAGTGACAATGTTTTGTCCTCTATGCAAGGGAACTGGGATTCGATCACTTGTGTTACCATATTGCGTACTAGCTAAATAATATATGAAAACCGCAGGTCAATGCCAAATTAAACAGTCTGAGTATGTAGAACTGCAAAAAGCTGTCTCGAATTATCTTTAACATTTGATGTTCCAGTAGATCCTCCTCTTCCCAGAGTCTATGGTTTGGGTATTGTATTATAATTGCATTTAATTAACGGTATGCAAGCCAAGATATTGTCCAAAGTTGCAGTATGGAGAGCACCTGTTATTACACCATTATAATTAGTTTCAGTTCTAAAGTACGTAAATATATTTACTAAAATTCACGGTTCACTAACGTTCAAAATAAAAGCATAAAGAGATAAAGAGTTCTACATGTTGATACCAATGTGCTCATTGAATTACATTGTTGCGCATGACAGCTGGGATTCGACTTAGTTCTTTTTCACGTTGTACCTGACCCCAACAATGAAAGGAAAAATCTTGGCTCGGCCAGTGAGCTGTTGCTGCAGATTGTTTACAGTATTTGTCAAGACGAAATGCATTACCTTCTGTTTTCCATCCTCCATTTGCGTCAGTAGTTGACGGATATATTCTTTACAGCTCTTGTAGACAGTTCCGGTGCATCTTGGCCGCAACAAGCAAAGGACATTTCGGGTAGGCTCTCCCGTTTAAAATGCCAGATTTTACATCGCCCTGGGCGAATAAATTTAGTGGCCGATTATATGAGTCGTGCCAGGTTTCTCCTCTCACTGACGGCGAAGAAGACTACATGGATCATTGTGACATGGTTGGACTGATTGATTATCTGACGAACTCAATTCCAAATGAACGACAAAAGGATATAGACAATAGTCTAGGCAATTTCAAGATCCCGATATAGATTATACATATCACACATTTAAAAATATTTTTTTTAAAAATTATATGATAGAAAAATACTAAGCTGTGCTATTATTTGCACTGGCCTTAATGACGTAAAATTCTTAAAAAAGAACCAGAGGACGCTCTTGACCAGAGTTATTGAGTACGGTGCTTTGAGAATCTTCACCACACAAGAACTATACCACCTCTAATCTTCCAAATCGAACACACATTTATTCTTATATCTGCATAGGTAGATATGTTTTCCTTTCTTTCTACAAACTACATTGCTGTATTTTCTGTCATATGTTTACGGACATATTTTAGGTGGTGGTCCTCGGCAAGCCCATAACAATATAATGTTCCATCAAACTTCTCCAAAAATTTTACGGGAGTCACATGAATGATAAGTCCATTCAATTTGGGAAACTTGAGAAGAACTGGAGGTTTAATGCTTCAAATATTTAAGTGAGGTCAATGTGTAATATCCATACTCGCACTGGAATCTATTGCTATTTTGAATATTAAATCCATCCTCTAATTTTCCATCCTGACTAATAGCTTTGGTTTTTCAATGTCATATCTATATGAAACTTTTCCTACTTCTCAGGTTGACAATTTTTTCTTCTCTACTGGAGGAATCTGTGCCTACGGAGTTACGTAGCTCTGTAAATTCAGGTTTCAATGAAACCAGTGAATAATATTCCGATTCAGATTCTCCTGCAAAAGTTTCACTGTGAGCCAAGTTTCTTATTCCAAAATTTTCTATACCTCCAATCAAACCTTGATAAAAACAGCGTGTGACTTTCTTTTACTCACATACTCAACTTAACTTACAGCACCGACTATCCCAACGAGAGATAACTACATTGAATCTACTCATAAAATTTTCAAAAACTTTAAAATTATTTAAACGCACAGAGCCTTTTCTTGACCACTTTTCAAAATTTTTGTCATAAGTTTTACATGAGGCAGAATGGAATATTAGGAGCCAATCCACGCAATTTATAGATAATCCACATAACAATATGGTTTCCCGCCAAACCATTGTTAGAATATTGTATTTCTATGGAATTCAGTAAAAGATATATGGACGAAGATATTGTCCAAATGTTGCATGAGAGAGAACAAGTATTATTACACTATTATAAGCGAAGGAACAGGCGAGTGGTTTCTAATATTATAGTGTTTCAATATACTTGCAAAAATTCGAAATTCAATAAAGTTCATTTTCATACTGCAAACAGATTCATTGTGCCATACACCATGAAATAAAAAATATTTTTCTTTCGCTGAAATTAAAGTCCTAAACTGAAATTCCATGTCTCTTTTCAGGATGTGGTAAGTAGAAATGTCAGGATTTAACAGGCGAGAAAAACCAAGTTAATTATAATAAACAGATATATATAATATCTCCAGAGAACTAACGAATATTAATTATCGCAATATGTGGATAATAGTGCCTGAAGTAGCATAATCACATAACGGCAATCTTTTTAGAAGTAATTTATAAGTTCTGGAGACAGTATAAACGATGTTGTAGGCCTCATTATGTGCGTTATATAAGAAGGTGTAGTAGTATACGTTACTTTGGCAAGAAGGAACCTACAACATCACTCATTTACACTTCATGTTACAAACTCCAAGCACAATATAATCAATAATATAAAACAACCTATCTAAATATAGCAGACGACACAGTCTATATTTACATTTTATTCTGTTCCTTCTCAATTTATATCAACTCACTCCCTCTAACAACAGAAACCATTTAAGGTCTTCTTACCAAAAGTTACTTTCAGCCAATTGAGGTTCTTTATTTCATCGAGGAAATGGAAACTCTAGGTTTTCTGTGTCCTCCTTTGCTTCGTGTGCCCGCTGCCTCTGGTTACAGTTTCTAGTATATTAAGTCCTACGTAAGTTGCAAACGCCCAAGAATCATGTGACGTCCCTTCTTCTTTACTTCCTTTCTCTGAATGTTACTTTACCCACTTGGTGCCTCTGAACTCTTTTATAACTTCACTTTTGAGTTTATCGTCCAAAAGCTTTGATCTGCCCTCTTGATACCTTACATAACCCGAGAAGCAACAGTCCATTGAAGGCCCAAGCCCACATATCGACCGCTTGCTTCAATTCCATCTGATCCTACTCACTCACTCACCCGAGGCGGAAGATCATCTAACTAGTTACGGGTTGATGTCAGTATTAAATAGATAATTGATTGATTTGATGTTTTAAGTACACTTTATGCACAATAGACTAACTGGGACTGGACCTACAGTTTAAAGTGGAATCCGAACGACTATGTGCCTCTAGTGGGTATCGAACCCGGGATCCTTTAATTACAAGGCAAGGACGCTACCACTACGCCATCGGGGAGGCACTATTAAATACTCCCTCTGTCCCATAATTATTATCCGGTACACCTTTGTTTGTTGTCCCATAATAATTGTCCGATATTCAAACTGTGACATTGGTGTATACAGAAGAAGAAAATGAAACACGGGAATGAGTCATACAACTTTATTACTCAAGAATCAGTACAAATTGGCCTATCAAGTATCCAAAAGAATATAAATAAAAAGTAATCAATCCAGAATCAATACAAAGTGACCAAGAAGTTTGACAAAACAAAACATCAAGACGAAAGAGATTGTTGGTCCAAGAAGGTTGTCATCCCATCAACGAGCTAGATCTAGTGCTGCAGTGCTGCTGTAGCCTCGTCGTAAATGTTCCGAGGACATTCCAAGCGGATGGCAGGACGTTGCGGCAGTTCAAGTGTGCTTTTTACATATGGGGAATCCTGTAGTTATTCCAACCTTGGACGCGCATAATTTCAATGAGATAGGACTGCAAAGTGAGAAAGACGTTGTTGAGCTTTTCGCGTGTCAGATCAGAGAAAGATGTTTCAACGGCGGCGATCAACTCATCAATAGTTTGTGGAGCTGCCTGATGGTGGAGAGACTGAATTGCCCGGAACTACCCCAGATATAAAACATTCATGTCCGGACTGTTTGGCGGTTTGCATACGAGATCCAAAGTGATTCCACTGGCCGCTGCAGCATCCATCCAGGCGCGGTCATTGGGAACGATATGCGGATGTGCATTGTCCTGCTGAACGGACACCTGGATTATCCCTGCGCGCAGTCCACGAGGCCATTGTGCATCTATTGTTGGGATTAACTTGTTGATGAGCATGTCCCGGTAAACATCTTTGGTAACAGTTAATGGTTTGGTGACCATTGTACCAGCAGGACGATTCCTGCTGTTACTCTTGGCAGGTTCCTTACTGACGAACGGCCAAATGCCTAACTTACCATTAAACCACTGCTTGCGACCAGGATCACAACAAGGCCGGGCGACGGCAACCAGAAATATGATCTTGGAATAAACGATTTGCTTTTACATGTTCGCTGCGTGTCTGATTCGTTGGGCTGTAAGTACAAATTCTGACCGTCCTTCATCAGGTAAAACCATTTTTCATCCACATGAACTGTCTCCATCATCATGTTGAACTTCGGATTTCCGCTTTCAGGACAAGCGACTGTGATAGGATTCACCATTGACGAGGCAAATTTTAGACGTTCCGTATTGTTGCTATCGGTCAATAATGGCTTCAGCGCATTCGTATGCACTCTGATCTCTCCTGCCTTCACACGCCTGTGTAGGGTACTCTTAGCAACGTTTAGCGCCACTGTCATTGAACGAATATTCTTCCGCTTTCGCAGCGATAGGTGCTGTAGTCGTTGTAGGGCGAGATCCTTCTTCTTTGGTCCGACTTTGCCTTTCATCCGAGATGCAACCGTAGCACAAATGGCCCCATTTTTCAACGATTGCCGCCCCTGTTGCCAAATTCGACGTGCTGTTCTCGTACTTACATGAAATTTCTCGGCCGCACTTGTCACGGCACCTTTCTTCAATACACCAGCCGTACTGTTTTCCAACAGAAACTCGTACACTGCCTGTCGTTCACTGTCCGTAAGGTTCTTGCTACCCCTGTCGCTTCCTATCATGGGTTGTGTGTTCATGGCTCTTCTTCTCACACATACTCACTGAAGGAGTTCTCTAATAACGATTTGCAGCGTGCCTTCCTAGACCGGTTTGCATACAGTGCCACACTGGTGTGTTGCAACCCAACGCCCTCTTTTGGTAATCGTCTGGGCGGTATTTATTGCTCGTTGCGATAAGGTCACGTTGTTCCTCTTCACAATCTTGAAGACTGATCTACTGAGCCTTTCCTCATGCGTGTGCTTTCCATCTGCCTCTTCGTCTGTAATTCCTGTACTACCATTTTGGCATACCGGACTATAATTATAGGACAGAGGGAGTAGATAAAATTCAGATTCTAAATGAACAAATAACAATTGGAAAGGGGTGTTATGGTGGTCATAAATCCCTCTTTGGCATTAATTTTCTTTAAGAGTGTTGATTTGTAATTAATTTGCCCAATTTTCCAAGCACTTTTGACATTCAAAATAATATTTCAGCAGTCTGACCTCCGTTAAAAAATCTGGTTGAGACTATGCGCGAATGCACGCAAAATAACACCTATCAGCTAGGTGCTAGCTGTTACATGATGTTAAAACAATTATTTCATTGTCAATATAAATTTTCTAGCAAAATGTGTTCCTCGATCGATGCAAGCATAAGCTATCAGATTTCTCAAATATCAACACATTTTGCAAAATAGATCATCCTGACCTAAATTGAATTATTTATTTCAGAAATCGCTCATGGACCACTTCTGGCGAAAGCAATACTTGTACAGTTTCATCAGGGGCGTATATTCCAGGCTACCTAGGCTATCTGCGAAGATTCAAGCCTAGAAAGTAAATTACTGAAGAGACATCTCTTAGAATCTGTGTGAATTGAGCCGATTTGAAAGAGAAGATAATGGCGATTCTGAAGTTGGCAACCTGAATTATTAGGAGTTGGGAACCTGAATTCTTAGGAGTTGGCAACCTGAATTGTTAGGAGTTGGCAACCTGAATTTTTATAAGTTTTCAACCTGACTACCGTTGGGATGGCAACGTTGCTTTCTTGAAAACGTCAAGAATGTGTCTAGTATTCTCCCTTCCTCCATAGCCTTGGACTAGGTGTCATTTGAGATAGCTCAGGTTTTTAGACTCAGCATACGCCACTGAGTTTCATATAGCCCTTGCGAAGACTGTCGATAATGTAACCACATACCTAAGGTACCTAGATTCAGTTTTGAGAGGTAGCAATGCTCTCACGCGTGGACATACACTAAGTATATCTCTTCTGTGTTGTAATACATTTAGTTCTGTGCATAAATGGTTGGGGTTCTCCTCGCCTTAGAATTTTCGTATGAGATTTTCTTCTGGCAAGGCCATCAGAAATCACCCCACCTACCGTACTACAAACTGACAGAACTGGGAGGCTCTGTTGTCTAAACCTACGGCCCATGTAATTCTCTGCAAGGTTATGCTATTCTGCATTTTGTATATACGTATGCATACACATATACAGCTACAGATGTTGCCTCCATAAAATCATTTTAGTCCTCAGAGATGGTAGTACTTGTCATTACTGTAAAGTGCTGCACAACGTATAATATAAAACATCAAAGGACCCAAGAATTGACACACCTAGCACGTAATACCAATAAATCAATCAACCCAAGAAAGCAATATTATTTACAAGTATATTCGCATACAAAATAGGTTCATATCTTTAGCTGAAAATAGTGTAACAGCGTTACACTCAAAATAAAAGTAAATGCACTTTGATATTCAGACAACAAAATACACCCAATAATACACGAATATGGTTGAAAATATTTTTGACAGTTATAAAGTACACATGAGAATCTAAAATAAATATTTAGTTACACGTAACACCTAAGCTTGTAATTTTCCTATAATACATGAGAGATATAAACCAAAGCAGTGTAATTGGAATCTCCAAACACACACGCATACTCATATGGGAGGCTGAATTTTGTACCCTCCTGCGCCACTATCGTTGTTAGTGTGTGCAGACGTGTTGTATCTTGTGTTTCTTCGAGAAACGATAACTCCGGCTGTAGGAGACGGAAATTCATAGGACTTGGACAGCCAGGTTAAAAATTTCGTGCCCCATCTTATGATGAGCCTTAAAATGGCGAGTTTTATGAAAACTTCTTGCACGCAAGAAAAATACATAACACGGCGTTTAAAGTTGCACGCCGCAGTTTCCTAACTGTACAGCGTTGTACTCCTGCCATTGGCTTGTCGCCACGCGCACCCTCTGCGTGGCTCCGCCCGATATCGCTTCTAAAACCGTGCGTCGTATAGTGATTTAATAACAAAGTGATTTCTCCAAACAGTTTATCGTTGATTTGTGAAAATATTTATACGAAAAGTGCCAGCAAAAAATCAGGCGAAGCCAGGCCGGCTCGGTAGTTCAGCGGTGGTTGAGTTGTTAGCACAGCGAGCTACGATGCCAGGGGTTCCGGGTTCGAATCCCGGGTAAGGCATGAATATTTGTGTTTGTGGAAATGAGAAAAAAAAGAAAACTGAGATAAGCCGAGAAATGAAAGATTGAGGAAAAGGTGAAAAAACAGGGGATACTACTCCTTTAATAAAAAAATGAAGAAAAAATTGGTAGAGCAATGGCACGGTATGCCAGAAACCCGGCTTCGAGTCTTGGTCGAGTCTGTATTTTTTGCTGAAAATCTACGTACGTAGTGCATATTCTGTGTGGCCTAATTTAATGGAAAGCGTGTACGTAGTTCAAATAATATTAATAATAACACATGGGAGCAATATAAGAACTTAAGGAACTGCATAACAATGAATGTTTGACGACGTTACCATTACGTTATCGGGGAAGCCGTATGAGTAAGAATCCACCCATCTATATTTGCATGTGCCTGTGTCTGTGTGTAAAATTAAGAAACTCCCAGTCAGGCTCGTAGCGAGAGTAGGCTAAGTGGGCTGAAGTTCAAAGTCTTTTTCTTTAAGACAAGGAAGACAGAATATACCACAGAGAAATTTGCCCCTGGCAGAGATAAGGGGAGAAGGGAACATACAACATGTTATTCGACCCTTGTTCCCACTGAAGATTTTCAAAGGATGAAGTGACTGCTAGATACTTCCTTTGGGAGGTCACCATGCGTAGGAAAACAAACAGCAATCCTGCCTAGGGCACCAAAATATCTAGCTTCCCTCCCCCTACCATCTATAACAATTTCCCACCCTACTTTAATCCAAAAATGTTCAGACGGAATATGCTGTTTCGTAAAACGTTAAGCGAACACCATATTTCCATTAAATGTGTGAATGAAACCATTTAACTTCTGTAAAAATGATATTGACAGTAGAATACTGATGATGATGATATAGTGACATTGCATAAATAAGGCAATTACGATACAGTTAATAGAGAAGGCATTTTTAAAATATGAAAGCGTATTTTAATGATTGCATTGGAACGTAAGGGATACAGTACATCATGTTATTGTATGTTTCTTGTTAATACTGTTTTTGTGGATTCTCGTTTGCATATTGTTATAACAATTTGAATAATACTCTAATAACACTAAAAATAAAAATAACTATGGAGAGATAATTTGAGGACAGCCTACTACACTGAGCAATAAAGGTTTCATCTGCATCTGTTTCTATCTGTCTACTCAAACACACTCCAAAATGCCTCTTTTGATAAGCAACTCACACTAACACTCAACGTAGATATTGCAGCTTAAAAAAGGCCAATCAAGTTATCTTTAATAGTGTCTCTGTTATTAATATTCAAAGAGTGTAAACACTATTTTGGGACACTATATTGTTGACGTTCTGAAGAATAAATCCAATGATCATACGCAAAATAACAATGGAAATATCTTCCACTTGCACAAATTGGTTCTTTTAATATGCATTATTAAGAATACGTGCATTGAATTTGTAAAAAAATCCTGGTTGGGCAAGCTGACTACCATTCACAATTTCCGTCTGTTTAAATTTTAACAGGGGAAGAAAATTTCAGAAGACTTGCGTCCAAAATACGTAGTTTGCATATTTGTTATTTAATATGTAAATATTTTAATGTTAACAAGTATACAGTGCATCATTTTACTAGTCGCTAATCTCGTCGCTGTAGTAATCCAGAGTCAGACAAAAAGAAAGAAAGAAAACACCATGTTAATGAAGGTAAAGTGTTCAGTTTCGTGAAGATTTCCATTTCGAGCCCTGCGTGTAAAAAACATGGAAACTATCGAGATACAATTAAGCATCTACGAAAGGAGATATTTACTTTTCATTTCCTTCCTCCTTTACTGTCTAGCTAACAGCAAGGACAAAAGACATTAAATAAATCAATATAATCAATAGAGCATCAATTCGTAGCAGCCTTGTCAGAAATGCATGTCCGTTATATATATATATATATATATATATATATATATATATATATATATATATATATATATATGTGTATGTGTGTGTATGCATATGTATATGGGGAAATGAGATTGTAAAAATGGGTTGGTTAATTTGCAAATCTGACCCCACTCCAAAATAAGTTTCGACGGCCTGTTGAGAAGAAAACCGACATTGGAAACCGGAGAGGCTGTGTTGTGAAAATATATACATATCACCTTAATCAACTCAACATTTTCTTTCTTAAGGCTGGGGTGTAAGGGGTGATCCTTAGACGCAGTACACCCAATTGTCAACCGCACTTCCACATAGTCCACCGTGGACTGTATTTGGCAGACTAACGAGACTCTAGCGTCTGGACCTACGACCAGAATAATACATATTTGTAGAGCTGTGTGTGTGTTCTCTTGTGTTTTGTCCTTACGTGTGCTGAGTGTCCCTTTATAATATTGACTTGGTGTTTTTAGTCTACCTTATGCACGTTAAGGCTAATCGGTACTACACCTGCAGTTTAAAGTGGAATCTGAACCACCATGTGCCTCCTCCGGGTATCGAAACCAGGACCCCTTGATTACAAGGCGACGACCCTACCACTGCGCAGTGTGCCTTAGCAGCCTCAGCTTTTAACCTAAGTAAGAATATTTTAGTCATCCGAGATTACAGTTATGTTATGGTAAGGGGTTGCACCCCGCATAATGTGACGGGTGCAAAATAGCCGAAGTGCTGACGCACCCGAAATTTCAACCACATCATCATAAGGCCATACGATAAGGCCCCCCGAGGTAAAATGCCGGAAGACAGTAATGGATTTGTTGATTGTTGATTTTGTTTGTTTTACTTTGCTTTCTGCCACTTTTGGCTAATTGCGAAGATGAGGATGAGTAATAATATGATGAAATTCATGAAAGGAAAATCACAAAGAACGCCCATTCCTAGGCCGGGATTTGAACCCGGAACCCCTGGCATCGCAGTGCGCTATTCTAACCACTCCGCCAAGAAGGTTGGCTACAGCAATGAATTTTCGTGAGTTATGTTTTTGTTAAAGTTGCAGGCAGATTATAGTGACGTGTGAGGCCCAAACTTCGTAGTTTCGTGTAGGTCCACTTCTGCAGTAACTATGCCACGATTTCCTACTATATTAAGCAAAGAATGCCAGCGGGGAAAATGATTGAGGTTTTAACCAGGGTTGTTGAGTGTCAGGAAGCCATAAATTCTAATGGGTTCTACTGGGTCCCGCTGCAGGACAGGAACCTTTTTACTCTAACAAATTAAATTCGCTCCAAGTTGCGTAGAGTTTCATTGAAAAGAGGTTCCTGGACCGTATTTAAATTGATACGGAAAAAAGGTTCCTGGACCGTGTTTAAATTGATCCTGAAAAAGACGTTCCTGGACCGTGTTTAAATTGAGCCGGGGAAAAGGTTCTTAGACCATATTTAAATTGATCCGGAAAAAAGTTCCTGGACCGAATTGAAATACTTTGCAGATAAAAAGGTTCTTTATGGTCCAGAACCCATTTACGTCTGCTGATTTTCTTTCCTGGACCGGAATTGAATTTATTTAAAATTCCTGGGCCTTTAACAACCCTGGTTTTAACAGAATTAAGTAAGGATTGAAACGCTGAGCAGGGAATCTGTGTACGTACAAAAAAGAACACAACAACGTGCACCTCAAAATTGCGTTTGGAAAGAACCTCTTTCTTAGGTAACAATATAGAATGCGTATAATTGTTTTTGGTAACATTATTCTACGATGTCAAGAGTTAAAATCTTGAACAAGAAATAAGCCGAATGCAACTTTTAAAACACTTAATCCAACACAACGGGCATGTGTAAGTTCTAAAAGAGAGGCTTTTTGACGTCTCGTAAGTGGCCATGATTTCACCCAGGTAGCCAGTTCAGCCGGGATTCGCATCGGAAATCCAGTTCTGCGTGATTCGGCCTTAACAGATTTACAGTTGCTCATTTTAAAAAGTAACTTAGTAACGCAGTTACCTGGGCTCCAAAAGTAACTGTACATTACTTTTACAGTTACTTTCCGCTGGAAATTTTCTTGCAAACAAATTGCACACAATCAAGAATCTTTAATTGTAATAAAATATGTGAAGACTTGAGTATTTTCAATGAATGATTGAATGAAATACACTATTTGTGCGCGTGAGCTCTTAGGCTATTTCCACTCGTCATATTATGCGGTGACCAGCCACTTATCTCAACTAAAATCAACACTCACTGTAAAGGGACACTCATTACATAACACAGGACAACACACTCGAATGTGTTTTATTCATGTTTCTGGTACATAATATACATCTTCACGCTTTTATATTATTTACCTTGTTGTATTTAAGAAATTCCCATTGCAGGAATTCTTTAAAGATCTATAAAAACAGCATGTGATAATTATTTTTTGCCATCTAACATATTACGAGGCTTGCCAGGAATGTAAAGATACAAACGAAAAATAAGATATACAAGAAATGTATTGCATGCAACTAATGCTACACTGGATACACTGGTACAGAGGCTACTTCTCCACATAAGTGCCACCATTGCCCAAACATTTGTTCAAACATGGAACACGTTTTTGTATCCCAGAATCGTCAAAATCCGCCGCCTCCATCTGGAACCAATTTGTGACTTCTTCTCCGACCTCATCGACGTTCTCAAAGTGTTTTCCACCGAGATGTTTCTTTAGGTAGAGGAACAGATGGTAATCGCTGGGTGCGAGGTCGGGGCTGTATGGCGGATGTTAAAGGACGTACGATGTCTTATTGAAAATGTGCAAGCACATCCTTGGTGACATTCGCTGAATGGGGCCGGGCGTTGTAAGGAATAAAGCGTATTCCACGTGACAACATGCACCTCCGTTTGATTTAAATTACACGTCAAAGATGTTTCAAAGTCAGGCAGTAGGTTTCAGCATTAATCATTCTTCCAGGAGACATGAATTCCAACAGGAGGATGCCGTGACGATCACAGAAAACGGTTGCCATCAGCTTGCGGGTTGAGAGTGAGGTTTTGAATTTTTTGGCTTTTGGAGAATGGGTATGGCGCCACTTCAATGACTGCTGCTTGGATTCAGGCGTATGTTTCATCAGCTGTCACTATGGAGTCCAGGAATGCATCTCCCTTTTCTGCATAGCGTGTAAGAAATTCCGGTGCGTATTCCAGTCGTTTGGTTTTGTTTTCGTCAGTCAACTTTTTTGGGACCCAGCGTGCACACAACTTCTCTATCCTAACACACTCACAACTTTATGAATAGTGTTTCTTGAAACGTCAGGAAACATCACACACAATTCTCTAATTGTCACCTGCCTGTTCACATGAACCTCTGCTTCAATTCAATTATGAATGTCGTCAGTGATCACGAACGGCTTCCCACTCCTCTCATCATCATGAATATCACACTGCCTTCTGTGAAGGCACGGCACCACTTTGCCACATTTTGCCGATTCATAAAGTTCCCGGACACAGTCACTGTATCTCGATGGATCTCCGATGGACGCTTTCTTTATTCCTGCAAAAACCTGACCACGGTGTGCACTTCACACCTGGCGTGATCTGGTACTGCCGCTGCAATTTCCCGCGCATGTTCCTCGCGGACTCAGCACAGCAATAACGGCTCACTCCCAATCTCGTCGTATGGATCAAGGTTACTGCCAGTGTTGACTAGGGATGGCCAGATCCGGATCCTAGCGGATCCGAAATCCGGATCCGGTTGGTTCCGGATCCTAAAATTTTTCGGATCCGGAATTTTCAGATCCGGAATTTTCGGATCCGGTACTTTCGGATCCGGATCCAGAACTTTCGGATCCGGATCCAGAACTTTCGGATCCGTATCCAGAACTTTCGGATCCGGATCCAGAATTTTCGGATCCGGATCCAGAACTTTCGGATCCGGATCCGTTTTGCCATCTCACATGCGCTTCTTTGGAAAGTAAGAATGTGCTTATAACATATTGTTACCTGCTAATATACATATATATATATATATATAATATACATACACACACACACATATATATATATATATATATATAGTGTGTGTGTGCGCGTGCGCGATTTGTAATTAATTAATACACTTACAAGGGAGGTCTAAGTCTCCCCCTCCGATTTCCATGAAACTTGCAGGGCCCAAATGAAGAAATACGTGTTTTTTTGTTTCGGCAAAAAATTTGTTCTAGGGGGCAACCACCTCTCAAATGTCAAGATGAGGACAAATTGAAGTGGGGATCTGACCCCTGTGTTCCCCTCCGATTTCCATGAAACGTGGCAGGTGTATAGTAGGGATGGCCAGATCCGGATCCTAGCGGATCCGAAATCCAGATCCAGAACTTTTTTATTTTAATTTGTAGAACTGTAACTGTAGAACAATTGTATAATTTTTGTATAACATTTCTATCTTCTATGTGTTAAAGGTTTCATCCTGGAATGGAATGTCTCACATTTATGTGTGTTTTCATTCCCCCCCCCTCAAATGTCAAGATTAGGAGAAATTGAAGAGGGGATCTGACCCCGAAACCACGTAAATATGGCATAGGAAGAAACAGGAGACATACGACCTCTCTATACACCTGTCAAATTTCATGAGAATCGGAGGGGGACACAGGGGTCAGATGATCCTCACGTCAATTTGTCCTCATCGTAACATTTGAGGCGGGTTTTGCCCCCTAAAACAGTTTTTTTAGCCGAAACAAAAAAAAACACGTATTTCTTCCTTTGGGCCCCTCTATACACCTGCCACGTTTCATGGAAATCGGAGGGGAACACAGGGGCCAGATACCCACTTCAATTTGTCCTCATCTTGACATTTGAAAGGAGGTTGCCCCCTAGAACAATATTTTTGCCGAAACAAGAAAACACGTATTTCTTCATTTGGGCCCGTTTATACTTACCTGCCAAGTTTCATGGAAATCGGAGGGGGACACATAAGTCAAATTCCCACTTAAATTTGTCCTCATATTGACATTTGAGGGGGTTTTGCCCCCTAAACCAGTTTTTTAGCTGAAACAAAAAAAACGTATTTCTTTCATTGGACCCCACTATACACCTGCCAAGTTTTATGGAAATCGGAGGGACACAGGGGTCAGATCCTCACTTCAATTTGTCCTCATCTTGACATTTGAGGGGGTTTTGCCCCCTAAAACCGTTTTTTAGCTGAAACAAAAAACACGTAATTCTTCCTTTTGGCCCCACTATACTGCCAAGTTTCATGGAAATCGGAGGGGGATACTTAGATAACCTCCATTGTTAGTCTTACACTTTGTAATTATTTAACACTGCATATATTATAATGTTTTATTTTAATATGTAGAACTGTAACTGTAGAACAATTGTATAATTTTTGTATAACATTTCTATCTTGTTATATGTGTTAAAGGTTTCATCCTGGAATGGAATGTCTCACATTTATGTGTGTTTTCATTTCCAATACATTCGAATGAATACATATTCGTTTCAATGGCAATTACAAAATCACCTCTGACATGTCTGCACGAGTGTGTTAGCCGATGCGTAGCAAAGTATTTTAGGAACAACACTTGAAAAAAATTCTTGTAGAACTAACGAAAATTGCTTTGTAATCGAAGATCATAATACCTTTTAAGGTGTGGTAATATTATAATGGGATTGAGATACGCAACTCTCGGATCCGGATCCGGATCCAGATCTGAATCTTTCGGACCCGGATCCAGATCAGGAACTTTCGGATCCGGATCCAGATCCGAAACTTTCAGACTCGGATCCGTGGATCCAGAACTCTCGGATCCGGATCCAGATCCAAAACTTTCAGACCCGGATCCGGATCCGCGGATCCGGAACTCTCGGATCCGGATCCAGATACGAAACTTGCAGACCTGGATCCGGATCCGGAATTTTCGGATCCGGATCCAGATCCGTAACTTTTGGATCCGGATCCGTTTGGCCATCCCTAGTGTTGACCACTTTGGTACACATTTTCCCCCTAACGTGCAAATGTGTTTGTATCTTTACTTTCCTGACAAGCCTCGTAGTTCCATTTAATCACTCGCACGCATATGTGTGTGGGTTTGTACGTATCCAGCAAATAGGACATCTTGAGCATGTACGTGCATAATTTAATTGTTGTGATGGTCTAATGGATAGGGTGTCTGACTGCCATGCAGGAGACCCAAGTTCGATTCCCGGTTGGATGATCTACGGTCGGGATTTTTCCGACTTTTTCCCCGCATGCTTTATGCTCTGGGGCTATCCAAGTCTCAAATCAATGGATAGCTTGGGGCAACCCTGGGGAGTGAAGGCGGTCAAAGTGTGTTGCTGGTCACATCATTTCTAAAATGGCCAAGATCAAGAATGTGTGGGGCCCTACCCCCACATCATCTAAAATGTGTCTTCATGGCATGATGCTATATGCACAGGAAACTTTACTTTTATACACACACACAAACAGAGGTTGTTTCAAAGTAATACACCTCTTTCTTTCTTCACTCCTAATGCAAGATACCAAAGATGGAAGGTAAGGAAATGTGTTTGCACTCGTGGCTAATATGTAGGGTCTCTCTCATCCTTTACGTACTGAGGTGTTAGTGGATTGGGGTAAGGGGTGTATGATTCCTATCGGGAAGCAGTCATCAAAGGGGACATTATGGTAGTTGGCATGACAGCAACAGTGAAGTCCAGGTTTTGGGCGGAGGAGCGGTGTTTGTTGGTTCGGAGATTGAGAGCTGTCGATATTCAGGTAGAAATGACCACAGATATTGCAGATGAGGATGTAAATGAAGTTAGAGGTGTGGCATGTTCCTTTATGGCAGAGGGTGAATTTGCGAGTAAAAGTGTGAATCTGGAGTGTGTGGGAAGTGACAATAATGGAGCAGGTTTTGCACCTTGGGCACTTGCATTTGTGGGCAAGAGGATAGTTTATTGTACGTTGGTGGAGTATGGTGAACAAGGATGTTTTGGAGGTTGGGGGGGGGGCCTTTGAAAATAACACTGGGCCTGTAAGGAAAGATGTTTCTGGTGTCAGGATCACTGTGGAGGATGGGAAGGAGGGATTACAGAGTGGGTCTGATTTTGTTGAGGTGTTGATTGGTGGCAGGTTTCTTGGTGGAGGTGTAGGAAGCAGCTTGGAATATTTGTTTGGTGACCAGTGTGAAAGGATGAAAGGATATCCACGGTTGACCAAGCCTTGGTGCAGGCATAGGATGTAGTTCTGTCAGGAGGTAGATGAAGTGTTGACCTCTGAGGGCCAGGGTGAATGGGATAGCTCTCTTGGTGTGGAATAGATAGGAACTGGACAAGTGTAAGTATTGCATACGATTGGTAGGTTTGACATGAATAAAGTTTCCAAATCATCTTCCATGATGTGCACATCCAAATCCAGGATTGGAAGGTGATTTGGTTGGCGGAGTGGGTCCAGGTGAACTTCATGAAGCAGAACTCATTAAGTTGGTCTAGGAAGGTGAATATGGATGTCTCTCCATGTGTCCAGAGCATGAAGATGTGATCCATGTAACGGAGCCAGAGGAACAGTCTACAGAAACGCTTGTTCGAGTTTGCCCTTGGAAAGGTTGGCACAGGATGGGACCATTCTGGTACCCACGGCTGGCCGTACCTCGGGCTAGAAGGTAGTGCTTGTCCTCGAAGGTGAAGTGGTTGTACGTGAGGACAAGGGGCTGAGTGGATCAGGATATTAGTGCTGGGGTTGTGGGGTTTTGGTCTGATACTGAGGAAGGATTCC
This sequence comes from Lepisma saccharinum, assembly GCF_977018435.1. Lineage (NCBI taxonomy): Eukaryota > Metazoa > Arthropoda > Insecta > Zygentoma > Lepismatidae > Lepisma > Lepisma saccharinum. Next base: position 3,178,116 of record NC_139257.1, read on the forward strand.
ATGGAGCGGAGGTCATGGGAGTGAGGTATGTTGGTGTAGAGCAAAATGGGCCACCTGTAAGGGTGTGTGACGCATGTCACCACCCAGGGCTTTGCGCTTCCATCATTTTTGATCATTTTTCGTGCAAGCGCAATTACCCTCGAACAGAAGAGAAACAATTGTTGTTAAAAGAAAAAATGTGTCATAACAAAGCTCTATTTCTGGTAACGGACAACTCTGTCCTGTTTTCATGTCAAACCACCAGTGAATATTTGCCGATAAGGAACAACGACCCATTTGTGACTCCAACTTTCCCTGATTTCCTGCCTAATGTTCGACCATCATAATATGGTTATTTGTCTGGAAACAGGCCCAACAAATTTTAGGGTGTGCCGCTCTGCGAAAAGACAAAAACAAGAGTTAGCATCAAAGATTTGAAGGTCCGTTGTGCTCTTTGCTACAACTCCTCATGTTTACAACCGCAACTGGGTGTTTTTGATGGCAAGATGAAACCGTCTACTGAGAGTTTGATACTCCATTAGTGCAAAGCACGTAAGGCTTTTGTTTTTGAGAATTTGTAGTCAGCAGAAATTACGGGAAAGTTATTTTATATTAAAGAAATAAATTTAATCGTACCTATTACTGTGAAGAGGGATCCCACGAAGTCTACTGGTTAGCTGTCTAGAGTATGGTGCGAGTGGCCTGCCCAGGTTCGATTCCCAGTACGAACACTCAAAATTTCGGTATTAACCGAGCATCATTTGAAAAGAAGCAATAGCGGACTCGCGTCTCGACTCTGGAAAGCCAGAAAATAGCAGCGATGGGTTTCGATGGCCTCATCAAGATTCACCCAAAGAAAAGTGAATTGGCAGGCTGTGCCCCTAAGATGGCTCCTGCGCCACGGATTTGTTTGTAGCAGCAATACTGTGAAGAATTTCTAAATTATAGAAAAGTTCAGTTCATTTGTCCCACTCCAGTTATTCATTTTTTAAATTCCTACTATTCAAGTATCAAATTCTCAAAAATACACTCACTCGAAACCTGGAGTGGTCTTGGATGTTTCTTTGTGAATGTCCCTTCCTCAATTTTTATAAGCTTCATTCATGCTCATCGTTACGATTTAACTAAAGAGGCAGAAAAGTGACATAAAATAAGAAAAGTGACCATAACTATAGTTTGAGAGCAGTCCCATTGCTGGCACAATCAATAATTTGCCTGTCACTTTTATGCACTGAAATGTGACTACAGTATTTACTCAAACTCCAGTTTACAAGAATTCATTTTCATTGTGTTTTCGTTTGAGCTTTTCTGCATGTATAGTAATTTCCCGATTTTTTAGGCAAGCAATTCGCAACACAGGATTGGCGTCAATATTTAGTCTTTATTTGGTGATATTCCAAGCACTTCACATCGTAAATAGTGCTTGTATAGCACTCTCGTTAAAAATTGAACAGCATATTTGGAATTTGCCTCATCAAATTTGCTATCTCAATAATTTTTCGCAACTTCTCGTCGGAAGGAAACAAGTAAAAACAGTATCAGTTTTTTAATATTGCGTTTTACTGTACTTGATGACAGACAATATTTAAGACTCAAACTTAGATATGAAATAAGAATCATAAAGAACACACGAATTAAACAAAAAAATTTACACAAAATTATTTCACTATCTAATCAGGGCTGTACTGTGTTTTCTTATGCGCCCCCCCCCCCCCCCATCTGACATCAAGCTTTACAACTCCATCCATTTCAAAAAAGGGGCTTCAGAAACAGGATTCACAGGGCAGGTGGTGTGCAGGTAAAAGGACCTTGGGTCGGCATATTCCCCCGCAGATGAAATGGAAGTAAAGATCTGGAGATATGAGTGCCTTATTTATATTGCCTCTCACACCCTCCCAGAGAAGGAACGTTTCCAGATTTTACAACTGTGCCAAAGTGTCAACAAATTTCAAGTCATTCATGTTTGACATAGTAGTGTGTATGGTCTCCATTTAAAATTTCGCCATGATAAACGGAAATAATGTAGATACACTTAACGTCAAGGATTCTATGTAGTGTTAGTGTTGATGGTGGTGTAACGGAGTGTGTTCGTGATAGAGTCCAAGTCGTGTGTAGCAGTGGCAGCAATGACCTTAAATGTAGCTCATCTGTGAACCAGGTGTAAAATATAGGAACTAACTGCGAGGAGTAGTATGTTTCATGTTCATCTTCTGACCCAGGTGACAGATCGTCTCTGCTGTTAGATCCAGGTGAGTGGCCGTTAGTTTTAAATAGTTCAGAATTTGATTCTGATCAATCAATCAATCAATCAATATGATGTACCCCTAGTATGACTTTCATTATATTTAATTGCAAGACCAGAAATGTTCAATATCATATTGTTACTTTAAATAAAAAGCAGCAATATTGGTTGTTTGGTTGATTTGGTGTTTCAAGTTCCTTTGTGCACAGTAAGGCTAATTCGGACTGGACCTACAGTTTAAAGTGGGATCCGAACCACTATGTGCCTCCACCCGATACCGAACATGGGACCCCTTGATTACAAGGTGACGACGCTAGCACTTTGCCATCGGGGAGGCACCAGTAGCAATATTTAATCATAACCAATAACATAATTGTAATTCTTTTCCTTTCTTTTCATTGAATTTTGACACTGTAGTGAATTTTCATTTTTTCATCAAAATAATATTTATCATATTTCATTCTTTGCCTTTTTTCTCCTTTGTATATTTCTTAAACATTTCCAGCATGAAACAAACAATATAGCAAATATTTTTGATACAAACATTTGGAATACTACCTACTTTGATTATGATTTTAGTAATTTTGGATATGTTTAAGTATGTCAAAATAAGATACGAATGCAGGCTATGTCAGATTAGTTACTTAATTGGAAGCACCAGCATCCTATAAACTCGTAAAAAAAATGCACACAAACTATATTTTTTTCTAGCGCGGTGTCCCCTGGAGCACAAGTCCTTAGGTGAATGTCTGAGTTCCCACCCCCTAGGGTGGCTGTCATGATCCCCTTTCCGTATTTAGTGCCTTTTTTGGGCAGAAAAAATACATAACAACAAAGGTAAGTTTACAGTCCATGGCTGCGAACACACAGGATGAAATATTTTCTTTCTAGGGCTTGTATCGCTAAAATAAAGTCTGAATCAGCAGTCATTAAGGAAAACTGGTTTTGACAAATATTAAATTTTATTGATGCTAAACAGTGATACTGCGAATCCGCACTACAATAAGTAATAATTACACAATTCTAACAACCAGGTTGGTGTTAGAGAAGAACTTTACGAGAAACAGATGTGGTTGATATTTTAACATTACATAATACAAGGGCCTTGCGGATATAGTTCGCACAGGGCCTCACGTTCCCTAACAGTGTCCCTAAGAGGGAAGTTACTTAAATGGTGGCAAGGATGGTGCCTGTAGGCAATGGTGGGAGGATGTTTATTTTCTTAAGTAAGTGGTTGGTATCATGGGGGTAAAGGCAGAGCTTTCATAAGATTTGGAAGTTGGAGACGACAAAGGCTGAGATTCTTTCTGTGGGTGTGTTGTAGTTGTAGCTGATGGGTCTGCCAGGGAGGCTACTATTGTGAATTTTGGGCAGTATGTAAAAAGTGGAGGTGTTGGGTTTTCTGGAATGAGAATGGCTATGGTGGAGGTTCTGAGGCCTCGTGGGGGGGGGGGGGCCTCAGGTGTGGATGAGGTCCTGGATTTCGCCCAATCTCTTCTCCAATTTACAAAACTTCCACAAACATTCTTCATTCAGGATTTTTTCTCAATAATTATCTTATGGTTATTAAAGTGGCAGATGGTATACAAAGCCAGACCTCTGACTCACGGTATTCCAAAACAATATAACTTAATCACAAGCACTTCTAACTTATATGAGGAAGATTCATGCTCATTAGATCCTAAACTTATTTAGTCAGAAAATTTCCCCTAAATTACCAAAATGCATCAACTATGTGTGAGGAAAATGGTGAACTGTGATGGATACATGACGGATTCCATTGATGAAACATGGAATGTGCAGATAAATATATAACGTTATTACTCCAAATAGACATTTCTTTATTCGGCATTATAATGGTGGTTTATAGTTATTAAACAGCACGATATATTTGGAAAAAAAACAAAACAATCCTAGCACGGTGTTTGTAGTTGAACTACAGGGCATTTTGTAAAGCTGCTATTCTCAGCTGATGCTAAAGTGATGGTTTGCCACATTAACGATTTCTGGACTTAGAAATATTTTAGAGCAGTAAGATCGTTATTGAGAAGTGGATATGAGCAGATCTGATGGATTGATTTGTTTTACTTTACTTCGCTTTTTTGCCACTTTTGGATAATATGTGAAGATGGTAATGAGCGATGATATGATGATATTGATGAATGGACACTTACAAACATTCATGCCCTGGCCAGGATTCAAACCTGGGACCTTTGGCAGTGTAGCATGCTTTGATAACCATTCTGGCAGGGGGGCTGGCATGAGCAGGTCTGGATGCCAGTCTAGAATGAGTTTACTCATATCGGTTATGTGTGTCACAGCAATCCAGTAAAGTAAAGGAGCTATTGAGTCTGCAACTTCTCTCCACTATGAAATCTTTTATTAACATTTATTTATTGCAAGCCAGATAAATGCTATAACAAACACAGCATGTCCGTAGTACGATTCCTTGAATGTCTTGGAAGAATTGGCATTTGTTGTGAATGATTTGTTACATGCTCAGTACAAACATGGCCTCTCACCTGCATGAATTGCAGGAAGTTATCTCAGATATCTCTTTTGTGTAAATGATTTCTTACAAGTTGAACACAAAAAGCAATTCTCTCCAGAATGAATTTTCAAATGTTGTCAAAGAACACCTTTCCGTGCAAATGATTCGTTACGCGTTGAAAGCCCATAGGGTCTATCTCCAGTATGAATTATTGAATGTTGTCTAACAACTCCTTTCCTCACAAATGATATGTTAAAATGTTTTCTAAGATCTTGTTTCCGTGAAAATGATTTGTTACAAGTTGAACACACATAAGGTTTATCTGCAGTATGAATTATTGAATGTCGTGTAAGATTTACTTTCCATGCAAATGATTTGTTACAAGTTGAACACACATGGGGTTTATTTCCAATATGAATAATTGAATGTTGTCTAAGGTCTTGTTTCCGTGAAAATTATTTCTTACAAGTTGAACACACATAGGATTTATCTGCAGTATGAATTACTAAATGTCGTTTAAGAATTCTTTTGCTTGCCAATGATTTGTTACAAGTTGAACACACATAAGGTTTATCTACAGTATGAATTACTAAATGTCGTCTAAGAATTCCTTTCCTTGCAAATGATTTGTTACAAGTTGAACACACATGGGGTTTATTTCCAGTATGAATAACTGAATGTTGTCCAAGGTCTTGTTTCCGTGAAAATGACTTGTTACAAGTTGAACACACATAAGGTTTATCTGCAGTATGAATTATTGAATGTCGTGTAAGATTTCCTTTACATGTAAAAGATTTGTTACAAGTTGAACACACATAAGGTTTATCTGCAGTATGAATTACTAAATGTCGTTTAAGATTTCCTTTCAATGCAAATGATTTGTTACAAGTTGAACACACATAGGGTTTATTTCCAGTATGAATAATTAAATGTTCTCTAAGCTGTTGTTTCAGTGTAAATGATTTGTTACAAGTTGAACACACATAGGGTTTATCTGCAGTATGAATTACTAAATGTCGTCTAAGAATTCCTTTCCATGCAAATGATTTGTCACAAGTTGAACACACATAGGGTTTATTTCCAGTATGAATAATTGAATGTTCTCTAAGCTCTTGTTTCCGTGTAAATGATTTGTTACAAGTTGAACACACATAGGATTTATCTGCAGTATGAGTTACTAAATGTCGTCTAAGATATTCCTTATTTGCAAATGATTTGTTACAAGTTGAACACACATAGGGTTCATCTGCAGTATGAATTACTAAATGTTGTTTAAGATTTCTTTTGCTTGCAAATGATTTGTTACACGTTGAACACAGATGGGGTTTACTTCCAGTATGAATAACTGAATGCCTTCTAAGGTTCCCTCTATGTGCAAATGATTTGTTACACGTTGAACACACGTGGGGTTTATTTCCAGTATGAATAATTGAGTGTCGTCTAAGGTGGTGTTTCAGTGAAAATGAGTTGTTACAAGTTGAACACACATAGGGTTTATCTGCAGTATGTGATACTAAATGTCGTCTATGATTTTCCTCAGGTGTAAATGATTTCTTACAGGTTGAACACACAAAAGATTTTTCACTACTGTGCTTTCGCATGTGAACCACAAGTTCACATTTGTGAACAAACAAATTGCTGCCATCTTTGCAAACAGTAGAGTTTGAAGATTTAATATATTCTGTTTCCCTTGTAGATGCTAAATTAGTTTCACTACTCTTTGTCCCAGAGCAGAGTGTTGTAGGCAGTTTTGAGCTGCATATAGGAGATTTAATTGGTAGTGATTGGGATCCAGAGTTCTTATTTGCACCAAAGTTCGTCTCTCTAAGATATGGATCCTTATCACTATCCATTTTTATCTGTTGAAATTCACTTCTAATTGATGGACATTCCAGTGATAACCTGAAAGAAGACAGACGTAAGTAAGAAAATTTAAACACGAATATTTCAGAAAAATGAGTTACATTTGACATACTCAGCTTTAAGCAATTTACTACAGTTTTCTCTAAGCATATTACCAATTAGCAACTACACTGCATTTGCTCTAATGTTTGATATGCTACTAGTGAAGAATAAAACATTAATTACAAGTAATAGTACTCCTTGTGAAACAATAAAAGTAACTTCAAGTACTGTGTACCAGTGATTAGAACGCTACATTTTAAAAGTAGTTTTGCTGCAGCTCTGGCTACTCATCCAAAAATGTAGCTTCGCTACAGCTATAGGTAGCTTGCTAGGCTATTCATGTGCACTACTCCCTACTTTTATGCTACTTCTGCATAAGAAAAAAACTTGAAACAATCACCGGGTATTCAAAAGACCCTCCTAGTATGGTAGCAGTACTTACTGGAAAATAGATAGTTATTTATCATAATTCCCGTAATTCGTTACACGTTTGCTCTAACATTGCAGATAGCGGGGGGGGGGGGGGGGGGGGTGATTCTTTTGTACAGTTAAATGAGAAACATGTGGAGCAATGCTTTACGTAAGTTTCTTGTTGGGAATGCTTCCCTGAAGACACAATGGAAATTTTGTCACCTTGTAATGAAAGGTTTGATACCTGGCAGAGGCACTAGTGATTCGGATTCAGTCTCGATTAGCTTATCTGTGCATAAAGGGTACTCAAAACAAAAACTAGGAAAGAAGCCTGGTTGGGAGAATGGATACTCCTGCTCCTCCATTCCCCACACTGCTCATCATCATCATCATCATCATTCACCATTCTTCCTCATTCTCACAATTAGCCAAAAGTGGCAAAAGCGACTCTAGGTAACAGAATAACAAAATAAACAAATCATCCTCATTGTCATGATTGGCAAAATTGCAGAACATGTAGAAGAACAACGAAAATGTAGAAGAAATATATACATTTTGAAACTGTATATTAACAAAAGAAAATTATCGTTTCTGCGGAAAAGTAAAAAACTTGTACATACTTTTTACAATATCATAAACCATATTGAGGAAACTCATGCGTAAACCTGAGTGTTCTAAACGTATTGCAAGTTTTAAATTTATGAACAAATATTATGATGAAAATAATTGTAATTCCAGAAACTATATGTCCATCATTCTTGTAACAATAATAATAACTTGCTAGTGAGATCCTATGTATTAACAATGATCAATGCTGTTACCGTAGCTACTGAACAATGCTTTGTCATTGTCCATCCATTGATCACTTGTTTTTGCACTGCAAGATGTTTTTTACACAGTAATTGATGACATTTACCTGTCTCTTACAGAATGGATATCCACAGGATTTGTTCCTGGGGTGGTGCAAATTAGGCATTTTTCTCCCCGTAATAGTGATGCAGCTCAAAAAACGTAGCTGTTAGCCAGAATATATTCATATATGGCAGTTCAGTTTAGTTATCTGGATATTAAATTTATTCTATACTAATGAAATAAATTATAAAGTATAAATTGTAATCTTCAATATCAAGATATTTTTAATCTAGATTATTTGTAGCTATTTCCATGTAATAGACTTTATCTATATGAACCTACTGCAGTAGTAAGAGTTATTGTTGAACATTTCTTTGACACTGTGCTCACATTCAAAATTCTTCTCAAATTGCAGAGAAGAAATGTAGTTGTAGCAAAATTTTCACTACAACTACAGGAATTTTGTCGCTTCACTAGAGCTACAGCTACAATTTTCAAAATGTAGTGCCGCTACAGCTACCGCTACAAATTTTGTAGATAGCTACAGTAGCGATGGTACAAGTAGCGTACTACTTCCGACCACTGCTGTGTACTTGTAACCTGTAGTAATACACCATGATATCTCAAAAGAAAAGGTGCTCCTGTAGAAGGCGACGAGATGAGTATTTTATAAATAATACTTTTTACCTTTATGTTCATGTTTTTGTAAGGGCAGGAGTCCATGATAAATCTTGTGTGATATTTGGATTTTCCAGCTAAATGCATTACACTAGAATACATGAGCGTTGCTGAATAAAAACAGTTCATACATTCTGATTCTCTGTCACATAGGATCTTTCAACCTGGCCTTTCTATTGCTCCACTGGTCTATTGTTTTTCATAAATTGTAAATAAACCACATACGATTTTCTCTTATCCCATAATAAACACATGACACAAATGAAATATATCAGATAGCTACATTTTGGAGCTATAGTTAAACATGAAAACAATGATATGGAATTTTATTTCAAGTCAAACATATGCACTGCTTTTTGATTGAGATCTGCTATGTTGACAACAGAATATTTGTTAGAAGCTTTAATAGAAAGCATTCATCTGCAACTGAAAGAAGTAGTGCAAAACTTTGTTCTATGTGATTCATTGAAAACATAGTGATCATGATAATTGATGATAAGGTCCTAGAAAATATGATAATTGCGTTAGTAATTTATGTTTTTCTCTACATACTTATTAAAAATTATCTCCACTAGTAAGACTATGTTTTAAAAATTCCATGGTTTGCAAATTTGCATTGACTTCATACCCATAGGACACAATGGGTCTCTAGGTTGCTTTCAGGAAGCTACGGGTGTGTGGTACAGAGATTTTTTTGTCAGGATGAGATTGGCATGGAAAATCTGTGAAAATCTAGAATTATATAAGCTATTTTCTCTTAAGTGATTCTTTCTTGCACTTCTAGAATGAAAACTAACAATTTCCAAGACTTAACATTCAGAGAACATTGAGAATTAACCACTTTCAAAAATGGCCATTTGGAATATCCAGACAGTTCTGGATCCCAAAAATTCAGAAAATCACTACCCGAAGTCAGGACTGGGACTGGAAATATTTTTCCCGATCCTGGTACTGACTTTTTTAGAATCCCACACACACCTACAGGCAGCTGTACATTAGGAATTTTTGTTGATTTATAAAACATAGTAGTAACCATAAGAACTTCTCAAACACAAATTGCAAAATGCATTGTATTTGATGCAAACGATGTCTGCCTACTGAATGCTAATGGTGTACGTAATGTTCACTAGGACTTGCAATCACTATGTTTGTATATTTTTCACACTAGTAATATTTTTTTTCCTAGTTCACCAATGAGACAGTGTGAACACAATGGGTCCCATGCTTTCCTTCACACAGCTGTAAATTTTGGAGTCTATTGTTAATTTGAATAACATTTATTTGTTTCATGAAAATATTATGTACTTATGTATTAAAAATTGAAATTGCACAGTAAAAAGTCAAAGAAAAATGCATAGGAGATGCAGGATTGACTTTCAGAGGATGATATTTGAACTGATGTATTAATTTTACCAACAATGACACTGCTTGAAGTGGTTCTGGGGTTCCAGAGGATGCCACAGTGGGGTGATGACATCATCAGTCAACCAGACTGACCATATTCCATTCCCCAAAAAACAAGAAAGAGTCAATAATTAAACAAATATTAGGTCAAATATGTATTACACCTTTGGTATTTTAGGGTTTTAAGCAATATGATTGTTCCCTCGAGCTGATCTCTTCTCCCCCACAAAAATTGTCTTCTGCCTCTCATCAATGAATACCTAGGAGTGATGAGGAGGGAGTGGTAAAGTCAACTGAAGGGTGGTGCTAATCACATGATTCTAACTATTGCCATAGGACAATATCGAAAATGTGTGAAGTCCTACTTCCAAAACATTTTCATGCCATCATGGCAAACTTCAATTCACATGGAATAGATATGCCCTTATCTGTAACATAGAAGTTCTTAGTAGTACTAATTCATTGTTGTTATATGTTCCCCATAATATTGTTTATAATTTTATTGTTTTTTTTATCTCAGAAACAAATTTTGGAATCATTAGTTATGAATGCAATCATATGTGATTTCAACATTACAGTCTCGATGTTTCTTTATGTAAATTTCACAATTTATTGTTCGCATCAATAATGTTTAATAACGTAATACTTTGGTGTTTGAAAGAATTGTCAATTTTATTCACGTATTGTGAGGGGATTTTACGGAGTCTGAGACCCAGTGGGTCACAGGACATACGGTGTTTGGCAATAACTGAATAACCAACAAAATATCACTTAACCTTTAAACAGCCAATGGATCATATATGACCCATGATGCCGATTACAACATTCACATGCTTTTAGGACCTTCATACTTGTATGTGAGGTTGTAAACGCTGACAGATGCTGAGATAAGACTTTGAAATGTCTTGTGGAAATGACTTTGAAATGTCACTCATCCCCATCTTTGCAAATTAGCCAAGATGCACAAAACGGGAAGTAAAATAAACTAAATCAATCAATCAATCATCCACTGAGTAAATATCGGTCACTCTTTTTGCTACACATGTACCAGTAATTAGTCAAAAAACAAAGATGAAATTGAGTTTGAGATTTTGTTTAAGTCCACTTTTATGCACGGATAGGCTAATTAGGACTGGACCTACAGTTTAAAGTAGGATCCGAACCACCATGTGCCTCCACCTGGTACCGAACCTGGGACCCTTTGGTAACAAGGAGACGTCGTTACCACTACACCATTGGGAAGACAAATACATTTTACAGAGTTTTATAATAAGGTTTGCTATGAATTTTTCAGTAAAAAAAACAAGGTGCTCAAGATAAATAAAATATGGCCAGTTCCGTGGCAGAGTGTATTAATTCATATCCTTCGATCTCACCATAGAGTACCATCATGTGCATCATTGTTCTTTGTGAGAGTCCCATCATCAATTTCGTTCAATCATCTCTCCTAAATGCTACGTAAATGTTTCCAAAAATTTTTATAACAAATAGTACTTTACACGAAAGCATTTTATGGAACATTTCGGTTAGCTGTTTCAAATACAATAAACAATAAATAAAGCACGAAAGGCACGTCGAGTTACACTGTCAATGCTGAGTGCACGGTGTTTACAATTGAAAAAGCTAAAATATTCTTTCATAAGTGTACAGTAAATGTAGTAAAGTATGTATTTAATCAGTGCCAATTTTCGCTACCTAAAATCATTTAATATGAAACGATATTCCTCTCGGTTGAATAGTTATTGTCGTTCAAAAGCTTGAAGCTTAACATTGTTTACATCTCACGTGACCGTCATTACATTTGCACTCTTGATAATGAGGTCGCTTCTGATTGGTTATGTTATGGAAATAGAGCAGGTTCTCTCCTTGAGAAATGCCTCGAAACATGCCATAACATTTCTCACTTTACACGGTAGCTTTTTGGTCATGGCATAAATGTTGAGAAAAATGCTTTTGTCTAAAGCGGGCCTTAGAATTCATATAAAACAAATGAATTATGTAGAGTGTGCAGCAAATTCTTCTAGCAGGATGTGTCTTTAGTCTAATTTAATTACACGTATTGTAACTGATATTGACTACTGAATAGTATATTACTGTTATATACATGCAGTAACATTTAATAATAATAATAATAATAATAATAGTAATTGTTATTATTAGTATTGTTATAATAATAATAATATCATCACATGTTGTTGTTGTTGTTGTACTAACTAGCCATGAACTTTGTCTAAATGTTACCGATGTACATGGAACAACATTATTGATTGCTTGAAATTAAAATTTTGTATGCGTCAGCACTTACGCCATTTGCAACCATCACATTATACGGGGTCAAGCCCTCACAATGAACAACAAAAAAACACCAGGCATGTCTCTAAAATATCCTTACCCAGGGTATCAATCGAGGCTGTATTGGGGCAATCAGCACACATATGGGCAAAACACAGAACGACATGCAAGTATACAAAGGTAGCCTCCTCACTGGCTTAATGTAATGGCATCGCCTTGTAATCAAGGGGCCCTGTGGAGGCATATAGTGGTTTTGATCCCACTTTAAACTGTAGGTCCACTCTGGATTAGCCTCCGTGCATAAATTGGACTTAAAAACAAAAACTGAAATCAAACAACCCTACAAAGGATTATTCTGGCTGTAGGTTCAGGCATCAGAGCCTCGTTGGACTGCAAGATTGCAGCTGCCGAAGTAAAGTACGTGGAAATGAGGTTAACATTTGGGTGTGCTCACAAGAACATCATAACATAGGTGCATATTGTTTAGTATTTATTACAGTCGAAATGTTTTCTTTCAAGGACGTAAAAATCTGTAAACAGAAGACGAGCCAGAGAAGTATATTACATGTGGGGGAAGTACCTCCACCAAAAGACATAGACAGTTTGTACAATGCTGCCGCAAGAATAAATTTTGATTGAGTAAAAAGGTGCAAGATTTAACAGATGTGTTGAGAAAATTTTACTAATATTAAGTCCTTAAGAAGACTAGAAGCAGATGCTTCATCCTACCACTTGTTTTCTTAAAGTCTTTGTTCATCAAAGCATGCTGAGAAATGCTTGATTAGAACACCCACAATTGAATAAATATTATCCATCAAGAAATGTGTTTCATGTGACAAAGAAGAATTATTCATGTCTCTGGAAATGTAGTCCATGCAGAGGAAATGTCAAGTGAGGCTGGCACTTCCTGTCGTGTCAATAGAATTATTGCCATAAGAATTTTTTCTACATGCTTGACACAAAAATCTATCCAGAGAAAGCTGGGAAGTATTGCAATATCAGTTCGTGTATGCAAGATTATATAGTTTGAAAAAAAATCTGAGCAATTTTTCCATACACAATGCTGTATCTATTTCTTAAAAGTTTAGTGTGGTCACATTTCTAGCCTAGTTAATTTAAATTGCAACTATCTAAAAGGTTCCAGGCAATATTGCTAGGAAGTATGACTACGTGAGTCATGTAAATCTCTTCATTTGATTGATTGATTTGGTGTTTTAAGTACACTTTATGCACAGAAAGGCTAATCAGGACTGGACCTACAATTTAAAGTTGGATTCGAACCACTATGTGCCTCCACTGGGTACTGAACCCAGTACCCCTTGCTTACAAGGTGATGATGCTACCACTGCGCCATCGAGGAGGCCACTTGTAAACCTCTTGAGATGATGGAGGCCAGACTTCGGCTTTGTGTGTTTTGCAGCGGAGTTGCTAGCACATAACGCTACAGCCCCAGGGGTCCTGGGTTCAAATCCTGGCCTGGGCATGGGATGTTTGTGAGTGTCCATTCATCATAACATCAATCACTCATCCCCATCTTCACAAATTAGCCAAAAGTGGGACAAGAAGCAAAGTAAAATAAAGCAATCAATCAATGTGGTTAGCAGCTTCATGAATAGAGTTCCCCTCTACCTTAGCCAAAATGTCCTTGTCTAACCAGTCTTAAAGTTAGGCAGGTGCATGGGAATGGTATATCCCCAATGCTAGCAAAATTTTCGCAAATCATCTCCCAAGCTACCTCATTATTACTGTAGACGATAGGGCAGGAGTGATGTATGCAAGACACTTTCTCAGCATAATATACGTGTGCTTCAGCTTGGCAGGAGCATTGCAGGTCATACACCTCCGAGTATAGAAGAGTGAGATGCAATGTTTCACCCTTCTCATTGATCTTATTGCAACCATCGACTGTCAACCATAAAGTGTACACTTGGATTGTATCAAACTGGAGTTGACAAGATGAAGCTTACGGCTGAGCAAGGTGAGTGAGTGGTAATTGCCTTACCGGATACAATCCTTTTGAATATCCTTCCCAGAATTTAATGTGTGGAACGAGAAAATGGTATTTTTATTAAAGATCTACCAATCTCCGGTGTCGTCTCTATCACCGCGAGATAATAGGTGTGAGCGAAGGTGAAGGCTAGAAGCTAACACGTTCTCTAAGCCTTTAGCCAGCGACTATATCTCGGGGACTAAACATTCTCTCAGCTAATATTTTCCAGTTCAAGAGCTGCTTCTAATATGATGTACATCCTCAGATGGTTTAAAAGTAGCAAATCCTAAGTCAGATTACCTACCCTACTGTAAATACTGAAATAAATTAAGGAGGAACCAAATTCTTGGTATATGCTATAACAGACACTTTTCTTTGCAGACTCTTTTATTTGAACATCATAATCCTGTAAGTACTTAAATTTGTTTTGCAAGGAAGTAACTTTGAGGTTCAACCCTTGAATTAAAGGATATATCTTCTCGGATAAAATCAAATACCATAGCTTTTTAAAAGCAGATTTTCTTGCTTCACTACATTCACCAATATTTTCGGGCTTACCTGGTCTGAGTTTGTTATAGGAAAAGTAATAAGATTTATGATAACATACTTCTGCAGCTAGGATCTCCCTTCATTTGATTGATATTATTTCTTCTCGCTTATCTCAATTGCAGTCCCATGCAATTTCTTATCAACTCTAAGCTCAGCAACTTGAGTAAGTGCTTCCCTTAATCTTCATATTCTCTTATATTTGCAGACTTTGTTACACAAAACACAAATCTTGATATAAATTATATATTCGTCTGTGAGTGTCCATTTCAAGCATTTCTCAGCATGCTTCGATGAGCAAGGACTTTAAGAAAACAGGTGATAGGATGAAGCATCTGCTCCTAGTCTTCTTAAGGACTTGATATTAGTAAAATTGGCTCAACACATGCCAAGAAAATTTTCATCCGATAAATCACGCATCTTTTATCTCTATCAATATGTCTGCTCACAGCAGCATTGCACAAAACTGTCTATGTCTTTTGGTAGATGTATTCCCACACCCTTGTAATATACTCCTCTGGTCAGTCTTCTGTTTTTACAGATTTGTACTTTCTTGAAAGAAAACATTTTGACTGTAATTAATAATAGAGTACACACCCAAATGTTAACCTCATTTCCACGTACTTCACCTCGGCAACTGGAATGTGCAAACTGCAATCTGATGTCTGAACCTACGGCCAGCATAATCCTTTGTAGGGTTGTTTGATTTCAGCTTTTGTTTTTAAGTTCACTTTATGCACAGATAGGCTAATTTGGAGTGGACCTACAATTTAAAGTGGGATTGAAACCACTATGTGCCTAGACAGGTTATCGAAACTAGGGCCCCTTGATTACAAGGCAACGCTATTACATTAAGCCAGCGAGGAGGAGGCTACCTTTGAATGGTTGCATGTTGTCCTGTGTTTTGCGCATATGTGTGCTGAGTGCCCCAATACAGCCTCGATTGATACCCTGGGTAAGGAGATTTTAGAGACATGCAAGGGTGATTTTTTGTACATTGTAAGGACTTGTCCCCGTATAATGTGATGGTTGCAAATGGCCTAAGTGCTGACGCATGCAAAATTTTAATTTCAAGCAATCAATAATGTTGTTCCATGTACATCGGTAACATTTAAATATTGATTGATTGATTTTTGTTTATTTTACTTCGTGTTTTGTGCCTCTTGGCTAATTTGCGAAGATGGGGATGAGTGATGAAATTGATGAATAGACATTCACAAACTACCAAGCCCAAGTGGGATTCGAACCTGGGGCCCTAGGAGTTGCAGTGCGATGGGCTAACCGCTCGGCCTTAGGGTCCGGCTAACATTGAAACAAGATTGATGGCTAGTTAGTACAATAACAACAACAAACAATCATGATAATAATAATAACAGTTATTATTATAACAATACTAACAAAAACAATTACTAATGTTATTTTTAGGAAATGTTATTGCATGTATATAACAGTAATATACTATTCAATAGTCAACACCAGTTGCAATATGTGTAATTAAATAGGACTAAGGACATATCCTGCTAGAAGAATTTGCTGCACACTCTTCATAATTCATTGAATTTATATGAATTCTAAGGTGACAACCAACAAGTGTAATATGTCAAGTTAAAGATAAGTGGTTACGCTACAATGTTTGTTTAGAACATTTTCTTCTCAGGTGCCTAGATTATTAAATAATTAATGATTAATATAATATTAACAGTAAAAAATACGAATTTGTTTTACTAATCTGTGAATAACTTCTTAATGGTTGCTCCTAACAAAAAACCAGAGGTAACATTAAATATAGAACACATATTAACCCTTCATTTGTAAAAAAAAAACATCATTGAAATCAGACCATAGGTTTCAGAGATAGTCGCTTTGTCAACATCCGCCATTTTGGATTGGCCGCCATTTCTATTAGTTCCCACTTTGAGATGGCAATCATGTTTTTTGGTATCCTTACACCCATAAAACTGTCGCATAAAGGAAAATTAGTACCCCAAAATTATGCCGAATTATTGATTTTGGCCACTTGCTTGATTAATTGTTCACAAGAAAATGTTTTTCATGAAACTGATGATTACAAAAATAATTAAAAGTTTGTTGTAAATTTAATATAAGTTTCTGTTGATTGTTATATAAGATATTATTTGATAAAAAAAAGTAAGAATTGCAGTTTGCCAATTTTGAATCTTCTAACAATTTTCTGGAATGAAGGTCTCTGTGCATAGCAATTATCCAATAGGGATGTGTTATGCATGGTTGGTGCCTCCCTGATGGCACTGTGGTAGTGTTGTCACCTAGAATTCAAGGGGTCCTGGGTTCGATACTTGGTGGAGGCTTGTGGTTTGGATTCCACTTTAAATTGTAGGTTCAGTCCCAACACATATTAGGTTCTGGCTCATATTTGACTTATTTTAGGTATTTTTACATATTATTTCCATATTTCAGAACATTTCTCAACATATAATCCATATTCGTGCAATAACTACATGTCCTTGTGTAACTGAAAGAGTTGGGTGAATTTCTTGCAAATAAATATAGTATGTGACAAGCATTTGCCCATTCATTGCATTCCAGAGAATTCTCGCATTGCTTTTAAGCAAAATATCCTTTTATGTCCACACATGAAACCAAAAAATACATGGAAATTTCAATATTGATTGATTGATTTGGTGTTTTAAGTCCACTTTGTGCACAGTAAGACTAATGCTAACAGAATTAAATCTAACACTTTTAACAAACATAGAATAAGTATCAGCAATCAAGCACTTTAACACATGTTATTCACCTTCACCAGAATTCATACCACAGTAAGGTCACTGATGTGAGAACAACAATCTAAAATACAACATATAATAAGTAATCCAGCACATGCATTCCACATCACACGGAGTTGCCAGACATTACATGACCGCATAATACCATTCACTACTTTGTTATAATGCATATCTGAAAACTAAAACAACAGAAAATACACATGTAAAAGAAAATTCAAAACAAAATGTTTCACTCTTGCAGGGGTATGGATGATCAACAGCATCATGCTACTTTTTGCCAGGCATCCATATTTTGTTTTTAAAGATGGGAGGGAGGGGGACTTGGAATCCATACTTCATTGTGTTCAATGTATAGAAAGTAGTTATGAATTAATGAAACATTCAAGTTCAACAAATTTTTCAGTGAGAATGGTGAATGTCAGATGTAGAAAAACCTTAAAATAATTCAGGTGCTAGCCCCTTTTTCTCAAGATCTGCTTTTCTTTTCAAATGCAGTTGAAGAAAGCCATAAATCCATCTAAGATAATGTTACACATTTTTATATACTGGGTGGTCCAAAAGTCCCGGAATGGTCAAATATCGTGAGAAATACACAGCGAATCAGAAAATGAAAAAAAAAAGTGTTTAATAAGTGAAAGAAAGCTATTATTCTGATTTAATTTTACATGTGATACAGATAACATATAAACAATAAAAAAGAACACTGTACTCGTTATTTAAAAAAAAAGTAATGGAATTTTTCATAAGAACTCAAGATATTGTAAAAATATATATTTCTTTTAGAACTGAATTTGAAAATCTAAGTGACTGGTGAAAATTTTCAGACACTATGGCAACTGGGTGCCCTGTATTTTTCTACCCTTGATGAAAGTATCATGGTATTCATTTGAAAATACTCCATGCACTCACCTTTCTGTCTCTGCAGTTAGACAGTCATCTTCAACTAGGAATTCACTCTTCACATCTTCAGAATGTACTTTAACTTTGTCACTCTCATTACTTTTGAATGCAACAGCACCATAATGTGCAATATCGTCACTCGTATACAAATCCTTACAATCCTCTGGCAAAAATTCACTCATTCCAGCATTAGAGTGCAAATATACGTGAAAGTAGCTACCAGCAACATTCCCTGGTTCATCGACTTTCATTTGTTCCTCTTTTGGTTCAGATTTATTAACTGATGATAATGATGGCTGCCAAGTGTTTTCATTTGACTCTTCACGAAGAGGAATATCTTGGGACTCACTCTTTATTGAACACGCCATGACGTCAAGATCTACATTCAGCAGTGAGGGCAAAGCGACAGACTCCATCTGTGATGATGAGGGTGAGGCACTTGAAATCTGAAAAGACATTTTACACACAAACTTCAGATGGTGTTGAAAGTGAAGACAAATTTCAATAACACACACACTTTTGAAAGAGAAGATGTCAACTGGCAATCAAGCTGAGGATTTTAGAATTATGCATAACATTCATGGATTGCTTTCACTGTTTATCATCTACTTCCAGGGTGAATAAAAATCATTATTTTTATATAAAAATATGTTGTTTTTTTAATCCTTTTTTTTAAAACCCCATTTGAAATTAATTGCATGGCTTGTGGCACCATACATTAAAATATATGTTTTTTATATAGCAAGGCTTTATCTAGTACATGGCCCTGTTTGAACAGTTTGATTAAGGCAATAAAAAATTATATGTAAATACACATTTTTTCTGTTTCTGATACTGTATATATGAACCTACTATGGAAATATTTGTTAAGTTTGTTAATGATACTATAATAATTTCAGTAAATATTCTTCCAATGAAAGTAAAACATCCTGAATGTACTCTATAATTGTAACTTAAGATATATTTATAGTCTTTGTAGCTGAATTTGGCATTTTTTTTAATGATAGTTTGAAAAATATCACCTGCCATGTTTATTTACAATTTAATGATAATGACACTATATCCAGTTTAACATAATTAGTATATTGTATATTTTTCTACACAAAATGTTTGCTATTTTTGCACAAAAAATTATTGAAATTTAAATCAAGAGAAATGTAAGTGCATTTACATTTACTTTTCTATGAGCTTCCCATCATCAGTACATATATTTTGTTTCCATTCTTTTCCTTTCTTAGAGCCTAATAAACACCATTAAATGATTACTACTAGTAGGAGATGTGAGGAGATGGAAAAAAGAAAATAGAAGGGAGGAACAAGAGACACGGATAAGAGTGTGGAAATTGAAGGATAACATGATAAAAGAGAAATATCAAGAAATATTGTGAACAAAAGTGCCAAGAGATGAACCCAAAGGGGTAGAAACAGAATGCATAAGATTTAAACCAGAATTAGTAGAGGCAGCTGAAAAGGTATGTGGTAGGACAAGCAAGAAATGAAAGAAGAAATGAAAGAAGAAAGAAACACCATGGTGGAATGAAAGAACTAGAGGCAGTGGAAAACAAAAATGATGCATTTAGAAAATGGTTTAAAGTTAGATCACAAAATACATAAAAAGAGAACGCGGAAAAGAAGAAAGAGGCAAGAACAGTAGTAAAGGAGGAAAGAAGAAAGTGGATGGAAGAATGGGCCAAAGTGCTACAAGAAGATGCAGATGGGAACAAGAAAGTATCATATGGATTAGTGAGAGAAAAAAAAGAGAAAGGGGAGGTAAGGGATAAAAGGGAAAAATTGTAGAAGAGGATGAAGAAATAAGGAGAATGTGGAGATATCATTTCGAGAAATGGCTGAATGTGAAAAAAGGAAATGAAAATGAAGTGAAGGAAAAAGTGAATCTCACATGGAAAGAAGTGGAGGAAGCTCTGAAGAGAGGTAGAGGACCTAGAGTAGATGAAGCGCCAGTGGAAATGATACTAGGAGCAGGAGTGATTGGTGTGCAGTGGCTGGATAGTGTTGAAAGCGGTGTGGCAAGAGAGAGAAATGCCAAGAGATTGGACAAAGGGACTAATAGATCTCATATTCAAGAAGGGTGACAGAAAGGAATGTATAAACTACAGAGGAATAACACTTAGTGCAACTTAGCAAAGGTATATGAGAAAATATTAGAGAAAATAATAAGGGAAGTAACAGAGACACATAAGAAAGATGCAGCCAGTGGAGAGGAAATTTTTAAGGAATTTGGGGAAGACTAGAAGGGATTGAATGAGGAGATCCCACAGACAGTGGGTGAGGTGAAGCTTCAGGACAAGATAGATGAGGCACAGGTAAGATGCAGAAATACTACCAATAGGAGCTTACCATGTACAAGGAGTGGGAATAAGGCCAAGGATGAGACAAAGATGTCAGTGGAAAGAGCAGAGTTAGAAGAATAGGATAACATTGGAAAACCGTGGAAAGAGAGGAGTTGTGGAAGACCGGGAAAAAATGGAGAGGCTTGACTTCTATGATGACCCAGCCAGAGGTAGGAAATGACGAAAAGTGATTCCGATATCTACAAAATCCTTATGTACATTACTACAAATTATTTGAAGTGATTTTTTTTAAAAATCATCAGATTTAAATCGTTATTTAAATCAACCAGTTTTAAATAAATTCACCTTGTCTACTTCAATATTATTTGCACCTTCTGATTTCACAGAATAATGGAAAATCAAACTATCTCAAATTAAACTCTGATATGAGACACCATTCTAAATCTTCCAACCAAACTTAAAGAATATAAAAATTGCTAGAAGGAAGTAATACTTCCAATCTTCTAGATTTGGGTTCAAATTCAGTACTATCTTCTGAATGTGTATCCTGTAAATAGCTATTATAAAAATTACCCATCAATTTGGATTTGTACGTGGGTAGTTCAATAAAGTGTAGCCTCAACCTACTTTATATCAAAGAGCATGATGCATATCTGTTTACTACATAAGGGTCATTCCATGTCAAATCAACCAATAAAAAAATATTTTTGAACCTTTAGGATTCAGATTTTTAAGATTCTTTGTTTATTCATAGTACCTATCAAGAGGACAAAAACTGCCAAATTTAAGATTTTTTGGGCTCATAGTTTTTGAGTTATTGACTGTCAAAAATCGCAAAATTTGATGCCATTTTGAAATCTCTAAACAGTTGTAGATCAAAAATCATTTGACCAAGAGAGCTCGAATTGGAGTCATTCTCTTCTTCTTTTAATGAGCTTTAATTTGAAATTTGTTAGAGGTGCATATTATGCCAACCCACTTGAAAATGAAGAGAGAAAATCATAAAACATAAGCATAGCATACATAGATTTAGGCTCAAGGAGAAACTAGGGAGAATATTTGATGTATCAATTAATACAAAACTGGTTTAAAAATAATTAATTCTTGTGAAAGAGTGGACTTCCTAAAGAAGGCTCTACCAGTAACATTATGACTAACTATGCAGCACATTATAATATGCTATCACTGCAGATTTCAAAATTTGACTACCAACAGTGCAACATTTTATAATGGTATGTTTTTGAATTTGATTTAATTGGTTGATTGATTTGCTTCATTACATTTTGCTTTTATGCCACTTTTGGCTAATTTATGAGGATGGGGATAAGTTATGATATGATGAATGGACACTGACATTCATGCCCAGACCAGGATTCAAACCGAGGACTCCTAGCATCGTAGCATGATGTGCTAACTACTACACTATGGAGACCGGCTATTCCAATTCAGATGATGCAGAAAACACAACGAAGCACATGCTGTACTTGCTATTTATTTTTAATGAACTGTACTTGGAAATTCAAGTACAGGTGAAGATTTTCAGGCACTCTGTATGTGTCAACCCTTGGCCTGGATCATTGTAAAGGTTTACGTATTGTAATTAGAAATAATATGGATGCTAGATTCTGTTAATGGTGTTAAGTTGTGTTTGGGTAATGTCAGGTAACTAAAACGAACCTCGTCATTTGTTAGGTAACTCAGCTGCACAGGGGCAGAACCTTGCTGACTTGGAACTGAGATGAACACAACTTACACAGGCTGTGTACAGTGTATCTTGGTATATTTTTCATCTGGCCCAAGGGGCATGATAATGGCCTTTTCCTAATTTGAAGTTTTTCAAGCATATTTCTCTTGTTGGTTAAAGTTGTGAAATTATTGGTTGAAGGACACAGGGGCCATATGGAATCTATGCTCAGTTACATTAAACTCAGGAAATACTTCTCTGACAATCATATACATTTTTAACATTTTACATATTCTATTCATTAGACATTACCTACTTGCAGGAGCGTAACTAACACATTCTGCACCCCCTCCCCCTCTATACCTTCAGTTGCATTCATTTAAAAAAGCTCTCTTTTTTTAAATATTAATACACACCTACGTTTATCTGTATTAGGTACATTCAAATGTGAATGTATACCACGCAAAAACTGGCATGAAAGGTTAAGACAACAGACAAACTTTACACGAGTTTTAAGAAGTCATACCTCGCTTACAAATCTATGATGTTGAGAAAATATTGCAGAAGTACTTTGTACATTTGTCACAATTTCTCAATGTCCCAGCAGAGCCAAATTACAAGTAGATAATGTTATTAATACATCTAAAGTTCTTTTAATGGTTTCACACTTGTTATCCATACTTTGTTGCAACATTATTAGAACATATTTATGATTTTTGCAGGCTCTATGTCATACAAAATGCATTCAAGATGTGAGTTCGGCATATTTCCTGTTCTTTTATTGTTTGATTATTTTTGATATTAACTTTAATAAGAATTTATTTTTTGTTTTGTTTATTTTTACAAATCATTAATTTTACCATTACACCATTCAAACCTATCAGGAAACAACCTGCATGATTCACAATAAATAGCATCTAATAAAGATGAATAACATAAACCAAATCTCTCTATTCTCTGTCTGGCATAGTGCTAGTGTAATAATAATCAGAGGTGAAATATCACCCGTCTTTCCAGAAAGGTAGTTGTGTTTTACTTGGTTTGGATGATAAAAATTGAAGCTGTAAATACAAACCAATATTGGGATTCACAAAGTCAAAATTTCACTTGTTGCACCTCTTGTAATGACCACATGATTTAAACTACTTGCAAATGAAGTATTTCGTCTAATCTGATAGTTCACTTTATACTTTTCTAGTAATTAACATTTTCTGTTTCTGTTTCTAGGGGCAAAAAAATATTTTAAAATATATCTTAACTCCAAAAGGAAAACTTTCTTAATTTATCATTCTTATTGCACTCCCACCCCCTTTGCACCATGGGGGTTGGAGGGTTGTTATTTACGCCACTGCCTACTTCCATTTTCACTATTATTAACAAGCTAGAATTGAAAATGTATTTGTTTTACTTTTCAAAATTATGGAATAGATATTATAAAATTGGCTATAACTCTTCAGCCAACACTTTATACTGACATTTCAGTTTTACATGCAATATTGAGAACAAAACAACACTTTAACAATGTAGGTCCAGGGAAAAATGGGCCTGAGGATTACATATTCTCAAGGAGTGTTTTTGTCATACTTGCCTGCAAATTTGTTCATATGGATGATATCATAAGTGAAATTTTGGATTTTTTCTATAAGCTAGCAACACTGCTGCTCTTACACATCATTATCATTATTTCTAACGCAAAGTATCAGCCAATTTTCAATGAAACTTTGCATGGTTGTAAGGAATGTAATACTTATAAATACTACATTTTCTCATTCACTTTGGTCTATTGTGGTGGCCACAGAGGCATACTATACAACTTTTCTGGAATGTCTGGAGTAGCAACGTGCAGAGTGAAAAGCTTGTGGGTGGGGCCAGACTAGGTGGTGAAGGGTGCGGGATGAAAGCAACGAAAGCTGTGCCGTATAACGGCCGTAAAGCAAAACGCTTTCTGCTGCCAATTTCTTTTTATTCTCAACAATGGCCAGTGCAGGGGTGCCCACAGGGGGGTTTCATGACGCGCCTGCATCATGGAATTTGGGGGGGGGATTTTATACCCATTCTATATATCTTCACACAAAAATGGGGGGATTGTATTGTTTGATTGACTTGTTATTGATTTTTAGTTTTGGTTATTATGTATAGTTTTTCTACCTACCTGTGGATGATCGCGGCGATAGGGCTGAAATGAAACACCACCTCTTATGTCTTTAGAATCAGTTTGGATGGAGGGGGGACGTGGTACCAAGGTTAGTCAAGCAGACAAACTGTGCAGAATAAGGTTGACTAACAATAGCAGTGAGCCTAAAGCATCTAAAGTAAACATATATTGCTTAAATATGTCTGTATTATACCGTGTTGCAAAAACAGGGGGACAGGGGGTCATTGCCCCCCACCCCCCAACCTTCGACAGCAATTCTAGGGTAGCAAGTGGACAAACTTTGACGGCCAAGGGCATCTGCAGGGGAGCACAGAGGAGCAATTACCCTTCGATTTCAAATTCTATGCAAATAAAAATACATTTTGTAAAATTTTCTTTCTTGCTTCGCTCGCATTATCTGCTTTACTAGTTTTCGTCAAGTTCAGAGCTTTAGCTAGGAGCGGAGGGAGTTTGCCATAGGCGCTGAGTGATCTAAAAATAGTTGTAAAAGAAAGAATGCCATTGCGTCCAGTGAAATTATTTGCACCCAATTAAATCAATATTGTTTTCAATTGCAAAGAATTGGATCTAAAAGTTTTCTTACTCAATTCGCTTGCATTCTGCTTCATTTCTGTAATGTAATGTATTTAAATAATATGTGTAGTATATTTGTATTGAATAAACTTTCAATATGTACACAATTTAGTGTTAGCTTCTTGAATATGTATTTTCTATTTTATGTCGCATATGTGTAAATCATATGCTGTCCGTGAAAGTTAAACATGTATCTTTGGAATGCATTTATCATTCATTTACTTTCATTCAAAAATACAGTTTGTGTGCTTGTTTTCCATTATTAGCTAATGTGAAATTGACGGTTTTGAAAAATGTTTCATATCATTTGTTCCAAACAAATGCTTTTGCACAGACTTCTACCCCCCTTTGCATAATTTATGAGGATATGAGGATAATAACATCTTTGTTACTACTACTACTCCTGGTAGTAGCAGTAATAATAATAATAAAGCCATTATAAATGTTATTATTATTATTATTGGTAGGTCTATCCTGGTACTTGCCCCCACCAGACGATATTCGTGGTTGCACCTCTAGTATTCCATTTTTCCACAAATTTTGACTCACAAAAAAAAAAATTGAGTAATTAATTCGACATAAACGAGGGGAGTGCACCATGGGCCTTGGGGGATATGCACCCCTGAGCCAGTGTGTTGTTTTACACAAATAAATAATATTGCGCGTTTATTATCTTTTAAGAAAATGCAATGCAAGAACACCAGTAGTTGGCCTGTAAATGGTACATAACTTATTTCTTTACACACAAATTATTATTTTTTTTTCACACCTGCCACCCTAAAAAACCCAAATTCCCTGTGAATGAGCCTTCGTAATGCCTCTAGCACAAACTCATCGAAGTCTGCAAATCGTTGAGCTTGTTTCGGATGCTTCTTGCCCGGCGTTTCCAACAGGGATGTTCCATCCTTTTCTCGCCATTGTTTTGCTTCCTTCCGGGTATTATAAACGGTGGATTTCCCAATTCCCATTAGGGCAGCTGTTTCCAAAACACATTCTCCTCCCCTCCGCATGTTCATTGGGAGAGGCACACACCCTTCAGCATGTGCCAAGAACATGTTCGCGTTCCCTTACTCCAGACATTCAGGAAAAGGAATATAAGTACATATTTTTTTTTTGACCATCCATTAGGCATGCCATTTTCTGTAACAGGCATAGGCACATGGCACGTGTCTTCCAAACCTTTAACTATCTTTAAGGTATGAAATGGAAAGTAAATTATACTGATCATGAGTGCAAAATGTTCTCTCTTTGTCTTTTTGTATGATCAGCTGCAATTTTCTGCCGCTATTTAAAAATGACAGAATATAATAAAGTTGATGCCAGTCACATGCTTGGTGTACAGTTGTCCCGGACGTGCCTAAATACATAAGAACCAAAGCAAGGAATGTTCACTTTTGATGACACGGCACTTTCATATTCACATTCGCCACTAATACATAGCTAAGGGTTACCACCAGATGTTCTAAAAAGAAAAGCAAGACATCCAAGGATGTATATGGGGAGAGGAGGGGGGCATTGCAGCTATAATTAAAATAGCAGTGCACCCCATTCCTTTGCTAAAGGAAAAGTCATGCTGCTTACATGTGTCCTGTCATATTACACAATTTGACTTGTTTTCTTCCTAATTTGATTTGATTGTTGTTTAATGACTTTTCTCTATCACTTTTGGTTAATTTTGACAATGAGGATGAGTGATGATATGATTGAATTCATGAATGGACACACATTGGCTGGGACTCAACCTGAGGACACCCGACATTCAACCACTCCACCACGGAGGTTTTCCCTTCTCATTTATTTTCTCTGTCATTTCTCTTTTTTCTGTTCTTTCTCTTTTTAATTTTACAGATTAACCTTCCTATCTGTTTCAATCTTACTGTTTTTTCTTACTTTCTTACCATAAAACATCATGCATTGTGAAATAATATTAAAATATTAATGAATACTGAGAATATATTTCTCTTGCCACAGCTGCAGTAATCATCTCATCTATGCATCAAACATGCAAATCCCCAATATTGGGCTATTACAGATTAACCTTCCTATCTGTTTCAAACTTACTGTTTTTTCTTACTTTCTTACCATAAAACATCATGCATTGTGAAATAATATTAAAATATTAATGAACACTGAGAATATATTTCTCTTGCCGCAGCTGCAGTAATCATCTCATCTATGCATCAAACATGCAAATCCCCAATATTGGGCTATTTTCAACTTTCAAAATGCCCCTGCATATATTTCTATTCACCACTCAGTACCTTTGATGTTATATCATGAACAGACTGCATGCAATATCTGCTTCTGAGGGCTGTGTCGTGAAATCCTCCACCCTTGATTTGTAGCACATTTCTTTGTCCAAAATAAAGTTTCTTCTAAGAAAGGAAGAATTTAAATAGTGTGGAAGGAAATTTCTAGAGATCTACGTGCTACGAAACTTACATTTCGTAATATTAAAATTCCTTACATACATAATGTACCTGCCTTTAAAGGGACTCTATAGAAAAAGGTGGGTAGCCGGAGCATAGCAGAGGCAGGGCCATGGTAACAGTAGATCAATTACCCCAGGGGCTGAGCCCGAAATCGGGGGGCTATTTTTATGAAATTTCTTGTTTAGTTCTGAAAAACCGACGGAGCCAAAGCGACTGTTATATATCCATCGGTACAGGTGCGGGTGGCTGGAGGGTGGCTGGTATGAAATTGACATGGCCACAAGTCGACTTCCACCTCGCAACTTTAATCGGCTGTACACACATAAATATTTGTTTCCGTGCTCGAGAATTTTGTTTTTCACAATTTGAAACACACAATCATCCTATAAAAAATAAAAAAATCCCTAGCGAAATCGAGGGTGGAGGATTTCACAATGGACCCTTTCTACGCAATAAATATAAGCTTTACAGCAAGACAAAATGTGCGAGTGAAGCAAACTTGAAAATTTTTAAATCTACAAGTATTTCTATGCTAACTAAATATACTATTATTAATTTAGAAGGCACAAAAAAAAAAAAGGACGGTCTTGAGAAAATCAGTACACCCTAACATAGCTATGTGTTCTCACTTCCTTACTAACTGCAGTGTGCTCTGTCTTTCGCCGCATTGATACTTTTCTTGTTACATGTTTAGGTACATGGGGGATAACTGTACACCAAACACATGACTGATGTTAGCATTGTAATATTACATGGCTTAAAAATGCAGCAAAACTGTGCACCTTTGCTAAGCTCAAAGACAAAGAAAGACCGTTCAGCTACACAAAAGCACTCATATGCAATATAGCCTAATTCAAGAATCTCTGTTTGAACATAATAAATCAGCTTTCAATCTTTATCCCAGGCCTTCTTCCTATGTTCTCGGATACACAAGTGTACATGTAGGACTAGGGTTACTAGATCGCTATAAGGGAAATGTAGAACATGTTGTCCCAAAATGTAGTACACAAAACATTCGCAATAAATAACATATTTCTACAGAACATGATAAAAAAGTCATTTAAAAATGACACTTTTTGAGTTTTAAAAAATGAATTCTTAACGAATTCTGAAATGTACTGTAATATACTAAACGGCTAGACTCTACTTTACATCCTTATTGCCATATGGTTGTAACTGATGAAAGTTAACAACACTGCAGGCTCGTCTTTCTGTATGCATTGTGAATGTGTGTGCTTTGCTCGTTTGGGTTCTGCGTGGCGATTGCTTCTTTGCGTACTCAGTGCATTGTGCGTGTGTATGGTGCATGAAAAAGAACAGGTTCCAAAAACTTGTAGATAGTGTAAAATAAGTTTATCCCCAGTAAAAATTTAGTGCATCGTTCAAAACTTCGGGTAAGTACATTTTTTTCTTTTTACACTTTCTGTTCACGATAGCCCCACTAACCATTCACAGGTAGCCCCACGAACCATTCATGGGTAGCCCCATGAACCATTCACGATAGCCCCACAAACCATTCACGTTAGCCCCAAAAACCATGAACAGGTATTCCCACAAACCATTCACGTTAGCTCCAAAAACAATGCATGGGTTGCGCCACAAACCATTCACGGGGACGAGGTATGCTTACGAGGTTAGGTTAGGTTCCATTAGCACTTATTTCACCCCTAAATATGTGCTTCATCATCAAATTTCCTCAGTACGTTCAATTACGCATATCCAGACAACATCGTTTTTTATCGATTTCCTCCTCCAGGTAAATTTTCCTCGCTTTGGGATTACGTTGTTGAATTCCTTATACAATAAGCTTTCCAACGAGATATGACACATATTCCTTAGGAAAAGGACGTAAAGTAGAGTCTTACCTACTAAAGAATGTACTTCTACTACATGTTTTAACTGGTACTTCTCAGAAGAGAAAATTTTCTCAAAATCGCAGGTTTTGTCAAAAATATATTGACGAGACCAAACTTTTTACAGATGTGAAAAAAAATCTCTCATGAGACCACTGTGCTGATGGTAGTGAAAGTAGTCTCTCACATTTGCATTATGACCTGTAATGGCTAACAAATATTCAGCAATTACCGTAGTTTGAAATGGTATTTTTAGTTTAATTACAGGATATCTACCAAAATATCAAATCTAAAATTCTTGTCTTTACCAGGACGTTTCTTGACCTTTTTTTCGTTTTAGTTAAGATTTATTGATTCAATCCCTACTTAGGTAAAGTTGGAAATTAGCAAATAAGAAAATACATATCTATGATATTTAATGAAAAGCCCCTACCAAATGGGCTGTTAAGATTAAAACTGAAGCTGTATTTTACAAAATAATTAGACTTGCTTTATCTATTAATGCATCCTGGACTGCATTTGGCAGACTAGCCAGGTTCTGGCACCTGGATTCACAGCCAGAATAATCTTATGTGGGGCTTGTGTTGTCATCCTTATGTGTATGTGATTGTTTCTTCATCCATCTTACCTCACCACCATTCATCCTCATCTTCGCAATTAGCCAAAGGGGCAGAAATGTGAAGTAAAATAAATTAAATCAACCAGTCAGTAATTGTGATAGCAAAATCTCTTGACTGCAAGTATAATTTCCTGATTTTTATTGACTTCTTGACTTACTTGTTGATTTCTTTACTTCTTCTTGACTTTCATGGCTTTCTTGACTGGTAGACACCCTGAATAACTCTGTATTTACAATCAAAAATATTGAATAAGAATGGGAAACACTTTCTTCCATCAGTATAAACCCCAAGGCTAGAAATTCTACTCAGGCACTGAACAGTATCATCAGAATGTAGACTCAAAACTTTGTTCATTAGTTGCTTCCATATTCTTGTGTGTTCTCTAGCAGGACAAACTTTTATTTTCATCTTGGGCAATGGACTTGGAACTTGCATGATATCCCATTGTTAAACGAAACATGTACGTATTTTCCTAATTAATATTATGTAAAAAAAGGTAAAGTGTTCCCCTGTGCTCAGCACCATGCCATGAAGGCGAATAGGGGGTGTGGGGGTAACGCCCCACACTTTCTTGATCCGGTCATGAGTGGGCGGTGATGTGATCAGCATCATTCCCCTGACCACCTTTACCCCTCAGGGTTTCCCCCAGGTACCCGTGTCATTCGATGCTGGGTGGGCGCCGGGGCCGCTTCCAACATTAAAAAAGTTCCCGGATTTGAACCGGCCGGGGATTGAACCCGTGACCTTGAGCATGGTAGTCAGACACGTTACCGACTGAGACACCGTGGCCTACATAATATTATGTGACGTTCAAAATATAGGACATTTATGAAATTTTTCAAATGCCTGCCGGATGCCGGACATAAGGCTAAATACGTAGGATATATGCGGGAAAAACCGGACGTCTGGTAACCTTACATAGGACGTATGTTAGAATAGGAAAAAGCCCTTTGGATGTTATCTAGTAGTTGTAAAAAGTTGAACAGTAGTAGGTGTAATCTCATTCAAAATCTATCATTAGCTTCTTGTGATTATGCTAAACATTAACTCCATTATGCTCTTGTAATAAAAGTGTTAATTTTGCTACTCCTCTTCAACACTTCTTTAAAAATACATTTTGAATCAAAACATCAGCAAAACCTTGCTGATCTGTATGGCTCATTCCTGATTTGATGTAGAAAGGGATACATATATTGTAACAGAGGATACACCATTTTAAAAAAATTATTTGAGAGAAAACTATCGTAACTGGAAAATGTTTGGTCTCACTGCAGAACATGGGCTGCTTTTTTCCTCTACATACACAAACAAAATTTATATCCCCCGAAAGTACGTACATTCTGCTTCCATTTTCCAGTGTTATTTTTCCGATTACTATTATATTTTTGCGCATAAAAAATGTTTTTCCTGCTACTAAAAGCAATGCATTTCTCGGCCAATTTTTCCATTCCTTCGCGTCCATATGGTTCACGCACAGTTTCCTTTATTATTTCAGACGAGGAATGCCTAGGGTGACCTGGGGTAATTATTGGACACAGAAAATCGGGGTAAATTATGGACAGGGACCAGAAACCCTGTTGTATCATAATTTATTACATCTAACCAACCAACATTTGTTAATTGCATATCCAGCAATGCTCTGATTAATTATTGGGATGATATTAGTACATTTTCTCAAAAAATATATTAATAACCCAAAGCACTTTAAAAAAAATGGTTTTAACATCTTTTCAAATGATACAAAATTGTGTATATGTTTGTTTTCTTTTACTTGATCTTGAATTTTGTAATGCCCAGTCTTGGATATGTGTATGAAGGTGGTTTGTGCTGAAAAACACCATTGTAGTATGAACAGTAACAGTATGACATGCATGTTTAGTTTTAAGGTAATTATTAGACACAGCGAGTAATTGGTGGACATGCTATGGGGTAATTATTGGACTGCAACAGGTACTGGTGGTCAGCGCAACCAAAGAGTGAAATTGTGAAAACACTGTATGTGTTTTATGGTCCTGTGCAAACCGTATCAGTTAATCCATTTCAAATAACTTGTAATGATGAAGTAAGGTCAATGTTTGAAAGTATCTCTAGTGCCTCCCCGATGGTGCAGTGGTAGCGTAGTAGCCTTCTAATCAAGGGGTACCAGGTTCGATAGCCGGTGGAGACACATAGTGGTTCGGATCCCACTTTAAACTGTAGCCCCAGTCACGATTAGTCTTACTGTGCATAAAGTTGACTTAAAACACCAAATCAAAATCAAAGTATCTCTAGACTCAGGAACGAAATGAGAACTAAAAGTGGTAAACATTGTAAGTGTCAAAAGTAAAAGTGTTGGGAAATTGCATCATTCCGCACATCAGCCCTTAAGAACGTGCACACTAGTGACCTCTTTACACGTCCTTTGAACTACTTAGAGGGCTACCAGCCACATTTCAAAGCATGGCACATTTCACAGTTTAACGTGGAAAATGGTGTTTGAATTATTGTGGCACTTACAGCGTTTACCAATTTTAGTCTTCAAATATTCCCTACTCCGCAGTCTCATCGTGTAATGATTGAAGATGATGTGGAAAGTGACAACCTAGTGTAAGCCTATAGCATCTCAATATGCTTTGTTGCAGTGTGTTTGATTAAAAGACATTTGTGCAATGTTTGTAGGACTACTTGAACAAAGAAGCTGTCTAAAAAGTTTAAAGTTTTGAAAAGTTATGTATTTAGTTTTTAGGTATAACTGTATTTAGTTCTAATCAGTTGGTAAAAATCTTATAGTCCCCGGACACCTATAATTTTTTCGTTTTGTGAATTTTTGACATTCGTACTTACCCATCTGCTTCGCGGAACATTCTTGAAGGTGCATTCACGTTTTTTGATGAAAGTAGTTGCAAATTTTTTTTAAAAAAAGTGTTTTTGTAACTGAAGAACGTACGTTTCCGCAAATGGTTTGTGGGGCTATGTGTCAATGGTTCGTGGGGTTATGTGTCAATGGTTCGTGGGGCTATGCGAGAATGGTGTGTGGGGCTATGCATATTTTTTTTTTAAACCAATTTTTAACTATTGTAACCTATACGTGACCCTACCTAACCTAACCTTAACGGATATGGTTCGTAGGGCTATGCGTCAATGGTTAAATTTCCGCTATGAAACATTCCCACATCACACAAAACACCTTCCAGATGTTAGACAATGCTACAGGAACTTATTACCGTAAGTAGTTTCTTCTGTAAAAATGAAGAAATCTGTCCGGGGAATATCAGATTAGTACCAATCAGTTTAGTTAGTTAGTTGTAGTTTGGTGACAGACAGCACCTCAATATGCTTAAATTAACTTGTTATAGTTTGTGTGATTAAAAAACACCATTTGTGCAATGTTTGCACTTGAACAAAGCACAAATTATTAACAAAAATACGTTAAAAGTATTTAATTTTGTCTACCCACGCATACCTAGTATCCTCATGTGACACTTCTCCAATGTGGCTTGATGTTCCGAGCCTAAAATACGACCACCTGAAGAAGGAAGCAGGAAAGCTTCCAAAACGTAGTTTAAAACGAATATATACTCACTTACGTAAGTAGACGAAATTTAATACTTTTAACGTATTTTTGTTTATAGATAGAGAGTAATACGCACGTAACCAATATGCTAGAAATTATTAAAAGGTTGCCCAGAAAACAAAAAGTTGCTAATTTTTACTAGATTTCACTGTTATACATTTTTTACAGAAGTCATGTGCTGTTCAATAATTACCTCAAATACAGCACCTATAGTACACACCGTTGTCCAGCATTTACCCCCTATGGCTCATCTCTGTGCTGTGCAGAACACATTGATAACTAATGTCCAATATTTACCCCACTATGTCCAACAATTACCCCAAGGACGGGGTAAATTTTGGACACAGTTTTATTTTTGTTTCTACTCCTGAAAGGAATTAATAAATTTCAACAATGGTACCTGACAGATATATCAAATAGTAATTACCAAAAAAAGTACTGGCTAGAAAAGTACATAAATGTGGGAGCTATGGTAAAAGTTTGATTTTTGTCCAATATTTACCCCGGGTCACCCAACAAGGTTACGTTAGGTCTGTTAGGTTAGGTTCCAATAGCGTAAATACAATGAAAAATGTTTTTCCGGTATCGGTTGTTTTATGATTTCTCCTAGCACAAAGACTAATTATTGTAGAATTTTGGAAATCATTGTCACACAAAATTTGAACCTTTCTTCAAGTAATGAGGACTGTTTCGACTTGAAAAAAAGTTATTTATGTTGAAAAAAACAACGGTACTAATCTGATATTCCCCGGACACATTTCTTCATTTTGACAGAAGAAACTATTTATGGCAATAAGTTCCTGTAGCATTGTCTAACATCTAGAAGGAGTTTTGTGTGATTTAACGGATTTCTTCAAATTTAAGAGTTTGGGGCTCATTTGGGGGCAGGGTGACTCCGGCCAATTTCTAACATGTCTTTAACAGGGATAAAGCTGGGGAGCTGGAGCAGAGGGGAGGCACGGCCGTGTTAGCAGTTGGGAGCGGTAGGTCAATTACCCCAAGGGCGGAGCCCGGAATCGGTTGGAAATTTGGACTCAAAAATAATTTTTGGTAACAGTTTCATACATCGGAGACACATTTCTTCATTTTTACAGAAGAAAGAACTTACGGAAATGAGTGTCTCTAAGGTTCCCAACGTTAGTCGAGGTATTTTCTTTCATCGTGGTATCTATTTGACCGGGAAATCATGTCAGTGTTTCCAACCCTTTTTTTTTAACTATGCTTGCCTAACCTAACCAAACCTAACTTTATCGGGATGGTTTGTGGGGCTATCCGTCACCTACCCATGCATAATGTACAATTTGCACACATGACAAACACGATAGTAGGTATTTTTCGGTGAAGAAGGTTGGAAAACACAGATATGCGAAAACAAAAGAAGCGATATCATTCACAAAGTAAGCGATATCGCACCATTACGTGCGTTCGGTAGCACTTAGATAAATTCGTTTTTTCAGTAGAAAAAGTGTTTGTTTTCATGAAAAAAGCATAATGGCACCTTGAACTATGTTCCGCAATACACAATTGGTAAGTACGAACCATGCAAAACACAAAATATCTTATTTTAATGTGTCTCCGATCTATGAAACTGGTACCTTACCCGCTTTCGTGCATCGGACAGAGATTATTATAGAAAAATACATGAATTAGCGGCCAAATACATTGAAAAATGCGAGAAAACACTTCTACGACCTTCCGAAATTACACAGAAACTCAATTCCGTAAGTACTTTCTCCTGTAAATTTGAAGAAATCCGATTCCCGGCTTTGACAGTTTTACCAAATTTACAGCGGCTATGATTCACCTTCTGATGTCAAATTTTACCCGATTAGCCTTACTGTGCATAAATCAATCAATCAATCTCTAATCAAATTATTATTATTACTCTATTCTGGAATATATACTAATATTACTTACAATTGGTGACAGTTACGTATTTATCTTCGAATATCTTTGTAGTCCTTCCTCTTTATGTTTCCATTTCTATAAACTTGCCTTCTTTAGTAGTGTCTACATTAAGGGCCCGTTCCGAAAGTCGCACGAGTTTAACGCGTTAAACGAGTTATGGTAACTGGCCGTTCTATAAGTGCTTCCGTGCGTTTCGTGAGTTTCATTATGCTGTCCCAGTAAGTAGAAAAGCGCGATAGCGATACAACTGCGCAGTGTTGCAACCCAGTGAGAGGGATAGCGGGAGGGATTTTCAAACCCAGCGAGAGGGATTTTCCATTCATTTGTTTGCAATAAAACATGGGATTTACCTTCAGGAACATAAAAATACTCAACTGCCAGCTATCAATTGTAAGTAATATTAGCATGTATTCCAGAATTGAGTAATAAACATTTGAATAGTGAGAATGAAGTGGTCTTACTGTATATTTTTTGTTGTATGTACATACTGCTTGCATTGTAGAATTATTCCTCTTACTGTTTACTGTTTTTAGAAGCACATAAACACAATTTGGCTGTTGTGTTTCCGAAGGACACCCGCGCGGGAGCGCTCCTTTAATCAAACATTTGTTTTTCGTTGAATAATGTTAAAGTTATAACACGTATTCATGTTAAAAATAAATGCCTTGAATGTTACTATTATTGGTAACAGTCAGATATAGCAAAAACACATTTCTTCAAATTTACAGGATAAAAGACGGGAAAGTACTTACGGAATTGAGTTCCAGTTTGGAAGCTGGGAATAGTGTTTTTCCATTCGTGCAACTTATTCGGCCGGTAAATAATGTAATTTTCGACATTCATGTATCTCCGTTGCACGATAGCTCATGCCATCATTACCGTCGACTACGTCAATCAAATGTTCCGTGCGTTCGATTATGTAATCCCCTGTCAGTGTAGCAACCACGCGGTAGTTTTACAAGATGACGTGTGAGCGTTTTTTTTTTTCAATTTAATTTTCTATGTTTGACTAACCTAACTGAACCTAACCTAACCTTCCGTGAATGATTTGTGGATCAATTTTAGCCTAAAAACCATCATTTTTCGGTTAATAAGTGTTAGTGTAGCAACTACGCGGTAGTTTTACAAGATGACGTGTGAGCGTTTTTTTTTTTCAGTTCAATTTTCTATGTTTGCCTAACCTAACTGAACCTAACCTAACCTTCCGTGAATGGTTTGTGGATCAATTTTCGCTTAAAAACCGTTTTGTGAATAGTTTGTGCGGCATTTATCAGTTCATAAGTTTAGTAACACTGCATATCAGCTCACGACACAGCATATCAGCTGACGATAGACAATGTGAGTCAAGATTTGCCCGCCAATTAGCAACGACCAATAAATACTTATAATGTTAAGAATAACGCTTTTTTCATTGAAAAAAAAACAACGTAATCCCAAGTTGAAAAATGTTCCGCTATGCATATGAGGTAAGTACAAATGAAATTAATTTGAAAATAAACGAGTTAAATGTGTTTTTGCTATAACTAACTAGTACCCTATTATTAACCCTAGATCACTAACCATGAGTAAAATATATTCACTCCCCAACTTTTTTGGTTACCCCTGTCTTCCGGCCAATAGTTGGCAACAAGATGCCAAAGGGAGGGGTTCGCGTCATCTACCGTCTGTGCACCACTGCTCTGTTAATAGAAGCTAGGGAGTAATGTTTACTCATAGTATGTGTAGGTAATGTGGTGAGTAAAATTTACTCACGTTTAGCATTAAAGGAATGCATATTTTGAGTAAAACTGACTCATGTTCAGTATGTAAGAAAGAATAATAGGTAGTAGCATTTTCTTACAAATTTACTGATATTGTATTGATTGATTGAATTGTTGTTTTAAGTCTACTTTATGCACAGAAAGGATAATCGGAACTGGACCTGCAGCTTAAAGTGGGATCGGAACTACTATCTGCCTCCACCAGGTATCGAACCCAGGACCTCTTAATTACAAGGCGACAACATAATGTATCAAGTGCAACAAGCCTCTTTTCAGTTATCATGAAAGGAAAATTGGTCCAACATGCACCTGAATGCAAAACTGTTCCCTTTTCCATTATTTCATATTCATTTACATAACATTTATACTATAGGTATATTTTTATAATAGTTATTATTGTCATAAATAAATATTAGTAAATTATATTACTATGTATTATGTAACTAAATTATGAATACAAATACCAAAATATAAAATATTAGTTCATTCTTTGCTAAGAGCATTAATAGTAGACAGTGTGTCATCTTTACTCATGGTTAGTAACCACTGTAACTAAGATAAGGTTAGTGTTCTAGGGTTAAGATAGCCTGATACAGACCAGCCCGAACACTTCGCGAAACATGACATAAAAAAAAAATGTTTATGTGCTTCTAAAAACCATAACCAGCAAGAGAAATGATCTTACTTCAGAATGTTGGTTGCTATTTACTACATGTGTGGAGAGAAGTGAGAAAGTGTTTCAAAACATGTAAATGGATTTGAACTTATGTTTAAAGTTGATAGACCTTAATGAAGCTGCAGCAAGCATTAATTCTTGCGAAATTTGACACGAGAAGTAAATTTTACTACCGAGAGATACTCTTATGACATTCTAAGCAAACATCACCAATGCATTTTTGAAGCAGCTATACTCCTCACTTTATGTCCGTAGTACATTTAACATTTTCTAATACCAATAATTATATGTTTCTTGTGTTTCTTCTTGGGATGAATGATAAACATAACATATAAGGTGTATTTGTTCTTCAATTGTATATATCTGCATATCGGGAAATATTGTGGAAATATTCAGAACAACGTCGTGGGAAGCTTCTCAAGTTTTTCCAAATAATTAAAATGCAAAAGGGGTACATCTTATCCTTTTAGCTGTGTAGACAGAATGTCTACTGGACAACCCAAGATACTTCTGTTAAATAAAATGCAACTAGCTCAATGCTCACAATTTATTAAAATTTCTGTAGAATTAAATCAGTAGTTAAATACAACAATTTTCTAGCCAGGGGTGCCTGCCCATCCCCTCCAAGGCCTATGATGCACTCCCCCCAAAAAGGTAGAACACCTCCCCTTCCCCCACCCACCTTATGCTGAATTATGTACTCAAATTATTTTGGTCAGAAAAAATTTGCAGAACAATATATACAGATATCTTTAAGCAATATATGTTTACTTTAGGTACTATAGGCTCACTTTCATGTTTGCTAACATAAAACGTACAAAACTGCTCAGACTCACTGACATTGTTAGTGTATTGAACCTTATTTTTAGCAGTTTGTCTGCTTGACTAACCTTGTATTAATGGGAACAGCATGATTCCTCCCCCCCCCCCCTTCCAAACCAATTCTAAAGGCATAAGAGGTGGCAGTGGTGGCCATTAGAATCAAAAACTAGGGGGCAAGGACAGTTTACTTTCCCTTTGTAGATAAAATTTAGCATAGTGCAGGAGCAAAAGTGGCAAAAAGTAGAGGCAACTGACCCCTCGCCCCCCCTTAATTGATTTCACTGAGAGGTGATGATTCCGTGATCACCTACAGCCACAGGTAGCTAGAAAAACTGTTAATAATAACCTTAACTAAAAATGAATAAAAAGTCAATCAAAAGAAATGACACCCCCCATTTTTGTGGGAAGATATATAGAATTGGTATACAATTTTGTCCCCCCCCAAAATTCCCATGACACATGCACATCATGAAAAACCCCTGTGGTCACCCTTGTTTCTAGCTATATTTTTGAAAAATCATATTTCTTTTTCATAAAAAGCCAAGGGACAACTTCAAATTAATGTACACATATATACAATATATAGCAATAACCCTTAACCTAAGGAATTCTCCTGTTAACTTTCAGTGAATGGAGTCCTGTACATGTGTCCAGCCTCTCCCAACTGGAACTTTTTCAAGTGTGCAATTTTGAAACTTGTTGTGATGTATGATGATATGATATGATTTATTTGCATCCAAGGACTACAATTTTGTACAAGTAGGTACATCTGTAGCATAGGACATGTCAAATAGAAGTACATGATAATAAATTTGGTAATTTTAACATAAGATACACACATAAGTATATATTGGTGTATTATAACCCTTGCATATAAATATATTATACTTGACAATTTCAGTTTGATGTACAACAGCAACTCTGCATTTATGGTAACTAACCATACCTTTTAACATTTATTCTGTTTACACATACACAAGACCTTGAGTCCTCCACACTCTGTCCAATATATATGTCTATATGCATTCAAAAGATGAGTGTTGCCTCTGTATATTCTTGTATGCTGTAAAATGAATGTTTAATTAGCATGACTTTGATTTTATTTGTAAACCTTTCCACTTTTGGTTCATGTCTTCACTCTCTTGGCAACTTGTTATACTGGTCAACTGTTGAGTTTTTAGGTCCCTTCTTGTAGAGAGTAAGATGGCATGGCATGTCTTCATTCGAATTTTATCTTTATTTCTTGTGTTCAGGCTATGGATATCTTCATTGGTTTCAAAAGTACTAATATTTTGTTTGATGTATACCAGACATTCATAGATATACAAACAGGGTATTGTCAGCAAGCAGAAGTTACGGAAGAGAATTCTGCACTATTATTTTGCATTGACGCCTGCCACAATTTGAAGTGCTCTTTTTTTGTAATTTAGACAGTATGGAGCTATATGCCTTGTTTCCCCAGCTCATGATTCCATACCTTATTACTGATTCAAAGTTTGCTACATAGAGACTTCTGACAGACCAAAAGCTGGTAATGTTTGCACGCAGTGCAAAACAGAATTTAATTATTTTTTGTTGAAGCATGTTGATGTGGTTTGAGAATTTCAAGTGTTCATCTGAAACAATACCCAGAAATGTAGTTTCTTTTGCATGCATTAAGTCTGTATTTTTGGACTTAACATTAATATTTAAGTGGGTTTTTTTTTCGTTTTGTTTTGAGAGGCTGTAAAATTTATGTAATTTGCTTTGCTTGTATTTAGATTTAAATTATTTCCTTGAAACAAGCTATCAAGCTTTAGCAATGTGTTGTTTACTTTATTTTTTAAGGCATGCTTACAGTGATCTGTTAATATAATGTTTGTGTCATCTGCATACAGTATAGCCTGTCCCTCATCCAATGTGGAGATTTTGTGGCAAAAACGGAGTATGTGACATTCCCCCCCATGAGGTAAATTTAGATTGATGATATGTTAGGTTGGTAGCACTGCAAACCTAAGTGAGAAGGGTGGGAATTCGGCTCTTGTCGCGGGAAGAACGTTGTATGTGCCAAACCGAGCCAAACAACGGATGCTGTGTTGGGCATTACTCTGTCACTGGGTGATCAAAAATGCATAAATAATGGTAAAAAACGGAAAGTTAATGTTTCACATTGGGAGGATAAGAAAAGGAAAGCTTTGAGAGATGCTGGCATGCCATATGTAACAAAGAAGAAAAAACTGTACCCGGAAAACTGACGCCAGAAGAGGTGAGTAGAATAACGTTGTAACCAGTCAGTGTTACCCTTGAATAATGTAGAGTCCGTAGACAAAATTGTACATATGTCTGTCTGTCGGCATCCCATTTTTGATTCCGGAACCATACATTCGAGCAATCCTAAAATTGCCGCGATTCTTCTTTGTACCTGCCTACACCTAGGGAAAACTTGTTTGGGCAAAATATTTTTGTACCAATTTTGTATGTTATTTTTGTATTATCGCTTTGGGTGTCCAAGTGAAAGGGATAACGCTCCTTATTACGAATATGTGTTATATTTTGGTTCACATTTCAACATTCCATTTTAGTGAAGATTAGTAGTTATATTGAAATATAAATAGCAGTATGTTGATTTAGAAATCGTAATGTAAATACGCCTTTGTATCTATTTAAATACTACCATCATTGCTTACTCTAATCACAGCTCGCCATGTACAGATACTTCTTGATAAAATAAAGTTTGATAAATCTTTGACTGACAACCGAGGGTTACATAAGAAACAAGGCAAGACATCGGATGAGACTAGGGAGCTTATTAAACAACATATTTCCTCATTCCCACGGCAGGAAAATCATTATTCAAGGCATGAGAGTAAAATACAATGTTTGGATGCAGGGCTAAATGTAAGGAAAATGTGGGAACTTTTTTGCATTAAACATCCTGAAGTTAAAGTAAAACTTCATCTGTACCGTGATATTTTCAATTCTGATTTTAAACTAAAATTTGGTCTGCCCCGGTCCGATACTTGTGCATATTGTGACCGCTTGCTCATCCGTATGATTTCAACCGACAATGAAGCGGTAGTGAGACAAATTGCATTGAAAGTAACCTTCATCACATGAGGGCAGATCTTGCTTATAAGCCACTGTCAGAAGACACGAAAAATGCCAAGGAACATGGAGAAAACTATGTTTTATGTGTTGACCTGCAGCAGGTTTTATTTTGTCCCAATCTGACCCATAATAACATATTTTATCAAAGGCAGTTGTCCTGTTTCAATCTTGCTGTCCACAATCAGGGTAACAATAAAGCTATGATGTTTTTTTGGGGCGAGACCATAGCCAAGCGAGGGTCTGCAGAGATATCATCATGTATCCTGTAGTTTATACAACTACATTTTTCCAAACTGAGAGAAGGTGAAACACGCAAATTGACGTGGTGTGACAGATGTATTGGGCAAAATAACAGCTGGCGCATGATAGCTTTAATCCAACAATGAGTGTTTTTCGACTGTTGAGCAAAAGTTTATGACTACTGGCCACAGATTTCTCCCCTGTGATAGGGATTTTGCCATTATTGAATGAACAAAAAAGGTGAAAAAAGTGTATATCCCATTTCAATGGGTAGAAGTTATTGCTAATGCTAGGAGTTCCAACCAGTTCGACGTATATGTCATGTGTACAGAAGATTTCAAAAACTTGGACATCGTTTTGCATTCATTGGTCACCAAATCATATAATATTACAGACCATGCATGGTACCAAATCATCAATGATGACCCGACAACATTACGTGGAAGAACATCCCACAACGTTCTACAACCATGGCAAATGCACTGTTTGACCAAACAATCCAAAGGGCCAGCCAAGAGAAATCTTCCCCCAGTGAAAGTGGCTGCTTTTCCCAACCCGTAGGAAGGTCATCTCCCTATAAAGGCTGCCAAAAAGAAAGATTTGGATGATATGTGTCAGTATCTTCCACGAGAATTTGTTTCCTTCTACCAAGAACTTGAAGTTGAGTAATTAAAATGTTAACCCACAAGAAAATGTATTATCCTCATTTAACATTATGTTATACTTTTATAATACCATTTTTGTACTTCTATCTACTATTGATTTACTTGTATCACATAATAAGGTATTGACAGGAATACTGTGGTACGTTTTTCATTCCTGCCCCGTCCCTAGTTGAGCGACACCAACTAGTTCGTGGTATAACGTAAATGCCAGTCACTTACAATGTTGTTACCTCATTACATGATGTAAAAAGCTCTCTAACACGTTAATGGCTTATTGCAATGAATTGTTCTTTTGGTTTTATGTTTATTTCAATACGAACTATACATTCTAGCTAAAAAAAAAAGTTCGAAACAAACGCCCATGTATTCTACAAATGTTTTTGCTCATTTCTGAAAAATCACTTTTTTGTCACTTACAACGTTATACGGTGGACCCCTTCAATTGTTGCAGTAAATTTGAGCCTTGGTGAAAGTAATTACCATTGGAGTTCCAAAAAGTGCAATTTATCGGCTAAAAAAGAGTTTAAAGTACTGTACGCAAGCATGTGCTCTTCCTATGACATAGCAATTTTTTTCATGGAAGAAAGGAAAGTATCGCAGAATAGTGGAAATGATTGTGAAAGTAAATTTCAAGCTTTCTGAAAGTAATTAGCAGTGCTTGCAGTTCTGAAAAGTCTTATTTATCAGCAAAATGAAGTTGTAAAAGGTACCTTACGCAAATAT
Organism: Lepisma saccharinum; assembly: GCF_977018435.1. Lineage (NCBI taxonomy): Eukaryota > Metazoa > Arthropoda > Insecta > Zygentoma > Lepismatidae > Lepisma > Lepisma saccharinum. The sequence continues at coordinate 3,221,634 of NC_139257.1, forward strand.
CCCCCCCTTCCATCGACAATGCATTCCACAGAATATGGCTGACACGAGGCTCAAAGGGTGTGCTTGAGACCAGCACCCACTTGACGAGATGTTTAAAGCATTCAGGGAAATTACTGTAACACTAAGAGCACTAAACCTGGCCAACATAACCTAACGACAAAAGCATTTAAGATATTATTTGAACACTAAGATCACTAAACCTCACTTGCCTAACCTAACTACTTAACCAAGACGACAGTAATAAAATGACTAAATGCAAGAGAAGAATCACATAAGAATATATGGAATTGCGAAACAATTCTCAAGGAATCATGCAGTAAATAATCGCTAAAAATCCGAAGCACATGTTTATAGCCATAAATAAAAATCGAACCAGGATAAAAATGTCTTCGTACCATGATGATATGGAAAGTAGACAATCGTAATTTGGACCATCAGACCCCCCTAAAGAATGGAAATTATTCAACACTTTTGAAAGTCTTAATTTTAGGTAAATTTTCTGAAATATCATGTGTGGTTTTGAAGAAATTCTGTGTTGATTGCAGTCACATGGTGTCCGTTCTGCCCAGCTGTCCCCTACACTTTAAATTCTCTGTCATTACCACATCTGAAGTAATTTGGGCAATTCTCTGAAAAGAGATTCCAGGATATCAAATAAATAACATTGCAATCTTTATTTTTTTTATTCATGGTATTTAGTTAGAGTACAAGCTAAACCATCATGAAAAAAAGAACAGATAATTATTTAGAAAATGTTTTTAAAAAAATCTGTAAAGTAAAATGAAAGGGCTCTGGTGTAAAACATGGAAGTGACATATTGGTAATTCAGTTACAAAGTAAAATGTGCCATCCTTCAATTTTCGAGTGAAATTGCCATGTCACACAATTTGTTTTGGACTCAGTGAAGTTTGTGAAATTGGTAAACACAAAACAAAAACAATTTATCTTCAATAAAGCTTCTAATAACCTTTTTTTCTTAATGAACTCGGAAATGATCAAAATGTCACTAACCATGTTTTACACTTGAGCCCTTCAAATGTCATTTTACAAGTGAAAAACTATAAAACTTTACATCAGGTAGGGATGCATTTTTATAGGTACATATAATTAGCACATTTGAATTATTTTTATTTATCAAGCATAGGGTTACTTAGCTGAATGTTGAATATGGAAATATGAAGTACCTCGCAACCTTGTCTCTTGCATCATCAAAATTTTGAGTTCTTCATTTGGAACAAGAATTTTTATGGAAGAACATTTCCAAAGTAAAATATACTTTCAACATACAGCATATGGAACTGTTACAATTTCAGAGAAGCCACTGAAACACCAGTGCAAATAGTTTGCAAGTCCCGTGCATCACACTTCAATACCTGACATCTTGAAAGTTGAATTGTTTTCTGGAATTAATTTGCAGAGGATGGGTACAATAACTTATTAGTTTTCAAAGGCCACTTCTAGTGGTTGGTGTCACCACTCTTAACCATTACGGATATCTCATATTCATTATCAACCTTCCCTGTAACTTCACCGGTATCGTGTTTGTCGTCATGTGTTACTATGGCCCAGTCTTCCATGCTCCCACAGGCATTCATATGAATTTCTAATTCAGGAGGTAGAGAGCATTCTCATGGGTATATAAACATGTACCTGGAATAGCTTTTATGGTATGTACTGATTTCATGGCTGCAATTGGCTGAGCGTCTCACCAAATTCTCTCGTAAAATTGCTTCTTCATTTATCAAAATAACTTTAGTTTTTGGCACGAGATTTCTAACTACTTTTGAATAATCTGAAGCAGTCTGTACAATTTGCGCAGATTTACTTACTCATTACATGAATACCAAAAAGTGATATTGTTTGTTCGCTAATTATATCCACTACTCCCTTCCCAAGCGAAGGTGCAAAATACTTCCAGATTTTTTTGTTGTATTTTAGAATTCTGAAGACAGTCCACCCAACCATATAACTTCATCAATATGTGAGATGATGTCTGGTTTTGTGTCAGTTGCTTCATACGGAGTACCAACAAAGCAAGCAGCATTTTTGCCTTAAACATTGTATCTGAGCATACAAAATATATCTTACATTCACCCTGGTGATTGATTGATTTGCTTTATTTTACTTTGCATTTGTGCTAATTTCAAAGATGGAAATAAGTGATGATATGATGAAATTGATGAATGGACACTCAGAAACATCCATGCCCCTGCTGAGATTCAAACCAGGGACCCTTGGCATCATAGCACAATGTGCTAACCACTCTGCCACAGGGGCCAGCTGCCCTGGAATGTTGAAGTAGCTGTGAACAATATTACACTTTCTCTGCTCCAGAGTACATTCTGCACCTAATTCTGGTACTCACAGCTATTTTATTTTATTATTATCTTCGCACAACAGACATATGCTATTTTACAGTGCACAGTAAATTTCTTACATTTGGGTATTTATAGACATAAAAATAGTATTTATACACATTTTCAGAAAAAAATATACATATAGATAGATGTTACATATATCATCCTTATATGAGGGAGAATGAAATGAAAACGGCAATTAATTTTTTTTTCACTATTTTAATTCAGGGATAATGTTTGATTGTACATTATTTTTCTATATAGTCCCCTCCCAGTTCAATGCACTTAACACCATCGGATAGGTAGTGCTTCGATACCACGTGAGGAAAAAAAAATTGGTTGACTGTGTAGCCAGTCGTGTACCGCCAATTGGACGTCTTCATCAGACTTGAACCTCTGCCCTCCAAAGTTCTCCTTTAATGGACCAAAGATGTGGAAATCAGATTGTGCCAAATCTGGTGAGTATGGTGGATGTGGTAGGCATTTGAAGCGTAGGTCATCGATGTTTTTCATGGTTGCACGAGCAGAATGAGGATGGGCGTTATCATGTTGAAGCAAAACACATGCAATCAGCAATCCCCTTCGCTTTGTGTGTATCACTGGCCTCAAATGGTTCTTGAGAAGGTAGGTGTAGGTGGCACTAGTCATTGTCGTACGGGGGGTATGTAGTGTTCCACAATAGGACCTTACTTATCCCAGAATAAAGTCAACATGACTTCCCTGCAAAGGGCTGGCTGCGAAACTTCTTTGGTTTCGGCGAAGATGAAAGTCGCCATTCTTTGCTTGCATGTTTTGTCTCCGGTTGAAAATGGTGCACCAAACTTTCATCCGCGGTGACAATGTGAGCTAGAAATTTCTCACCCTCCTCTTAATAACGCCTCAGCAGCTCTTGACATGTGTCAACCCAACAGACTTTCAGTTCCTGTGTCAGCTGTCTAGGAACCCACCTGGTGGATTCTTTTCTGTAGCGGAGTTCGTCTTGCACCATGTGTTGTACTGAACCAAAGCTCATATTCAGCAAGGAAGCCATTTCAGCCAGGGTGACATGCCAGTTTTCCTGAAGAAGCTGATCTGCTGTGGCTATGGACTCCTCTGTCACAACTCGCTGAGCCTGACCCAGACAGGGAGCATTAGTCAATAAAGTCTTACCTTCTGTGAATTTCTTGCACCATTCTTAGACTTTCCGCTGTGACAGACAGGCGTCTCCATACTTTGTCTGCATTCTCTGATGAATATCAACCGGTTTCACACCTTCACTCCATAAAAATCGAATAACTCCACACTGTTCCTTCTTGTTGCAACTGCGTAGTGGTGCCGCCATTTTAAATCAGCTGTTACTGACATCCAACCCCACCTACCGGCACTGCTTCATACTACCAGCTCGGAAAGACGTCAAGGACTGTGTCTGCAAATTTCCAAACGCCAAGAAAGAAAAAAATATTTTTAATTGCACTTTTCATTTGATTCTCCCTCGTATATTACCGTGGATAAAAAATGAATCAAATTTTACACAATTACATTCACATATGTATGCGTATATATACATACATAAAGAAAGGAAAGAAAGCACAAAAAATAAAATTTAGTAAGAATGTTGTCCATTAAATAGTGTTTATACTCAGAAAATTTAGCAAATATGTCTAAGTGTACACCCCTCTTTAACCATTCATTATGCAAGATACACATTCTTCTCAGGGGAGCCATTTTGTGGATTTTGTACGGGTGCGGGGAAATTGCAAAGAGTTGCTTTCTTGATCACAACTTTGGATGGGGGACATAGCAAGCTATTTTTGAAAGCAGAGAGGAAGAATCCAATTTGTCGTTAAGAAGTTTGAAAAGAAAAAGGAGTGATGTATCGTTCTTCTGTTTGCAAGGGAGGTATCACCTTTGTATATACACCGTCTTTCCTAAAAACTATATAACGAGTGAATTTATTTTGAACTTTTTCAATAAGATCTATTTGTTTACTGGTTTGTGAACTCCACACTATAGAGGCGTACTCTAATTTAAGGCTAACATATAGGTTAAATAATGATGACAGGGCTTTATTTTCATTGAATTCCTTTGCAGTTCTCATAATGAACCCCAGGTTTCTATGCGTGTCATTAACAGTCTTTGTAATGTGTAACTGAAACGATAATGTATCATCGAACACTACACCAAGATCTATTACTGAGTTTGCCCTGTTCATTTGTGTGTGTGCTATTCCGTATTTATACTGTATTGGGGATTTCAATAGGGTAAATGTTACAGCCCTGCATTTCTTATGATTTAGATTAACTTTATTTGCTTTACACCATGCGTTGAGATTTTCAATATCCTATTGTAATTTAATGTAATCTTCTTCATTGTGAATGCTCCTATATGATTTTAAGTCATCAGCGAATAAGAGTTTCTTCGAATTTCTAAGCTGGGACCAAGATTAGAACCTTGAGGTACGTGTGAGCTAGCTATAAATTCATGGGAGCAGCAACCTTGATAATTTAGTGTTTTCTGTTTTTGAGATACGAGCACATTCTATCTATGAGGGAAGAGGAGAAGTTATAGAACACTAATTTTTTCAAGAGAATAACATGGTTTACAGTGTCGAACGCTTTGCAGAAATCTGTGTCTACCTGGCCTCTGTTGTCAAGTTCAGTGGAAATGAAGTTTGTGATTTCTAAGATGTTCATCACAACAGATCTCTCTGGTACGAATCCATGCTGGTGCGAGGAGAGAATTGGTTTTGACGTGAGCAAAAAAGTGTTTGTGAAGTTTCTTTTTAATAGTTTAGCTGATGCAGAGAGTATCGCAATTGGTCTGTAGTTTGAAATTTTAGATTTGTCTGATGTTTTTTGGTATGAACAAATTTGTGACAATTTCCATTTATCTGGAAATTTCGATGTTTGTATTACAAGGTTGAAGAGTATATGTAGTGAATATTTTAGACTTTCACCACACCCCTTGATTACTTAGGGGGGATAAGATCAGGCCCTGCCATTTTTTTTAGGTTTACAGTTCTGTATTGTTTCTTCTATTCCAGCGATTGATATATCCTGTAAATTTAGAGAAGATAGAAGGGTGTCAGTTTCAGACAGGGGTTAATGGTTCGTAAGATAATGGTTCCTGTACGTAAACAGAGTGAAATTTTTTGAGTTGTTGCTTTCGAGTTCTTGATTTTCATTACAGATAAGTTGTGCGCATGATGATCATTTCTTATTTCTTATGAAGACAGCTATAGTTCATTGCATAATTTATTTGCAATGTGCACACATGAAGGTTCTCTTCGTGTTTTGAAAACTGATGTGATTGTATCCATTATCTCTGCCATACACTTGAAGCTCTCCTACCCCCTTTTTTGCAGCTCAGTGGCACAACCTCCCTTCAATAAACAATATAGTCTAGTTTCATTTGATTTCCCCCATTCCTTCCAGGTTACTGTTGCTTCAAGATTGAGGACATTTTTTTTTCGAAATTAATGTAGTTGTTCAATGTTAGGAATGGTCAGTCAAAACGAAACCTTCAATATTGAAACATATATGTGGTGGTTGTTTCTTAACTGCATGGAGGTTGAGTGAGTGGGTGGGGTATCCTTTGGAAAGGAGATCGTGCAGATATACGATGAATATATTAGAATTCTCTGTTAATAGTGCAAGCTGCATTTTCAGTGAGCAATGAGGGGTTTGGTGAATGAGGGCTGACGGATTTCTGGCAGATTCTCAGGGTGGGAAAATAAATATGATTTTTATTAAAAAGTCATTTTTGATGATTTTTTATATTTAAATTAGGGCTGAACCAATTCCAATGCCAATACTCTTAACGATTCCCACCAATACCGATACCGATACTTGAAAATTGCAAAAATAAATGTCGTTCAAAATTTTGATCACTATTGGTGTCCAAATAATCTTCTCCAATTATATGCAAGAATTTACCAATAAATTGGCTTTAGAATATTGAATAATCACATCAGAATGTTAAAATAGATGTTATTTAAACAGAAAATATAGTTTTTCTTTCATAATTTGGGCAAGAGAAGAAGAAACTTCGAATTTTACATAATTTCCAGGATTATTAGTTTTCGCAAAAGTGTCACTAGCCATTTTTGTAGAACCTGTGAAAGACCGAAATGCCCGAAGAGTATCGGCTGGTATCGGTAGATGAATTCAAACCGATACTTTCCGATACTGATACCACTGATAGGAGAGTCACTATTTATATTTTGAGCCTAACAATGAAAAAGCAGGAATTTGGCATTGAAAACTGCTTTATTGTTTTTCGAAGTATTCTCCTTTATGGCCAATACACTTTTGCATTCATTAGAACCATTTGTCAAAGTAGTTTTTCCAATCTTCTTGAGACACCTCCATAATATGGTTTTTGAACGCATCAACGGCGTCTTCCGCCGACGAAAATCGTTGTCCACGCAATTTATTCTTGACATTCGGGAACAAGAAGAAGTCATTGGGTGCAAAATCAGGACTGTATGGCGGATGAACCATCAATTCGATTTTTTGACTTCATAAAGTCGGTTGTTAGATGAGATGTGTGACAGCTGGCATTGTCTTGTTTTCCGTATTTGACCGAAGACCTCTGGCAAACAAATTGTTGTGTACCATTCAGAGTTGACCGTTCTATGTTCCTCTAAAGGCACAGTTGTCACATGACCAGTTTTCCCGAAAAAAACAGGCGACCATTCGTTTCGATGTGCTTCGAGCGCGAACAACTTTTGTTGGATTGGGTTCATCTTGAAACACCCATACAGTCGACTGCTGTTTACGTTCCGGCCCATATACATATATCCATGATTCGTCACCTGTTACAATCTTATATACGTCTTTTGAAGCACCACGACTGTATTTATTGAGCATTTGTTTGCACCAATTGACGCGAGCGTCTTTTTGAGTTTTTGTCAAATTGTGTGGGATCCAACGAGAACATACCTTTCTCACAGCTAAATGATCATGTAATATTTTATATATGCTGGTGGAACTAATGCCTATGGTTGCCTCAATCTCACAGTATGTCACATGACGATCTTGCAGTATTAGGTTTTGCACAGCATCAATGTTTTCTTGAACAACAACTGATTTTGGAAGACCTTCGCGAATCTCATCGGTGAGCGAGTGGCGGCCACGATTAAATTCGTTATACCAGCGTTTCACATTGGCAAAGGATGGGGCTTCATCGCCAAATGTGGAAGTAAGTTGATCGATGCACTCTTGTCTTGATAATCCATGTCGAAAATCGTAAAAAATCATCGCACGAAAATGTTCATGAGTTAATTCCATTTTATTGTCGCGCAATCTCCAAGGCAACATAAAGAACACAAATGAAGCTACTGACAAAACATTTGAAGTACGTTATGGTCAATAATGCCAGACGATTCCATGCAAACGTCAAATCGCGCCTAACTTCAATCAGTGTTGCCAAGGCTCAAAATATAAATAGTGACCCTTGTAGAATGGCCCTCTCCTATGCCAACCTCTTCATGGGCAAACTCAAGCAAGAGTTCCTGGAGACCCAAGCTCTAAAACCTGTCCTATGCCTCCTTTTTAGAGACAGCATCTTCATGCTCTGGACACTTCAGCGAGGTTCAAACACTCGACAATAATGTAAGGGAAGAAACAATACGAACGATTTCAACCACCGTTCACAGCACCACACCAAAATATTTCTTCTCGCTCATTCGGCCAGAACTCGTTCAGTCAGCTCTCAATAAAATAAAATCCACTGCTGTGGGAATTGACGAAATCTCTGTTTTAATGATTAAAAAAAAATCCCGTACATTCTCGTTCCTATAACAGGCATTTTTAAATTCTCCCTGTCCTTCGGCATATTCCCGTCGATTTGGAAACTAGCTAAGGTTCGCCCTCTGCTGAAAACAGACAAAGTTCTCAGCCTCGGCGACCACCGGCAGATAAGTATTCTTCCGGTTCTGTCCAAAGCTCTGGAACAAATTGTCAGTAACCAAACGCGTAATTTCTTATCACGAAACAATGTAATAAATCCTCTCCACTCGGTATTCTGGCACAACCATAGCACCTGCACAGCACTCATCAACGTGACGGACGACATAAGACACGCCATGGACATGAAAGAAGTAACTATTCTTGTACTTCTGGACTTTAGTAAAGCTTTTCAGACTATTGACCACGACATCCTGCTATCAAAGCTATCCTCCCTGTACAACTTCTCTGACCCAACCGTAGCTTGGTTCCGTTAGTATATTAATTAACGCCAACAATGTGTCTTCAACTCTGGTGAGAAATCGTCGTGGCGATCAATCAGCGCCGGTGTCCCCCAGGGAACCGTCCTCGGTCCACTCCTCTTCTCTCTGTACATTAACCACATTCCTGATGCACTCAAACACTGCAAATATCACATCTATGCAGATGATGTTCATCTGTATTTGTCCTTTCCTCCAAAGAATATTGAAAATTCAATTCGTGATATAAATTATGATCTGAACAAAATCAGTACTTGGTCAGCTAATCATGGGCTACTAATAAATCCTTTGAAAACCCAAACTATTATTATAGGTTTGCAATGCCTTCCGCGTTTGAAATTTTGTCCCTCCTGCCCATAATTGTCTTAGGAAAAGCTATTAAATTAAGTAAAACAGCCAAAAATTTGGGTGTAATGTTTAATCAGCACCTCTCACGGTCAGATCACATAAATTTAGCTAGTAAAAGAGCCTTCGCTGCATTACACGCTCTTGTTCGGCTTAAACATTTTCTACCGATTAGCATTAAAATCAAACTGGTGCAAGCACTTGTTTTTCCACACTTTGATTCTGTCTATTCCGAACTACCAGATGATCTCGCTCAACGTCTTCAACGAGTAAAAAACACCTGCGTCCGCTTTATTTTCAATCTGAAATATAGGGACCATTTATCCATTTTCTTTACAAAGCTAAATTGGCTCAAATTAATTGATCGGCAAAAGGTACACAACCTCACCCTTCTCTATCGGGCAATCAGTTCAGAAGAACCGGCTTATCTCTCGAGCAGATTCTCAATGCTTTCTGAATCACACAGCCTTGACACCAGATCACGAGGGAGAACTCGACTACTCACCCCCCTTCATAACTCAAATTTTTATTCAAAGTCTTTCACCGTTTCTACTTCTCGTCTTTGGAACTCACTGCCCCTCGAAATCCAGAACTCATCTTCAGCATATGCCTCCCCGATGGCGCAGTGGTAGCGTCGTCGCCTTGTAATCAAGGGGTCCCAGGTTCGATACCCGTTGGAGGCACAAGTGGTTCGGATCCCACTTTAAACTGTAGGTCCAGTCCCGATTAGCCTAACTGTGCATAAAGTGGACTTAAAACAACATATCAATCAATCAATCAAATCATCTTCAGCATATGTCTTTAAGACGCAATTACAACATTTACAACAAATAAATAAATTACTATCCACTTCCCTATACCAACTCAACCGCTTCTGCTCCATAAGTTCACCTGGACCTGCTGTACCAACCAGATCACTTTCCCCATGAGCAAATTGGGGAAGGTAATTTGAAAACACCCACACACGTCAAACCCACCAAGCACATGCGATGCCTTCATTTCTCTAGCTCCCACCCATTCCACACACATAAAGCCATCCTGTTCTCTCTGGCTTTCAGAGAACAGCACCTCAACACTTGACCCATTTCCCGACAGAACTACAACCTCTTCTTACACCAATCTTCATCAACTGTGGATATTCTTCCACCATGGTTTCCAACTAAATATCCCGAACTGCAACATACATCCCACCAAGAAACTTGCCACCAACTCTCCTCTACTTATCACCCAATATCATCCCCATCGCAACAAAATCTGCCACACTCTATACTCCATTATTCACAATGATCCTAAAACCAGAAACATCTTTCCTGACAAGACCAGTGTTGTTTTCAAATGTCCATCCCCAACCTTCAAAACATCCTGTTCCAGAACACCCTTTCACCGCAAAACCTACATCTACATGCTCATAAATGCAAGCATCCAAGGTGCAAACAAAACCTGCTCCAATTTCTACACTTTTCACACCCTCCAAATTCATACTTCCACTGACAAATTTTCCCATCACCCCAAAAGGTCAAGGTCCTGCTACACCTCAAACCTTAATGTCCTCACCTGCAACATCTGTGGTAGCTTTTTTCTTGGGAAATCAACCACAACTCTCAACCACAGGATCGACAACTGCCACTGCATCCACACTTGGCCTTAACTATCACATACCAACCATTACAATATTCCTTTCAATAATTGCTTCCGGGTAGCGATCATCCTCTCCTATCCGAATCTGCAAACACCTCAGTACGAAAAGGATGGGAGAGGGCCTAGATATCAGATATGTGAGCAACCAGACCCCGTTTCCTTAAAAAAAAAAAAAACGAGTAACTTTCCCAAACCTCCCTAACCACCACTTTACAACTTCACAAGACTTCAGTTTTTCTTTTTATATCACTGAAGATGTCACTCGCGGCAGCAAAAATTTGAATTTTTCCAGTATTTGGTACATGTTTCCAATTTATCTTTTTACTTGTTTATGTATGTTTTGTATATTGTTTCTGATGTTTGTGTGTAAAATGTATTTTCAGATAGCAAGTGCCTTATCCTCATCATCACAGATGGAGTTTCACTATCTCTCTTTGTCCAACTTACTGAAGATAGAACCTGAGTTCATAAGTTGTTCAATCAAGAGTGAACCAAATGAAGAGTCAGCTGAAAACACTTGCCAGCCACCACCATCATCATCAGTTATTAAATCTGAACCAAAGTTGGAACAAATGGAAATCGAAGAGCCAAAGGATGCTTCCTTTCACATATACTTGAACTCTGGTGCTGGGATGACTGAATTTTTACAGGATGATAGTAAAAATGTCCATGCAAGTGATGACATATCACAGTTTGGTGCTGTTGCATGCAAAGCTAATGAGAGTGACAATGTTAATGTAGGGCCTGAAGATGTGAAGAGTGAGCTTGCAATTGAAGATGAATGTCCATCTGCAGAGACAAGAAGGTGAGTTCATGAAGAATTTTGACATTAATGAAACCGAGTACCATAATACTTCGATTATACTTCCTCAAATATTCCTCAACTTGAATATTTAGTCATTATCAGAATTGCTTCTTGTGTATGGGCAGAGGCATGAATTTTTCCATGTAGTAATTAAACAATGAAGCATGAATTTCAAGTCTCCCATATGAAGATCAAAATATGGTTGGTTTATGAATATTTTTACGTATGAACATTTTCTGTTGTTTTTGATTCATTCATTTGGTTCATTTTACATCACTTTTCTGCCACATTTGGCTAATCGTGAAGATGAGTGATGATAGGTTGAAATTGATGAAGGCACACTCACAAAGAACAACCATTCCCAGCCAGGGATTGTACCCCAGGGCCTGCCAAATTACAAACCATGGAAGTTGGTCTCTGTTGTTTAGTTCGCAGAGATGTGTTGCAGCAATTGTGGCGACTAGATAATAGTCAATTAAAAAATCTACCTGCCTCTCTCCAATTATGGTGATAGTGAAGTATTGTAAGTCATCATAAAGCACGGAGAAATTCATTACGTAACATTTGCCTTCCAGTTGTAAAAGTCGCCAGCAGAGGCCTCACCTCTGGCGACGACCTTTGGTTGCACATGCACATTTATTATCTTTCCACAACTGACCTGTCCGTGCAGAACAGAACAGGAACGAGACTCAAGATTATAGAATCAGCTTGACAACGAAGTTCTCGGGAGTGCTAGCCTGGTGTTCCTCCCATACTGTTACGTAAGTGGCAAGAATGCACAAAAGAACTGGCTAGCAATTCATTTCACTTGAGCTGCTATCTCTTTTTCCAACTGGTGTGGAATTTGCCCAATTATGTAATGGGGGTTGGAATACCGTTAGTACGGGTTTAGGCAAAAAAGTAATTTCAGCTATCCAGCTACTTTAAATTGCATTTAGAGGCCGTTAGAATTTCAGAATAATGTTCTCATTATGAAAGAACTCCGAAGGCATTTAATTCTGCTGTTGATTCATAGTTTATCTTTATAGTGACTTTTTGCTCATAATATTGATGTGGAGTAATTAATTTGTGTTCCATGTAGTGTTGGAATTAATAAATAAACCCCAGCAGTAACCAAAGTAGAAGAATGAACTAATGAACTGAGCTGGAATGTATTTGTGAGTGTAAGTATGTGTGAATTGTTTTTCTCAGGAGTTATGTATATATATTACTGAAACTATGCTGGAAAAAATGGAGGAACGGAGAAAATGGAAGAATGTAAATACAGAAGAGGGACGACATAATTACAGGATACTGAATAACCAGCTAAGAAGAGAAACTGACAGGGCAAAAGAACAATGGATGAAACAAAAATGTGAAGAAATTGAAGAACTGGAAAAAAGAGGAAGGTATGACTTGATGTATCGTGAAGTAAACTGCTTGGGCTTTCAAAAGAAGAAATGCAAAACAATGTGGATGATAGAAGACGAGGAAGGATGTGAAATCACAGACAAAAAAGGAATATCGAATGTGTGGGGAAAGTACGTTGAAGAGCTCTACCAGAAAGATAATCGTCCAGACAGTCTGAATGTAGAAAATGAAGATGACGTGCCTGATGATGAGAAAGGATACTATATCCTGAATGAAGAATTTGAGCAAGCACTCAAAGAAATGAGGCATGGGAAAGCAACGGGCACTGATGAAATTCCTGTTGAACTTATCAAATGCCTGGGAGATGGAAAGAGAGAAATACTGCACTTATGCAATGAAATCTATGAGAAAGGGGATTGGCCACAAGATTTCACGGAGACTGTTTTGGTACCTCTGCAGAAGAAAAGCAATGCCAGAAAACGTTCTGAGTACTGGACAATCAGCTTGATATCTCACTCGCCAAAAATTCTTCTAAGAATTCTGAACAGACACCTATACTCGAAGCTCAGTGGCGAGTTAGAGGAAGAACAGTTTGGTTTCAGGAAAGGAAGAGGTGCAAGGGATGCAATTGGTTTATTGAGGACCATTGGGGAAAGATATTTAGAGAAAGGAAAGGAGGTCTTTGTAGTATTTGTAGACCTGGAGAACGCCTTTGATAAAGTGAATTGGGTTAAACTTTCAGATATTCTGAAGAAAATTCGTGTAGATTGGAAAGAGAGAAGACTTCTAAGCAACTTATACATGAATCAACGAGTTAAAGTGAGAACAGGAGACGAAAAGACAGAAGACTGTGAAATTGGAAGAGGAGTACGACAAGGATCGCCTACTTTGTTTAATATCTATTTAGAAGATATAGTGAAAAATTGTTTCCAGGGCACAGGAGGTGTCAAACTGGGAGGAAGAAGAATAAACTGCATAAGATTTGCTGATGACATGGCATTATTCGCTGAGGATGAAATAACCATAAATAGTATGTTAGAAGAGTTAAACAGCAGCTGTGAGCAATATGGGATGAAGATAAATGTAAAGAAGACAAAGGCAATGGATATAGGATGGAAACCAAAGAATATTAATGTGAGAGCAAACAGTGAAAGAATCCAGCAAGTGGATAGCTTCAAGTACCTGGGATGCACTATAAGCAGTGACATGAGCTGCAAACAAGAAGTGAAAATGAGAATCGCAATAGCAAAAGAAGCTTTCAATAGAAGAAAAAATGTTTTTGTGGACCCATGGACATAGGTCTAAGGAAGAGATTAGTGAAATGTTTTGTGTGGAGTGTAGCAATATATGGTGCAGAAACCTGGACGTTGAGAAGAAATGAAGAGAAACGACTCGAAGCTTTTGAAATGTGGACATGACGAAAAATGGGGCGTGTAAAATGGATGGACAAGGTAAGAAACGAAGCCATACTGAAAAGAGTTGGTGAAAAAAGAACTATACTGGCGACCATCAAGAAGAAGAAAAGAAACTGGTTAGGACACTTAAAATGGAACTGCCTGCTAAGAGATGCCTTGGAGGGAATGGTTGAAGGAGGAAAAGTCCGTGGAAGAGAGACATATCAGCTTATGGATGATATTAAATTAACTGGGTCGTATGCTATTACGAAGCATAAGGCAGAGAATAGGGAAAGCTGGAGATTGCAGTGAAAAACCTGCCAATTAGGCAGAAAATAATGAATGAATAAATATATATATATATATATATATATATATATATATATATATATATATATTTATATATCTTTTATGTTCTGAATCTTGTCCGAGAAAAGTGGAGCAAATGTGAGAATTAAAGTTGGGGGTTTTGAGTTGTTAGAAATAGAGTCACGATTTATTGAGTCATGTTCTTATGGGAGAAATATTAATCAGGAATCGTGTATTGAAATTGCGTGCACTTTTTGCTGGCGTACCATGTAAATTATTTTGATCAAGTTAAATTTGACATTGACTTCGAAGGAAATAAATGTAAAGAAGTGCTATTTAATGTTGTACATGAATCTTATTCAAGTGGGGATTTAAAATGAATGTCAGTTAATCTTGTATCTTACTTTCTTTGAATTAAACATGAACTTTTTAGGATAGATAATAGATCTACAAAATTCACAATGTAGAACAGGGGAGTGCATTAAATAGATTGAATTGTGCTGATTGGGAGATTACATAAACTAGTCGGAAGGGAGAGCTAGACGATTGCCCCATATTTCTGACAAGTTTGTGTTAGAGAAGAGGCATTTTTTTGTTCGATAAAAACAGGGTTCTTTTCACCAGGTGCTGAACACTTTCCATACAGTGGCCTTGTTGAAGGGGTAACCAGCTAAAAGAGTTTAGTAGTTGTATTTTTTTATATATAAATCGCTTCTTCAACTGACATGTATGATGTTATATAATCTTTGGTAGCTTGTAGCAGATATGTCGTACATAGAACTATTTTCAGTAATATTAAATATGTAATATTTATGACCAAAATAAGATTGTAAGTTGCCATTTATGGTGAATTGCCTTATTTGTTTAAAACTAACAACGAAATAAAAAAAAGACTACTCACTCGCTACGAATAGATGTTATCAGTGTATATAAGACTAACTATTCACTACAAAGGAGGGTACTATCCCACGTAAGTAGGTAACCAATATAAATGGATAGTAGCTGAGCGATAACATTATTTATTCACTACAAAAAATATGCTAGCAGAGCATACAAACAAAAGATATCATTACACAATATAATGAGTGTTTTTATATTATACTATTTATCATCTCCTTACCTCATTGCCAACTCCATGTGATGTGTTCTACATGTGGAGGATTACTTATTATACACAGGACGAAATTTTGACAACAGATGCTAGCAGCATGTGCCTAAATATATACCATATATTTACAGGAACAGTCCCAGTTCTTAATTTTGCACCAAAATTTGACTTAATTTTAAAATTCAGTGCACCTGGCAACTCTGTTATGTTGCCACATTCCAGCTGAAATACGTCTTCTGTGGTGCATTCCAAAAGTCACAACAAAACACACAAATCAAATAAATGTAACTGGTCTCCTTAACCTGGTAAAAGTGGGGATTTTATATATATTTATGAAGGGCAGGCAATAGGAAGGCTGCTATATGAGCAGATTAGCAGCAATAAAATGTGCTGCTGATGTCTGTTAATAATAATGAACTACCAAAAGAAAAGGAATCAGCAGCTGCATTGAAGTGTGCTACACCATTACGCATAACTCTTACATGGGGTGGGGGGGGGGCAATGATTAATTTTCTCCAAGAAATGGATGTTAACATGTACTTTGTACTATACACATTACATATAATTTCACCCTACTGAAAAATTCTGTCTACTGTTTTCAGTAGATGAACTGTACTGCTAATGTTTTATATTGTTTTAGTAGCCCAATTGTTTCTACTGTTTTCAGTAGATAAACTGTACTGCTAATGATTTTAACTCTTTTTAGTAGTCCAACTGTTTCCTCTATCTTAAGTAGTTGAACCAAGTTGAACTGTACTCTTAACTTTTTTAGTAATATAATTGTAAAAATAACATATTTTATTGTTGTAGATTAGGCACACACAGGAGATGTACTATGTAGACATTTTCAGCGAAAAATGCAGGCTCGTCCCGGACTCGATCCCGGGTCTCTGGCATACTGTGCCATTGCTCTAACCTGTTCGTCCACACAGGTAAAACAGCGATGGCAAGATATCAGGTGAGGCCAGATCACCTCGGTAGCTCAGTGGTTAGAGCAATGATACGGTATGCCAGAGACCCAGGTTCGAGTCATGGGTGAGCCTGCATTTTTCACTGAAAATGTCTATGTAGTACATCTCCTGTGTGTGCCTAATCTACAGTAACACTGATGAACAAAATTAACTTTTTTTTGCTCCTTGGAACGAAAATAGGTGATTATTTATAATTTGACCCTGCTGAATCCAAATCTGAAAGTAGAAATGCTGTATCACCTATCGTTTTCCCTGGATTTTCATTTTTTGTTTTTAATAAAAATTTAATTCCCTTTGTAATAATACATCGAAATTTGAAATTATTTTTGTTTGTTTGCTCATAAAATAAGATTTAAATATTGAAGTGAATAACTATGAAATATAAAAAAAATTAAAAAATATATATAGGACCGATTTTGACTGTTCAATGAAGAAATTTCATGCAAAAAAAAAAGTAAAAAAACGCATTTTTACTCACATTATCAAAATTTCTTTCTTGAATTCTGCCGTTTGTAACTGCCACCAGAAACCTCTTCCTTGAGGTTCCAACAGTAGTCTGCTAACATGTTCTGTACCGATTTTCCTGCATATCGTTTCTCCATGACAGAAATATCCTGGTGAAATCTCTCGCCGCACTCGTCACTAACCGTGCCCAGGTTAGGGGGGGGGGGGGGGAAGTCCAAATGCGAATGTGAAAAGTGAATTTTCAAGGACATATTGCACCCCATGCACTGATAACACTTGAACAAGTTCTTAACAAGTTCCTTGTAGTTGTCAGATTTCACATTTCCAAGAAAATTACAGCATACTTGTCTGAAAGCTAACCATGTGCATTTCTCTTTTTCTGTTAGCAATTCCACAAAGTTGTCATCATTAATGATCTCACGGATTTGCAGCCCAATAAATATGCCTTCTTCTAACTTACTCACTGAGTTTAGGAAATGTTTTTCTCAAGTATCCAAAACCCTCAAGGTGTTTATCCAAAGCCTTAACAAAATTTTTCATCAGCCCTAACTTTGTATGCAACGGTGGTAACAAAATCTTGTCTTTCTCAAGTAGAGGGTGATTCCTAACACTCTTCTCTCCAGGAATTAAGTTTTTTCGTATGGGCCAATCCACAATGTTGTAATGTTTATCTTTTGCCCGGCTGTCCCAATGCAATGAAAGCAACAACATTTTGTAAACCCAGACTGCATGCCTAACAGTATACCAATTATTTTGAGGTCTCCACATATCTGCCAACCATATTTTACATAATTTATCATTTTTAATATTGTATCCATATTTTCATATGTTTCCTTCATGGTGGAAGAATAGGCAAGGGGTACTGATGGGTATATATTCCCATTATGCAACAATACTACTTTTAAACTATTCTTAGATGAATCTAAAAATAGTCTCCACTCATTTGGGTTGTGACTCCTTCCAAGTTCTTGCAGAAGGCCTTCTACATCATTGCAGTAAGTTAACTCATTACTAACAGAAAAGAAATGTGTCAGTGATTGTTGGCGTTTCCGATATGACACCGTAACACCATCTTGTAATAAATTCCACCCTCCG
This sequence comes from Lepisma saccharinum, assembly GCF_977018435.1. Taxonomy (NCBI): domain Eukaryota; kingdom Metazoa; phylum Arthropoda; class Insecta; order Zygentoma; family Lepismatidae; genus Lepisma; species Lepisma saccharinum. The sequence goes on from NC_139257.1 coordinate 3,239,679, forward strand.
AGACGAGAACCTAATAATTCTGCTTGAACTTTAGAAAGGTTGAGGTCTCTGACTAGATCATTTAGTTCGGATTGGGAAATAAAGTGAGGTATATTTGGATCAGGAAAATTTGGATCGGTGTTTGAATATGAGGGTCCAGGTTCATCTGGAGAAGCACTGCTTGGTTCTGTTTTATCCACTGTCCATTCTTTAGGAGGCTTAGGAATTGGTATAAAATCATGACTCATATGTTTCTTGGCTGAAGGAACATCAGGATAAAATATAGAATGTTTTGATTTAGAACTATATCCCACTATGTTTGTTAAACAGAAGTAACAATCCGTAGTATGATCTTTTTGTTCTGTCCATATTACAGGGTTTCCGAAGGGCATTGATTTGTGAGTGCCATGAAGCCAACCACGCAAAGTTCACGAACAATTACAACAAATGTTACCTGGTGGCCAGCATTTTCCCTCGTCTACTTTACTTCCAAAATACAACTCATATGCTTTTTTCACTATAGGAGTGATAGTATTTCTCTGTGACTTCGGAGTAAATTCCCCGCAAACATAACAAAACAAATTCGGGTTATTCACACATTTGCATGACATGGCGAACTCATTAATTGAGTTATAATATATTTCTTTAAAAAAAACAATTATGAATGCTCTTATCGTTTTGTTAAAATACAACTTACACTTCACTTCACTATACACAATATTACATTCACAATTTCACGAACATATACAAACATAAAATACGGCTACTCACGAAGGCTACTCGCGAAGTTATCGGAAAGGAAGTTAAGACTAGACTAACCCACAAAAGAACAAATTTTTAACAGAGAAACAGGAAATTACTCTACTGCCAGATGTTTCCTCCACGAAATATTAAGTCATAAACAAACAAGGTCGCTAAAAGGTTCTTATCCATCTGCTAGGAATCAAACGTTAAGCCAGATGCGGAACAGGGTGCGGAGACCTGAAACCATAAAACTATAAAATGTGGGTGTTCTGCAAAAAATTTAGGTGATACAGGAAAGTGGATGCGATATTCGTTATCAGCACATCTGAATACATAAAGATCACTTAGTTTTATTTAAAGGAGTATTTCATTGTTTATCAGTGTAATTAACATCTCTACACTGGGAGGAACCAGGCAACGTTGAAGTCTACTGTGTTTCAAAGGCAACAGATCCCGTTGTGGTAGCACTGGCAGAGACGATTCCACGCAGTTAAAAGGGCGAGAGTGAACAATCAGGTGAGGCCAGACCGGCTTGGTAGCTCAGTGGTTAGAGCAATGGCCCAGTATGGTATAGACCCGGGTTCGAGTCCTGGTCGAGCCTGCATTTTTCGCTGAAAATTTCTACATATTTTGTTGTGTACAGTATATTGCTGTCTGAAAACAGTACTCTTGTCAGTAATGTAAATTTTCTTATCTATACAACTGAAAATGCAATGGAAAAATCGTATAACAAACTAAAATAATTGTATTGTAAAGCATGTGAAACATGCTACTTAAGAATGTGTTCACACAACAAAGTTTTTAAGTGTGTAGCTTTATTGTGGTTAATGCACTTGTAGAAATGTGAGAAACGTACTCTTTTATACATAAGTTGACATAGTGGAAGTTTGAAAAACGTACTCTTTTATACATAAGTTGACATATTGTTCTTCCTATATTCACAGAAAAACTATGTTGATCAAAAAATGGATCCTTTCTGCAATTGCATTACACAGATATAATAATAACCATGGAAATTCCACGCAAAAAAAAATCAACTCAAATGATCATGTATTCAAACTGCTAGCTGCTTTAAGGTTGAGTTATTTCTTAAGAAAATTTGTAGTAAGTTATTTGTTAAGATATATCTGAATTTAGTAGTATTCATTAGAAAAACAGTACTGTTTTCCCAATTCACTCCAAAATCACAGAAAATATGGTGTCAGGAATTAATTTGTCTCTTCCTGGAGTCAATAAATAATTTTATAATATATTATAGCAAGTATTATGCATTATTATTCACATTGTTTTTTCAGTACAGTAGCCCTACTGTAGAGTACAGTAGCTGTACAGTAGATCTACAATAGGATTTCAGTACATTTCACAGTACACAGTGGAAGACATTTGGAAACAGTAGAATTTGTGTACTGATAACAGTAGAAATTTCCAGCAAGGGCAGCCATAGTTTTTTGTAACGTTTTGGAAGGGTGATAAAGGAAACTTATATTTTCAGTCTTAAAAAGGGTTTTCTTCAAGAGGCAACACTATTATGGGGGGAAGGGAAATATCCCTCATTTGCCCCTTGCTAGAAAAATTCTGCAAACAATCATGCCTCTACACAAATAATATATAAGCTGCACATCTTTGTACAACCAGATTTCGACCAACTTTTAAATACATTCTCTTTTAAAAAATTTTAAGAATTTTCATTCTTTACTTGAATACTTGTGCAAATTTCACTTGCTCATTTCTAAGAATGTACCAAGAAAGTACGTTTGCCACAAAATTTCCTGCCATGGTATCTACCTTTGGTAATCTACCATCTCTTTCTACAATATGTAGAAAAGGGAAAATAAAAATTGCAATACTTGCTGAAAGAACTAGCATACTGCATAATTTATTATTTCTTTCCAATAACACACTTATACATCACACATTTCACTCATGTTCATCATCCTAGCAGACCAGCACTTTTTGCAGCTTGCAGAGGCTTTGGTTTGTTTTTTTCAGTACATGATTTTCTGCGTTTCTGCAACAAGAAGAGGATTTCAATGCAACTAACTTGCCTCAGAGCCCATATGTTTTTTCGAAGATCTTTCTTGTCTGAATCGCAGGAAAGCCCTTCTGGAATGTGTAGTAGTCATAACTCGTTTAACATATTAAACTCAAGCAACTTTCGGAACATGCACATGGAATGGCATGTGGCTACTAGACTGTATATTCCTTTCAATCCCAATAGCTACTAGACTGTATATTCCTTTCAATCCCAATACATTCTCTTTTCTTTTTCTTAATTACAGTTTTGCAAATAATGTCTTTGATTAAATCCTTAAGCTAGTCTGTAATAAATGCATATTTTGGAAAGACATGCAGAAATTTCGAAAATTTCTTCCAACCGCAATGTTTTCCTTCTTTAACTGCTGCCCCCTTATTATTTAAGTAATGGATAAATTTTGGTGAATGCTATTCACATTCCTACTATGAGACAGGATCGTTACTTTTTATTTGTGTCAATTAGTCTACAGGAGCATGTACCCAAATTCCAAATGTCCTAAGTTTGTAAATTTTTTTTCTGAAATGTGGGACATATATAACATGTTGTCAGATACTGGTCATTTGTAGAGTAACCATTTGCATCCTTAAGTCCCATGCCAGATCCCAATTTAAATAACATTGAACACTTTCCATTGAAATAGAAGTATGTATAAAAGTATTTTTATGGACACTAAAGAATCTGTGTTGTCATTCGAGTATATAATACTATCATATGTGTTTGTGTATTAATACACAAATAACAAATTCAGTGTAGCCAGGCTTAGTGTGGCATTGTCTCAGAAGAACAAATTTGGTTCAAAATTAAGATTTATGATTTTACATATAAATGAGTGGCTAATACTTACGTTCATGTTGCCTGCATCTGTTGACAAAATTTCACCCTGCTAGTGTTAGCAGCTAAGGAATTATTGCCTAAAAATTGCACTCTTTAACTTAACATGCAAAATCGTCAAACTCGAAACCACTGAAATGCAGCACCCAAATATACTAGTGTCTAGTATATATCTTCTGGATATTCGCGTCAAAATCCTGGATATCCAGGAATGTCCAGTAGACATCCATTGAATATCCTCTGATTTGGTTGATTGGTGTTTATCCCCTCCACTTTCTACAAAGTATGGGAAATTGCGACTGGATCTACAGTTTAAAGTGCGATCCAAAGCACAAGTGCCTCCACTGTGTATCGAACCCAGGACCTCTTGATTACATGGTGTCGATGTTACCACTGTCCATCAGGGAGGCCCAAATATACTTTGAACATCCATATGTCCACTCAGGGGATATCCACGAAGGATATGTTTTTTTTTTACTTTTGGACATGTTTTGGATATCAGTGTGACTTTGTTTCCATAATTGGAGGATTTTCTGGATGTTTTTATTTCATTGTGTGCAAAAGATATATTCTGGACTGAAATTGGACATAATCTGTACATTATCCTGATATTTTTTACATGTACTTTGGATATGAAAAGAACATTACTGGACTACATTTATGCATATCAAAGGCCTTGTATATACATATGATAAGAGGCAATCCTCTCTCTCTCTCTCTCTCTCTCTGTCAGACATGCACAAACACACACACGTGTAGGCATGGATGCACAAAAATTCACATTCTTCAGTACCACAGGCAAGCACACTGCAACTATCCCCTCAATATAACCATGCGTGGTGAGTGAAACAAGGTCTTGTAACTCCAGAAAATTTCTTCTGGCCTGCATGCATGCATGACTTGCTTGATGGAAGAATACTGTATGTACAGTTCAATTGCTTCATTCCATGGTTGCGAGTTATGAATTGATTCTGGATCCCAGAATTTGAATCCTAAAATAACAAAATTGAGACTGGGCACTATCAAAGTATAATTCCACTGGTATCAAAACATTTTACTTTAATTTGTGAATAGCATGGCATTAATGCAAGCCTCAACTACTGGACGAGTCACAGGTGGAGGATAGTGAAACCTTCAGATATAAGGGGGAGCTGCGAATAAGGGGAAACCCAGATAAACAGTACTGGATTCAGGCGGCAAGGGTATCAGTGTGTGGAGGTTGTCCAGTGACTTGAACATAGTCAGCAAATACCACAGATATCTATCGATAACCTTGAGTCATAGCAAATAAACGCCACTGTAAAAGTGTTTGTCTCCACTGCGTTATGGCTCTGGAGAGATCCAGAAAGGCTAAGGTAGTTGGAACCCTGATGGAAAGCAAGGTTGTACCTGAGAACCCACAGGTGTAGGCTGTCGCAGGCCCGATTAGCCGACAGCCGAAAATATAAAAAAAATGGAGAAAAGAAACAAGCAAGCCGGACTGGAAATTGAATATGGGAACACTGACAGGAAGGACTAAAGAAATTGTGAATCTAATAGAAGAACGATCGACGTCTTTGGAATGAGCGAAACAAAATGGAAAAGAAAAAGAGAAATGAAATTGAGGAAAGACTATAATCTGTACTGGGCAAGGATCGAAAAGGGCAGGCAAAGTGAGATTGAATTTGTAGGGAGAAGTGGAGTAAGTGAGGAAAGAGAATGGGTAAAGGACAGAATAATGAAACTAATAATGAATGTAAGAGGGAAAATAATAGAAATAATTCAAGTGTATGCCCCACAAACAGGATGTACAATGGAGGAGAAAGAAGAATTTGAAGAAGACTTGGAAGAACATGTAGGAAGGGAATGGAAGATTCTGATGGCTGATTTTACTGCACAAGTAGGAATAGACAGGAAAGGATATATGGTAATACTTGGATCAGATGGATGAGGACAGAGGAATGAGGAGGGAAGAAAGCTTCTGGACTTCTGTAAGAGAAACGGACTGTCAGTAGGTAATAGCTGGTTTAAGAAGAAATATGACAGCCATATAATTACAAGATACAGTTGAAATAATGAACAGAAGACTGAAATAGAATATAAATTGGTAAACAAGGAAGTAAAGAAAATAATGAATACCATTAAAGTATACCCAGTGAGAACTTGGACAGTGACCACAGGCTACTACTAGGAGATGGAAAATAATAAATTGTAGGAAGGAACAAGAGATAAGGATAAGTGTGTGGAAATTGAAGTATAAGATGATAATAGAGAAATATCAAAAAAATATTGCGAATAAATGTGCCAAGAGATGAACCCAAAAGAGTAGAAACAGATTGGACAAGATTTAAAACAGCTAGTAGATGCAGCCAAGGAGGTACGTGTAAAGGCAAGCAGACAAGATTTAAAACAGCTAGTAGATGCAGCCAAAGAGGTATGTGGAAAGGCAAGCAAGAAAAGAAAGATGAAAGAAACACCTTTGTGGAATCGAGGAACTAGAGAGGCAGAAAAAAATGATGGATTTAGGAAATTTAAATCACAAAATTCGCGAAAGAGTACATGGGAAAGAAGAAAGACAAGAACAGCAGTAAAGGAGGAAGGAAGAAATTGGATGGACGGGAACAACAAAGAATTGTATGGATTAGTGAGATAAAGGATAAGAGAAATTGGAGACAGCTGTAGGCTAAGGGATGTAAGGGGATAGTTTGTAGAAGAAGATGTAGAAATAAGGAGAATGTGTGGCGAGAGAGAGAGAGAGAGAAGTTCTGAGAGATTCGACAGTTGGACTAATAGTTCCCTATATTCAAGAAGGGCGACAGATGAATAACACTGATGTGACACTTAGCAAAGGTGTATGAGAAAATATTAGAGAAACGAATAAGGAAAGTAACAGAGCTGAACATGATAGACGAACAATACGGATTTAGAAGAGGCAGATCAAAGGTAGATCTGATATTCACCAGAAGGGAAATGCAGGAAAGGCACTACGGGTATGGAAATGATTTGGTTATGGCATTCCTAGATATAGAAGAGACATTCAATACCATGGTCAAAACAAAGGTTTGGAAGGCTCGAAGAGAGAAAGGAGTCGAGGAAAATATAGTGTGTAGAGTGCAGCGCTGTCGAAGGGCACCAGTAGGAAGATAGGAATGGTTCAGTATAAATAATGAAAAACAGGGAAGTGCACTTTCCCCACTGCTCTTCATAATTACAATGGATGCAATTAACGAACAGGTGGGGAAGAAGATAGGAGAGGAAGAGATGAAGGTTCTGTTGTTCACTGATGACTTGGTAATATGGGGGAACACAGAAGAAGTAGTACAGAAACAGCTTGATAACTGGAATGAGGAAATGAGAAGAGCAGGAATGAAATTCAGTGCAGAAAAGAGCGAGGTGCTAATAACAACAATAGACAGAGCCAGAAATGAACCTAGAATAGAGATGGACATGGAAGAGTTGAGGGTAGTGTCAAATATCTAGGAAGCATAATTGAGAGAAGTGAAGAATAGATGTGGAGGTAAACAAGAGGACAAAAAGGTGGTGGACTATATCAAAGCATTCAAAGATTAATATGGAACACTGATGTACCTATGAAATGCTAGAAGATAATATATAATACATACTATGTGCTAATAATTCCTTATGGAGAAGAGACTTGGACAATGACGGAGAGGGACAAAAGAAATATGCAGGCAGTGGGGATGATTTTTTTAAGGAGTATATTGGGGAAGACTAGAAGGGATAGAATAAGGAATGGGGAGATCCGACAAAATGTTATTGTGGTGAAGCTTCTGGACAGGTTTGATTAGGTACAGATGAGATGGTTGAGACACAGAAGAGGATGGATGCAGAAAGACTACCAGTAAGAGTTTTCCATACACAAGGAGTGGGAAAAGAACCAAGGGGGAGACCAAGATATCGGTGGAAAGAGAAGATAGTGGAGAGTGTTAGAAAGAGAGGAGTGATGCAAGATCAATAAAAATGGAGAGGCTTGACTTCTATGCCGAGCCAGCCAGAGGCAGGAAACGGCAACGGATGATGATGTGGACATAATACTGAATATTCCATAAATATCCAGAATGGGAGATCCTCTAGATATACAGGACAGGAAATTTTCTCGATATCCAGGAGGATGTCCTATCCTGCATATCATACTCGAAAGAAACCCTTTTTTGTCCAAGATGCTACAAGTCATTTGGAATGATATGTACATTGTGGATATCCCTTGGAGATTTGTGCTAATGGGTCATGACTGATGGAGGTTGCAAATGATATACTAACATATGGCCAGATGTAAAATTATCACCCTTTGAAAATTTATTGCACATATATCTAACTGAAAGGTGCATTAATGCTGATTTCTACCTGTTATTAATTTATGGTGCCCTCTGGGCGTGACGGAGTAGTTAGCACATTGCACTACAATTACAACAGTCCTGGGTTCGAATTCTGGCATGGCTATGGGTGTATTTGAGAATCCATTCATCAGTTTCATCATATCATCACTCATCTTCATGATAACCAGATGTGGCAGAAAAGTAAAGTAAAATAAACAAAACCAATAAATATTATTCTTTTATAGACTTTTCTGTATTGTTTAAACCAATAATGTTAAGCTTTGAAAAATATATCAATGATGGGGCTTCATGATGTGTAAAACTCCCTTACAGTTTTATGGTACAGTCAATTAAAATTTTGGGTCATCTATTGAATCACTCTAAAAGGTGAAGTACTTGAAGTTATTTGTAGTGTTATGCAAATAGTACTTTTATTTTGAAATAATGTTTCATTCTTCATAATTTTATCATTTGAAATTTCAAATAATTAGGTTGTAGCTACTAATCACTAATTTCCGTTGTGAAATTGTTACAAGAAAATTTAAAAACCATGTGAGATAGTAGCGCACTTTTTCTGAGATATCCTTTCATAACTTGTCTTTACTATATATATTTTCCAGATTATTACTGAAATATACATTGATTAAATTTGCTCTTCAATAAAAATATTTGTTCAATGATATACATTCATATCTTAGAGATACTTATGTTTTAACTCAAAACCCAAATCACTTCAAATAGGATTTATTTTTTGCAGCTTGATACTAGACTCAACATCCTGCTCTGCGACAAAGAATAGTGGAAGTATTCTAGAATCTAAAAGAGAAGGAGAATCTACACAATCTTCAAACTCGGAGGGTTTTGTCATTTTGAATGATGCAAGTAATTTGTTTGATGATGAATGTGAACTTTCGGTTCACATGCGAAATGATTCTAGAACAAAATCTTTTCAGTGCTCAATGTGCAAGGAATTATTTATACAGAAGGAAAGTCTTGAAAATCATTTAATGAATCATTCTAAAGCGAGGCCCTATGTGTGTTCAACATGTAACAAATGTTTTACACAGAAGGAACATCTTGAAAAACATTTAAGAATTCATTCTGGAGAGAAGCCCTATGTGTGTTCAACATGTAACAAATCATTTACACGAAAGGAAGGTCTTGAAAAACATTTAAGAATTCATTCTGGAGAGAAGCCCTATGTGTGTTCAACATGTAACAAATCATTTACATGGAAGGGACATCTTGAAAAACATTTAAGAATTCATTCTGGAGAGAAGCCCTATGTGTGTTCAACATGTAACAAATCATTTACACGAAAGGATGGTCTTGGTAAACATTTAAGAATTCATTCTGGAGAGAAGCCCTATCTGTGTTCAACATGTAACAAATCATTTACATGGAAGGGACATCTTGAAAAACATTTAAGAATTCATTCTGGAGAGAAGCCCTATGTGTGTTCAACATGTAACAAATCATTTACACGAAAGGATGGTCTTGGTAAACATTTAAGAATTCATTCTGGAGAGAAGCCCTATGTGTGTTCAACATGTAACAAATCATTTACACGGAAGGAACATCTTGACAAACATTTACGAATTCATTTTGGAGAGAAGCCCTATGTGTGTTCAACATGTAACAAATCATTTACACGGAAGGAATATCTTGAAGAACATTTAAGAATTCATTCTGGAGAGAAGCCCTATGTGTGTTCAACATGTAACAAATCATTTACACGAAAGGAAGGTCTTGAAAAACATTTAAGAATTCATTCTGGAGAGAAGCCCTATGTGTGTTCAACATGTAACAACTCATTTACACGGAAGGAACATCTTGAAAAACATTTAAGAATTCATTCTGGAGAGAAGCCCTATGTGTGTTCAACATGTAACAAATCATTTACACGAAAGGAAGGTCTTAAAAAACATTTAAGAGTTCATACAGGAGAGTAGCTGTATGTGCGTTCAACATGTAACAAATCATTTACATGGAAGGAACATCTTGGAAAACATTTAAGAATTCATACTGAAGAAAATCCCCATGTGTGTTCAACATGTAATAAATAATTTGCACCGAAGGAAGATCTTAGAAAACATTTGATAATTACACTGGAGAAAAGCCCCATGTGTGCTCAACATGTAATAAATCTTTTACACAGAAGGAACATCTTGGAAGATATTTAATAATTCATTTTGGAGAGAAGTCCTATGTGTGTTTAACATGTAACAAATCATTTACACGGAAGGAACATTTTGAAAAACATTTAAGAATTCATACTGGAGAGAAGCTCTATGTGAGTTCAACATGTAACTAATCATTTACACAGAACGAACATCTTGAAAATCATTTAAAAATTCATACTGGAGAGAAGCCAAATGTGTGTTCAACATGTAGCAAATCATTTTCGTAAAAGGTAGGTCTTGAAAAACATTTAAGAATTCATACTAGAGAAATGCCCCATGTGTATTCAACATGGAACAAATCATTTCCACGAAAGGAACATCTTGAAAAACATTTAAGAATTCATTATGGAGATAAGCCCTATGTGTGTTGAACATGTAACAAATCATTTCCACGGAAGGAATATCTTGAAAAACATTTAAGAATTCATTCTGGAGAGAAGCCCTATGTGTTTTCAACATGTAACAAATCATTATCGAAAGGAAGGTCTTGAAAAACATTTATGAGTTCATACAGGAGAGTAGCCCTATGTGTGTTCAACATGTAACAAATCATTTACATGGAAGGAACATCTTGGAAAACATTTAAGAATTCACACTGAAGAAAATCCCCATGTGTGTTCAACAAGTAATAAATAATTTGCACGGAAAGAAGATATTAGAAAACATTTAATAATTACACTGGAGAAAAGCACCATGTGTGTTCAACATGTAACAAATCATTTACACGGAAGGAACATCTTCAAAACCATTTAAGAATTCATTGTGGTGAGAAGACCTATGTGTCTTCTACGTCTAACAAATCATTTACATGAAAGGAAGGTCTTGAAAAACATTTAAGAATTCATATTGGCGGAAATCCGTATGTGTGTTCAACATGTAATAAATCAATTGCACAGAAGGAAGATCTTAGAAAACATTTAATAATTCACACTGGAGAGAAGCCCTATGTGTGTTCAACATGTAAAAGTGATTTGCACTGATGCAGGATCTTAGACGACATTCAGAAATTCATAGAACTTAAAAGCCTATTTTCTATTCAAGATTTAATAATTTTTTTACGAATCCAATTAATTCAAGATACTTAAGGTGTCATATTTGTGTAGGCTTTTGTGTTCTGGTATGTGTATGTATTTAATGTGCACTAAATAATTTTGAAAAATGGAATCTTTTTTTATGTGGGTACAGAAGTTTGTGTCACAGTCCATTTGTTCTTTCACCTAATTGAGAGGTCGTTTCATCAGACTGCAACTTACTATTTTTGCTTCATTATCAACATCCACCAAGCCAGCTTAAGCATGGAGCCGCTAGTTCTCTGGCTGTCCTCATTCATACTTCAACATGTAGATACTAATTACCAAGAAAAATGACTTTTCAATTAGTTTAGGGGGCATCTGGCTTCTAGCATAAGGGATAGACCCTAATTACACCTACAAGATCATGTGTTAAGAATTATACACGGTGTTTCGTAAGTTCGTTTACAACGCTTGGGAGGTGATTGTACGAGTGAAAATAACGTGGAAAGTTCATGTAACGAAATTCCGGAAACGGCTTTGTTGCCGAGTTATTGACGTTTGGAAACGTGGGAAAATGATTTTCCGAAGGGAATAATGGCAAAACGGGTGGAGAGAAGTCGTCGGTGTTGGGCGGTCCACTAAGAAATTGGGTACGCTCTTGTCCAAACACGCGGCAATGTTGTGCAATGTCGGCGCAAGGGATTCCCCAGATGACGCGAACGAAGACGTTGACGGGAGTGGGGTGGGTGTGCGTTCTGTGTGAGCTGTTATCGACGAAAATTTTCAGGTGTTGAATGGCACCAAAAAACAAAGAAAATTTCCTGAGCGAAGCGCACCATAACGAGAAAATGAACTGTCATAGGTTGCATACCCTGAAGGGCACACAGTATGCTTAATGGAGATGTGAAGGGAACCTCATGACAGACGGTTTTCAAAGTGTCCACCATGTACTTCCAAGCAGAGGCGACAACGGCGAATCAAGGATTGTCTAGTGCGACCCAACAACCCCGGCGTTTCTGCTATCGATGCTGCAGCTACATTGATACGGGTAACGAGGTCCTCGGCTGACACGACAGGTGTTTCGTAAACGAGGCGTTTCATCTCTCCCCAGAGGAAGAAATCCAGGGGTGTAATATCAGGCGATCGAGGTGGCATGGCACAGGCCCTCCCCTGCCAATGCACTGGTTGTGGAATACGGTATTGAGGAAATGGCGCACATTAGGATCGATATGTGGGTGTGCACCGTCATGTTGAAACCACAGTCTTTGTCTCAGTGCCAACGGCACGTCCTCTAGTAGTTCAGGCAAAACCTCACTGAGAAATGCTTGATAAGTGGGACCACATAGGCGAACAGGGAGACTGTACGGTCCAATCAAATGGTCATGCAGTATCCCGCACCACACATTCGCTGCAAATCTGTGCTGATGATGTGCCACTAGCAGTGCATGTGGATTTTCATGTTCCCACACATGAGTGTTTTTACTATTGAACACACCAGTTTTCCTGAAGATAGCCTCATCAGTCCATAGTACCGTATTCTGAAAATTGGGGATAGTTTCAATTTGATGAACAAACCATTGGCAAAAGTCCTCACGTGGGCCAAAGTCCCGAGGTAAAAAGTCTTGCACCTTCTTCAATTTGTACGGGTGCATCCCCTCTTCTGCCAGGACTCGCCACACATTCACATGGGAGGTGTTTCGTTCGTGGGCTAGTGCGCGCGTACTGGTGCCTGGATGATCCATCACTGCAGTTAGCACATCTTCCACAAACCGTCGTCCAACTTCTCGACGAGGTGGCAACACTGATCCTGTTTCCCGAAGTCTAGTGTCTACAGTTTGAAATAAGGTGTGCGATGGTAACACCCTATTTGGAAAACGTGCCCCGTACAGACGCCTTGCAGCACGGCTATTACCTCCAGCCTCCCCATAAATCAGATGCATGTCCGCCAGCTCTTGGGACGTGTATGCAGCCATCCCTTACACCGGGCTACAAGTGTTTATGGCCGTTAACACTAGTACACTTCACAGAACACGATGGGCTGTGGCTAAGAATTAACACGTAACACTGCTAGGTCAAATGTTTGCCCAACACTACTGTCCAAGAACCTCAAGTCTTTCCATTCAACCGTGAATGTTTAACAACCTGCTGCTGGCACAGCACCTGAAGCACGAATGGCACAGACACGTGCGCTCCTTCACGAGGAAACCTACACTGTTGGTGCCCCTAGCGGGAAATGTGGTACATAACGTCAGATCACACGGACACCCATCTGCCCTTCAGGGTATGCAACCTATGACAGTTCATTTTTTTCGTTTTTACGTCATGGTGCCCTTCGCTCAGGAAATTTTCTTTGTTTTTTGGTGCCATTCAACACATGCCAATTTTCGTTGATACCAGCCCACGCAGAACGCACACCCACCCCACTCCCGTCATCGTCTTCGTTCGCGTCCTTTGGGGAATCCCTTGCGCCGACATTGCCGCGTGTTTTGACAAGAGCGTACCCAATTTCTTAGTGGAACACCCAACACCGACGACTTCTCTCCACCCGTTTTGCCATTATTCACTTCGGAAAATCATTTTCCCCCGTTTCCCACGTTTTCAAACGTCAATAACTCGGCAACAAAGCCGTTTCCGGAATTTCGTTACATGAACTTTCCACCTTATTTTCACTCGTACAATCACCTCCCAAGCGTTGTAAACTAACTTACGAAACACCCTGTATATCTTCAGATGAGGAAACATAAAGAAAAATGAACTCATAAGTTTACAACTTATATAGTTTATATTCTTAATACATGTTGTGAATGATTCAAAAGTTGAGTAATATGCAGTCTTCTTTTAATCTTCTATTTTTATGTTTACATTATACTTCAATACTTCCAATCAGTAAATGATTAAATTAAATTAATGATTAAACATTGGTTTACAACTCATGTTTGTTCACATGGCAAGGGGCTTATATCTATAAAACATTATCATGATCTGCAAGTAAAAGTATGTAGCATACCTTCCTATGCATTTCCTTTGTACTAAACAATACGCGTTTTGTAGACTGACAAGAACGATGACTTCAGTAAACAAGAACCTTTGCTGTGTTCGTGAATGCATAAAATTGTGTTAAATATTCATAATTGGAGGCAACGTATCCCAGGCATGATTCCTGAGACTTAGATTGAAATACTGAAGTGTACTTTAAGTAAACATATTGACAACATATTAATAGGCCTCAGAACTGACTGGAAACTTACAAATTTAAAAATAAATGAAATTCGACTTGCTGTTCAAGTGGGATTGAACCTTTTTTTTGGAAATTTTATTTTCTATAATCATATGATGTAAAAGTTTTCAGCTTACATAGGATTCTATTTGCTCCAAGTTACATCAAAATCGAAGAATATGTAGTATTATGCTAAAGTAAAAGATTCAGGAAAGTAGTATAAGGTTCTCCGTGTCTGTCCTATGTAAGAAAAGGCATGAGCCTTTTTCTCTGCCGCAAATAATTAAATAAGGCACTGCAGCTAGTTATCGAGTCCTGGCCTCCATTATAGAGCCCTCCATGCTTCTCTGTCCAATGCTTTCCTCCTCCAATTTCTCATTCCTTTCACATCTTCCTCCATCTTCTACCTCTTATTGTACTATAAGCCAATATCTTGAGAATGCGATGTGCATCCATTCTTTGGACATGTCCTGCCCACTCTAGTCTTTTAAATTTAATAAAGTGGGATATACATAATTTCTTATATAGATGGCACAATTCATTGTTATATCTTAGTCTCCATCCATCCCAGTATCTTACTGGTCCCCAAATTCTTCTCAGAATTTTCCTTTGAAAAACATCCAGGTCCATCTCGGATTTCTTATTGAACGTCCAGCTCTCGCTTCCATAGAAGAATGTGGGTCTGATTATAGATTTATATATTTTAATTTTAGTTGCTGTGTACTTCCATGGTTTTGAATATTGGCGATAGGGAAAAATAAACTTTTTTCCCCCTGATTTATTCTTCTTTTGATTTCATAGCTTTCATTTCCATTTTTATGTATTTTTGCTCCCAAATATACAAATTCTTTTACTAGGTCAATATCGTCATTACCTACTGATATTGTTTTTCTTGCAGCATATGCCTTGGTCTTTCGACTCTGGATCATCATTTTTGTTTTATTTAAATTTATTTGTAGGCAAACTGTTTCAGCTGCTTTTTAAAAATTGAGTATATGTTTCATTTGCTGCAGCCATTGTTCCTGAAATGATAATTACATCGTCTGCATAAGCCATTATCTGAGTGGTTATAGATACTATAGTGCCATTTCTGTGTATGTTAGTTTGTCTTATTATATATTCTGAAACCATATTGACAAGTAAATGAGCAAGTCCGTCACTTTGTTTCAATCCCTGGTTCACTAGTATGTCTTCTGTGAGTTTGTTCTGTATTTTAATTTGGCTTTTGGTTCCTGTCATTGTCTGACTAATCAGATTAATCAGTATTTCTGGTATTTTAAATGTCCGTTATATATTTGCCAATTGCCCTCTCTGTACACTATCATATGCCTGTTTAAAATCTATAAAAATCATGTATAGATCAACATTGTATTCCCATCATCTCTCAGCAATCTGTCTTAATGTGTACATCTGGTCTGTTGTTGATCTTCCTATTCGAAAATCTGCTTGGTATTCTCCTATGCATTTTTCCGCCAAGGGTTCCAATCTCTCTTTTTTAGAAGTCCTGATAATATTTGTTGTGCTTCTGACAGATGTGATATGCCTCTGTAGTTGTTACATGTTAATTTATCTTCCATTTTATAAATAGGGCATATAATACTATTCTTCCATTCTTCCGGCATATGTTCATCTTTCCAGATTTTATATATCAACTGGTATATTGTTTTTATTAATTCCGGTTCTCTTTTCGAATAGTTTCACTGAGTATGCCATCTCTTCCCAGTGCCTTATTCCTTTTCTGTCTGTCCATTACTTTTTTAAGTTGTTCTTATGTTGGTTGTTCGATTTCTACTTCTATATTTTCTTGCTGTTCTCTATTTATCTCTATTTGTACCGTGCGTCCATTTCGATCTGCAGCCGAGAGATCGGGAGAAACGTGGCGGGCGGCGCTGACGGAGATGCCGACATTTGAGGCCTGTAATGCCCGCTTATTTTTGTGGACATCTTGCAAAACAAGCACTAACCTGTGTTATAACACGAAAAAGTTCTTCTGTATTTCTTCCAAGTTCCACCCTTATATACACAAATAAATACGCTTTAGAAATTATATTAAGAGCCACAGATAATACTCTGTAAAACATTTTAATCATAGTTTTGACCAGTAACGTTCTGCTTAAGTTTATATCCTTGAAAGAGTTTTGTGTCGATGGGGATCGTTTGGAGGTTTCGAATGTGCAACACTGTATCAAGATTACGCTGCAGACGAACCGTTAAAAGCTAATGGTGTTCGTGAGCTTCCTTGCAATCCGAAATCTCCTAGCTCAAGTTTTTTGTTCCTTCGCGACTACAGAGCTGTGAATATAGTGGCAGGCAGATGTAAACCAAGATCGTGTTAATTTCGTACTGTGCGTAAGAGTGTTATTCTTGGTTACTTGCCGTTACTTGTTTGTGTTATTGCAGTGTGTATGTGTGTTGTGTCAGTCAGACGATTGGAATGCCAGCCGCAAGGTTCACGTTAGAACAAAGAATTTTTATGTATGACACTTACGTGAAAACAGACTCGTGTCAAGACGTGTGTGAACAACTCTTATAACACAGGTTAGTGCTAGTTTTGCAATATTTATATAAATGTCTGCATATGTCCATAAAAATATGCGGGCATTACAGGCCGCAAATGTCGGCACCTCCGTCAGCGCCGCCCGCCACGTTTCTCCCGATCTCTCGGCTGCAGATCGAAATGGACGCACGGTATTACATGTAATGAATTTTTGCGATTTCCTTCGGATATCAAAATTTATTACACTCGTTTGCTGAAGCTTCTCGTTTTTTGATGTAGTTCTCTGAATTGCCACCAGATGGCAGCTTTGCTTGCCTTGCTTTTGACTTTAGCTGCCTCCTAGCTTCTCCATTCGATACTAACTTTGCACTTCGATAGTTAACTGTTTTTTCTCCCCACACTTGGCCGGGAACATAGAGTTACTGGGAACAACGCACTGCACCAGCTGCTCGTTCATGCTTACGTGCCTACATGTTAACGTGCATGACCTGTTGAATTGCTGAGGAGGAAGTCGGGTCGCCATATGCAATCTGCATAAATGCACGTGCATCTAAATACTTCGTTAGCAGGACATGGACGTTTATGATGAAAGGAATAGGATTAAATGTTAAGTATCCCCGAAACGGCTGGAATTTATTTATTTTCTTCTTTTTCACATTGGTACTTACGTATTCTGCATTCCTAAGGATTCTTGAAGGTGCCATGTCGTTTTTTCACGCAAATAATCTCAATTTTCGATAAATCGAGTATTTATTGTTTGTTCGTTTTCGCTTGCGTTACAAGCAATATGGCGGAGAAATCTTGACTAGCGTTGTCGATGATCAGTGGTTATGCAGTGTTGCAACCTTCTTCATCGAAAAATACCTACGGTACTAGTTTACTATTGTGGGGACATGGGGGCAGGTGACTTCGGCCAATTTCGAACATGCCTTTAACAGGGAGTCTATAGAAAAAGCTGGGGGGGCGGAGCGGAGCGGAGGCGGGGCCGTAGGTCAATTACCCCAGGGGCAGAGCCAGGAATCGGTGGGAAATTTCAATTCGAGTTTACTATTGTGGGGCCAGGGGGCCAGGTGACTTCAGCCAATTTCGAACATGCCTTTAACAGGGAATCTATAGAAAAAGCCGGAGCGGAGGCGGGGCTGCGTTAGCGGTTGGTGGCGGTAGGTCAATTACCCCAGGGGCGGAGCCCGGAATCGGTGGGAAATTTCGACTGGAGTTTACTATTGTGGGGACGGGGGGGAAGGTGACTCCAGCCAATTTCGAACATGCCTTTAACAGGGAGTCTATAGAAATAGCCGGGTATCCGGAGCGGAGTGGAGGCGGGGCCACGTTAGCAGTTGGAGGCGGTAGGTCAATTACCCCAGGGGCGGAGCTCGGAATCGGTGGGAAATTTCGACTCGAAAATTTCAAACGAAAATAGTGAAGAATTGCAATTACTTTGTAGTTCCTTGATAATTCCATGCTGAATTACAATTTCAACTGGATCTTGGACACCGTGCAATGTCACCACGCATCCTGTGCACGTCATCTTCTCACAACTTCGTATTAATGATGCACAGTTACATACGTTAATTTACGTTATACTACTGTTACACAGTAGGAAAACCGCGTGTTTGGAAACACTGGCCGGTTGTTACGTCATCAAGCGGACGCAAAATTTGGTTCACGCAGTAGAAGGACATCAATGGAACAGGTTTCGTGCATCGGAGAGACATTAATGTTCAAAAATAGATGATTTTCAATTAAAATTCTTTCAGCGAGGCGAGGAAACACTTCCCAGACCTTTATAGAATATACAGAAACTCTTTTTCGGTAAGTACTTTCTCCTGTAAAATTGAAGAAATGCGTTTCGGGGAAACTTGAATTTTACCGGTACGTTGAAATTTGATTCTTATTTGAACTCAGTGATAATTGGGTGAGTGCAAAATAGTGCAACTTAAAGTGAACTTGACTTAATGCTTCGTTCCCTTGTTTTTTTTGCATGATAAAAATGCTAAGCAAATAGACTGTGAATTGTAGCTAAACTATTGCGTGCCCTTGTTCCCACGAACTATTAAAACGTTCTCTCAAGTGTCAAAATCTAAAAATTCTGCGAAGAGTACAACACATAATATATAATTGCATGCACGCGTTTTATTCTACAAAACAAAAGAATTAACGAGAAAAGTTTGAAAGTGAATGCATGAGAAAATATCCGAGCGTTTGTCAAACGTTTTGAAACTCTGTGTGAAGCTTACGCAACAAATACATGCAGGCAGTATGATGTAGTTCAACACAGGCAAAGCTTTCTTAACCTAAATTTTCGATTAACTCCATTAATCACCTCCAAGTATTAATAGCATTAATGAGTATTTCATATAAATATAATCATTGATATGAGTAAGTGTATATTTGTTGTTCATGAGACATGTGAATTCTAAAGTGCAATTGTTACGAGAACATTCTAGTCTTTGTGACTTAGAAAGAATGCAAATATTCTAATAATTATTTAATTGTCAGCGGCATGTACATAAATTTGAGTCCGCGCATATTTTGCATTTTGTGATGTTTGAATATGATGCTGTTTAATGTGATATGAATATACAAAAGACTAAAATACCCAAGAATGGTAAATGAAATTGTCCCTACTCGGCGATTTAAGTGCATGTTAGAAAGTTGTTACGCATTTTGTAAAAAATTGAAACAACGACTACGTAAAAATAAAACGTGTTGTTCTTGTTAATGAATTTCTGTTCTCTTATTGAAAAGCAACATAAAATAAACTTGAATACATCAGTAGTTGGTTGTGGGTAGTAGTTATTCATGTTCTTAGCCTTAGTTATGCATATAGTGCTTTCTCTGAGTGGCAATTAGGTACTCACGCACCACATGCAACGAAACTGGTTTATTAAGTTGTGCTTGTGTCCCTTCGTTTGCCGATGCATATTTCTGTGTACGTATACAACGCACACACGTTTACTTTACAGAATAAGTATAGAGTGATACACATAATGAAAGTTTCTTATAACATAGAAAGACAATAAGAAGTTTTTTGTATTTTTAGGTCTACGTTTAAAGTATCTTTGATCTGTATGAGAGGCAGGCTTTGGCTCTGTCTCTTTGTTTATGCATCCCTTTTTGTTTTTACTTGCATAGCCTTACAAAGCTTGACTCCAACCATGTTTCATTGGTTTGTTAAGGAGTAATGTACATTTTTGTGATTTACTTGTCTTAGTTTTTGAACCGGTTTCCATCTTGGCTCCCTTGTGCGCGTTTCCTATTATCCTCCTTTTTGAGCAGGACGCCACATACATTATCTTCTCCGTTCAGGTGTGGGTTTAATAGCTGCTCAAAATAGTATTTCCATACTTGCATAATCTCTTTTCTTTCACTTACTATATCTCACTTGCTTCTGCGGTTTAGATCTGTTCTTGGTTTGTATCCTTCTTTAAAGAATCTAACATTTCTAAAAGCCTGTTTTATATTATTTGCCTTAAATTCTTCTTCTATCTGTCTGAGGTTATCATTTATATATTTCCGTTTTTTCCTTCTACAGATTTTATCCGCTGCCCTTCTTGCTTCTTTACACACTTCTTTTCTTCCTCTAGTTGGTCTATCCTGGTATTATATATATTTTCTATTCCTAAATTCAATCGCTTCCTTACATGAAGTATCAAACCATTCCTGTTGTTTTGTTTTCTCTTGATATCGTAGGATTTCTTTCGCTGTTGTTGTTACATTCTCCTTCACTTTCTCCCACATTTCTTCTATAGGTGTGTCTTTCCTACTGTGTTGTTATACATTGAAATCGCAAAAGCTTATCGAAATTTTACATGAAATGCCTCCGTGCAAAGTACCATCTGCTATATGATTTCTGGAAGCATTTTACATAGCATTTCTGCTAGCAAGAATGTTAAAAGAAATGCTTTCGTCTAAAGCTAGCCTAAGGTACGCAGTGCAAACGGTGCAGACACCAAGTACACTACGTGACTCAAATCAACGAAGTATACGACTCGGTGTTGCACTTTGTAACCAACTGAGCACGAGAGCGCAAAGAGAGTCTAAAAGAGCAGCGAACTAGACGGGGCTATAGCCATTTATCGGTGCAGTGCATTCTTCTCAACAGTGCCCGTTTCCATGTCCTCCGATCGAAATATAATCTCCTCAATTCTTTGTCTTCGGTGCTGGGAGATTCTTGAGGACAGGTTTCCTAAACTGCATCTGAAAACCCGTTGAAATGTCTCTATACCTTCTATATACACTGTCCCAGCTAACTGTAGAGCAGGGCCGCGCATATTGGCAGAGGAGGAGGAAAATCCAGGGGTGGAAGCGCAGCGTTGTCAACCGTGCGGTTCTGACCGTACATGTACGGACGTACGGACCAGACCTTAGTCCGTACTCTAAATGCACAACTTGTTAAAATTTGCTCTTGCAGCTTTTAACCCTAATATTTCCCTAAGAAATTCTAAAACCAATCGTACGGACCTGGAGACAAAAATACGTATCCTTTTCAAAAGTTTGTAACGCTGCATAGCGAAGGAGGAAATCGGGTAACTCCCGTCGCCCATTACACAATCCCGTTTCGCTCACTTCATTGGTGGAGCCGTCTCGCGTCACTACTTGCGCAGAGAGGTGTTTTCGTTTGCCTGGTCTACAGGTAGCTGGTACGGATAATAGTGCATTTCGTGTTGGTCCTGTGCAGGCCTCGGGATACCCTATCCTTTTAAATACTTTCAGGTGCACTTTATAGCCCTGCTTTTACATTTTGAAAAATCAGGTGTTTCCCGCGAATAATATGAAGAGTGCAAATAGCTCCTGTTGCTGACGTAGCCAGCGATTTAATCTTCCTACACACACTCACAAACACAAACAAAATATTATGGGTGGTTAGATTTAGAACACCTAAATGTAATCAGCGAATATTACCTCGATTAAGTAGGTAATGTACTATTCGCGTCTTCCACATTCCACTGGTGCGCCGCTGATGCACGCTCCAGCGTTCCGTATTTCATCCGTGTGCACCAATGCTTTCACTAGGTTAAACCATGACGTCACCATTCTACACTGGCCTCCAGGACTGGTGCGGCTGATGAATCAAAATGGGATCATCTGCACCGAAACTTGTTCTGATTCATGACGTTCTTTAGGCAATAGACGAAATGTCACGCCGATTTTACTGCACGGGGGACGAATAAACTGGTTGCATAGACTGTCGATATTTTTTAATATTGCTGCTACTTCACTTCCACACAAGGTGAAATAATGTATGCCGATGCTGCAACATGCAGGAAAACATCTATTCGCAATATTCGATATTTTTACAAAAGAATACCACTTAAATTCGTAGTGCACATGCAAAATAAGATGTCGTTAATTGAAAATATATAATATTCATGAAATATCTTCTGTGATTTAGTCACAATCCTAATAAACGAGAATTTGTTGCAGTATGAAGCTTTGACGTAATTTTTGGTGCACCAGTCTCATGCTTGCTCGTGAATTCTGGAAAGCGCGGTAAATTTGATTACAGTAAATGTTATGTCCCGAAATTTTAAATTAATGAATAAAATTATTGCGAACAGTCACCATACCATCGTTTAGTAATAACAACTACTACAGTTATAATGTTCTTATTTTTATTCCTAGTTTCATGTACTAACCTTGAGCGCAAACATGCACGTTTAATGTTAAGACAAAGACTTAACATTAACTTCCCTCGTTGCTAAGTAACCATTTATTACATTGTTGTCTTATTCTTTGAGTATATCATTGAATATGAATCGGTTCGCAGGTAATCATTCACAATGATTACATCCTTGTGAATTGATGAATTGTAATTGTTACTGACATTTTTAAGTTGTTTAATTTTGATAATAAAAATATCGGAGCAGTAGCGGACCTAATATATTTTAATAAAATTTTCCAAGTGTAGAATTACTAGAACTTAGCCTTTTAAATGGAATAGAGGCGTTGTGAATTGTAAGCCTATGATTATTTCCTGATCGAAAGCGAATCTCAAAAGTTTGACCTATTTTTGCTACCACATGGAGTGGTATAGCCTGTTAATGTATGTTTCTGATAGAATTTTGCGTCCAGGTGATCTATATGTGGGATTTTTGTAACCTTGATTATTAACAACTAAATCTACCAAAACAACCAAACAAAAGGCTCTAAATGTGGGAAACGGCCATGTTAATAGTTTCTAAAAATAAAATAGCATATATAGATATTAGCTTGTAATATTGTGAATAATGTAAAACCAAAAATTTATAATTCCTCAAATGAAGTTCAAAATGTACTTCTATAATATTTTGTCCATCATTTTGCAATACGAGCAGTATTGCTTAATTATTGCATTAACAGATAAAGTATCACATAATTAAAATTGATTGTTCGTTTTTCAAGAGATATTTTTTTTAATCTGTTCTAACATTCCCAAAAACAACCAACACTCTTTGTACACTTCCAAATGTACCACTGTATGAGTGAAGAACCCCTGCCATCGTTAGGAAAATTTTCATCTATTTCGTAAGAGTTAATTCATTCTTGCTTGTTCCATGCAAGTGAATATTTCTTTTCTCTTGAGCCTATTGATTCAGTTACGCTCTGATATTTATCCTTATAGTTTCCTTACGTCAAAAAGCGTTCACTATCATGTTGTTTTAGAGTAAATTTTACTCGATAGTACCTTATTGATGTTCATTTCAAACTCCTTCCCAGATGTTGCCAACGCAATCAAGAAATTCCTTGTATTCCTTCATATTTCTTAAGGCTGCGCTCGTATACCGAAGATTTTCCCTTCGTGCCTTGAAGGCAACTTAGGGCACTCTGCAAGGATACCTATTTAGGGGACGAAAAAGTGGATATATATAACGATGTTCTTCAACTATCAAATTCTTGTTTCTTCATTTCAGAATGCGTGCTGTAAATTACAACCCATTTCTTTCCAACGTCGTATGATCAGTAGCATAGATTCAAAACGCATTAGAATTTCAGTGCATTTAGGAACGATTTAATTTTCGTCTTCGAGGTTGTCGCCTCTTGTTACCTTGCGCGTTGTATCTTCGACTCAATCCAATCTAGCCATGTAGGATTTAGGTTCCCCTATTTGGTTAATTTGCATTATCTTCCTGCCTCTGTTAGGTGTCGCGAAGGTTCTTGGTTCGAGAACTAGCCTGGGTAACTAAAATGTTGCTGCTGAGATAATATCGACAATAATGAGACTGCGCAGGAAACGAATTAATCCATTTTAGACGATTATGATAAGCACACATTGTAAGTTAATGAAAGGAAAGTTATGGGAACATGCTAGTTTTTCCTATTGCTGAGGAAATTATAATGAACATTGAACAAAATATGTTTTCTTGAAAGCTGCGTAAGCTTGTATGCTGCGAAATCTGGGGTTATTGGTTCGAATATTTCTTAAGATGTGTTTCTAGTTTCATTGCGAAATTTAATCCAAGAAGATGAAGTAGCAACGTTAAAAAACTAAGTTTATATGCATATATGTAAGAAACAAATAAAACCATTTGGCGAATACCTATCTTGTTAGGCATTGAAAAATTGGCAGTAACAGAAAAATTCAAATTATTCATTTGATAGCATTGAAATTATTTACGAATATTCTGAATTTAAATTTCAAGATTGAATCCGCTACGAAATAAACAGAGTTGATTAATTTGTCCGCTTCTATATCTCACTTTTTTAGTAGACTTTTGCCACACTCAGACGTGGCGCAATAAACAAGTCTGACACATTCTCTAAGTGCGAAATTGGTATCTATCTTGGAACCCTTCTTCAAATATAAGACATTTTAAATGCGATGAAATTTTAAGTATTTAAATAAGCTTTTAATTAAGACTGTACACTCAACACCTCGCCACTGTCACAAAGTTTTAGTGAGGATAAAAAAAAATAGTTTTATTCGAAGAAAACATGTTTAAGGCAGTGAAAGCAACAAGCAAAAATATGTATTTATAATTTAATTCATAGTTTTCCCTTGCATACGTTCAAACTATACAAGTATAATTAAAATTGTGGCTAACACAAAATCTGGAGATATTCACATCATAACTATAGTTGAAACAGGCATTGGTGTAACTTGGGCCCTGATTTTGAGGGGGGAAGATTCTAACTGGATGCTTAACTATAGGGTATAGATCCCTGGTAAGATAACTAACTAACTCTCTATCCTTCACAAACCCGAAGGTTCATGGCTGCAGTAACACAGGCCTCCATCTGCTCTTATCCTGAGCAAGATCTATATACTCTTTTCCATCCCTGCCAATTTCCTTTAGGTTCATCTCAACACTATCCCTCAATCTTCGTCTTGGTCTTCCTACTGGTCTCTTACCATCAGGTGTCCCAACAAGAATCCCGTAAACTCTTCTTTGTTCTCTCATTCGTGCCACATGGCCTGCCCAACTAAGTCTTCTTGATTTAATCATTCTCATAATATATGTACATGAATACAAATTATGTACTTCGAAATTATGTAACCTTCTCCACTCACCTGTCTCCTCATCCCTTTTAGGCCCACATATTTTCCTAAGGACCTTATTTGAAATACTCTCAATTTATGTTCCTCTTTCAATGTAAGGGACCAAGTTTCACATCCATATAATATTACAGGCAAAATTATTGATTTGTATATTTTAACTTTTAGTATCTTAGATGTTCAACGAGACGACAAAAGTTTATGATGAGATAAGTAACATGCATTTCCTGAATTAAGCCTACTTTTTATTTCCTCTTTAATAGCATTTTCATTTGTTATTATTACTTCTGCTAACTTGCAAACCTATCTCTTTAGCTGCTTTGAAAAATATTTTAGCATTATTCTTAATTGTATTTACATCATCCCCTAATAAGGCTACATCATCTGCATATGCTAACAACTGAGTCACACGGTTTAATTTTAGTCCTTCGTTAGTTTCTTTTACCTTCCTAACAGCATATTCTAAGGCAAAATTAAAGAGCAAAGGAGATAATGCATCTCCTTGTTTTAACCCATCATGAATTGTAAATTTGTCAGACATATTAATACCCACACGAATTTTACTTTCTGTTTCACTGGTGCATATTTTTATCATACTAACAAGCTTCTTAATTATTCCAAACTCTACTAATATATTATATAATTTCTCTCTTTTGACCGAATCATATGCTTTTTTTAAATCAATGAATAGCTGTTGGACATTTTGATTATATTCCCACTTTTTTTCAAGTGTCTGTCTGATGTGAAAAATTTGATCTGTAGTTGATCTGTTACGTTTAAATCCACATTGATAATCACCTATAATTTCATTAGCATAAAGGTGATAGTCTTGCTAAAAGAGTGTTAGATAATATTTTATATGTTGTTGAGAGTGGAGAAATTCCACGGTAATTATTGCAGTTCATTTTATCACCTTTTTTAAACACAGGAACAATTATGGTTTCTTTCCACTGTTGAGGAATTTCTTCTTTATTCCATATTAAACAAATTACCTAATTTGTGAATTTGACATATTAACGAATTCCCACCATACTGAATTAACTCAGCTGATAATAAATCAATGCCAGGTGCTTTCTTAATCTTTAGCCTTTTAATAGCATCCTTAACTCCAGTCACGTTAGGTTCTGCAACAAAAGGTTCTACTGTGTGCACTTCATTTACTTCTGATTTATCTCCTACATGAAGATTTAAAAGGTCATTAAAGTAGTTCTTCCATCTATTTAGAATATCACTTGGGTCAGCAAAAAAATTGAATTTTTTACCTTTAATCAAGTTTACTTTAGGTTGTCACCCCTTTCTAAATTCATTTACACCTTTATATAGGAGGACAGTGAATATTCTTGCTTTGTACATATATGAAAAAGACTAACGACCTGAAATGTTTGTGTTACTGTTTTGTCGGTTAGGTTTACAAACAAGTCCAAATAATTTTTGCAGTGTGTTTTACCTAACTTATTTTCACATCAAAACAAGTGAAAATGAAGCTATAATTATTGTCAAATAATTGAATGTTTTCTTTGAGTTTTATAACATGCTGAATAAATTTAGCATCCAGGATTATTTGCTAAATAAAAATTACAGATTTGAAATCATAAATATTACACTTTATTATTTTGCTCCTCAGGTCCGAGGAGGTTAACAAAAGTGCCTCTAAATTGTCAGTTTTAATAAACATAAAATCTTCAGAAGGCCAATCATCCCCTTGCCCCCGCAAATTAACGCTTATGGCGAACAGGAATTTGAAATAAAGGACTCGAAGTACAACATTCCACGTGACCCTCTTTACCATCCTGTCCTTTTGACCTCCGAATGGAAGAAAATTTATGGTGTTAAGGCAGGCAATACCACCCAATCATTGGAGGGTGCCATATGCGTTGCCTACCTTCCTGCATTACTTGCTGCTGTTAAAGCCTTAAAGGAGGAAGGCAGAGGGGGCCACTCCGCGACTTGCATGTTATTGGCTAGAGCTTGTGACGTCACCAAGAGGACACGAACGGAAGAAAGCTATGCGCAGAATGTAGCAGATGGCACATGAAACGCTGTGTTTTCATGCATCTTTTGATATTATACACCAAAGCTGTTAATTTAATTTGACAACAAGAGATCAAATACGCGATAGAATAGTACACTTATTCCAAAACAATGCGTAGTTTATTTCTCAGACATTATTATCCGTGATATCTTGTCCCTGTAGGCTGTAGTCCACTGCCGGCTTTTCTTTCCAGCTAACCTATTGCATTTATTTTAAATGTCTAATTCGAAGGAAAGTTCTTGTCCGGGCATATTCTGATATGAATTTTTACTGAATGTCCTGGAATTTCCCTTTAATAATTTTACGCTACTTTTAAGATTCTCCAGTTGATCGCCACGATGAGGATAAATTTGTTTTTGTTATTTAGCGTCTTCTTCCACTTTTGGCTAATTGCGACGAACAGGATGAGTTATGTTTATTTTAAATTGATGAAGGGACACTCGCAACAGGCACGTATCCAAGGGGGAGCTTAGGGGGCTCGAACCCCCTTGAAAGTTTGCTGTTTACAATAGATAAAATGAGGTTTTTGGTTTCTTGTGGTGGGAAATAAAGTAATGTGACGATAATTTAAGGAGAGAAATAATTATCGAGTCAAGCACGTATCCAAGGTGGGAATCAGGGGGCTCCAGCACCCCCTTCAGGAAATTTCCCTACATAAAATTAGGTTCATCGCTACTTGAATAATGTGATGATAATTTCAGAGAAATAATTATCGAGGCAAGACACAGAATGTTCTATAACCCTGTTATTGTTAATAGCGCGTATCCAAGGTGGGATCAGGGGGCTGGAGTCCCCCCTTAATTTTTTTCAGTTTGCACTACATAAAATTAGGTTTTTGTTTTCTTGAATAGTATGCCGATAATATAAGGAGAGAAATACTTACCAAGCCAACACGGAGAATGTTCTGTAACCCTTTTGTTGATAATATTGCATTAAAACTTTTTTGTGCTTTCGGTGTTGTAGCAGCACTATGTAAAGACTTGTCAGCATTTGGAAGCAGCAAATGTAGCGCCACACGTAGGGCGATTCATTGTATTTTTTTTAATCTCTGGAAAGCGCGAGAGGGAACGTTCTTGAATAAGAGAAGGAGTCGAACTACTGGCAACATTAACGAATCGTTTTATCTGTGGAATGTTCTAGAATATAATGAGGTTAAAATACGCGGCTTCAATTTCCAAGTTGATCTGTACAACAGAATCGGTTAATGAGAATTTAAAGGTAAGTGTGACAGTTCATATGTCGATTAGTGATCAGTCAGTGTCCATTGGTGGCTTTATAAGATCTAGTGATTCGAAGATGAAAAGGACTAAATACCGTAAAGTAACGAAGTCTACTACTAGTTCCAGTTCGGGTCCAAAGCTGAAGACATTGACGACAGCTGAACTTCCGGAGCATCAGTGTAGTGCTAGTTTGGGTCGAGGGCCGAAGGGATAAACAACAATCCAACAATCAACAACCAACAATCTGTGTATTACTGTGTACTGTTTGTGATCAACATGGATTTGTGATCATCCCTTCATCCATTTCATCTATTCATCATTCATTTTCATCTTTGCGATTAGCCAAGGGGTAAATTATACTTGAAATAAAACAAAAGCAATACAAATACAAAACAAAAATAATGGAACGATTATGCTGTTACGTTTCTGTATTTTAGACACGTCACATTTATCAGCCAACAGTCAGAGATTGCTTTTCGGTCGAATGATACTTCTAATAATGGGAGGTAAATGCAAGCTGAGAATTATAATTTGGTCTCTTATCCACCTGAGTTGAGGATCTAAATTTTTAGATTTTATTTGTAACAATATTTACTACTGCGAGGAATTAAAAAAAACTTACGGCTAATTTCGGCACTGGCTTCCTATTCTGTAATAGTTACATTTGCTGTAAGAACATAATACATTAATTTACTTTGTATAAATATTACATTATCCATCGCTTTTCCTAATTAAATTTCATACCATATACAACACACACATAAAATGTGTTTTACTAATAATAAAGTGCGCAATTAGAAAATAAGTCTTGTGAAGCAACACAAATATGGCCTCCCCGATGGCCTAGTGGTGGCGCCGTCGCCTTGTAGTCAAGGGGTCCCGGGTTCGATACCCGGTGTAGGCACATAGTGGATAGGATCCAACTTTAAAGTGTAGGTCCAGTCCCAATTAGCCTTTCTGTGCAAAAAGCGGACTTACAACGCCATTTCAATCAAGCAACACAAATATGAAATATTAGATCTAGTTTTTTTCTTAATTTGGTTTATTTTACTTCACTTTTCTGCCACTTTTGGCTGATTGCGAAGATGAGGATGAGTCATGATGATGAAACTGATGAATGTACACTCACAAATATCCATACCCAGGCCGGGATTCGAACCTGGGATTCTTGGCGTCGTAGCGCTATGTGCTAACCACTCTGCCACGGATGCCGGCTATTAAATCTACATGGAAATAGTTTCTGCAGTATGTTTGAGTTGAGTCAAAAAAAATTCATAATGTGTATTCTCGCGGCATGTATTTAAATGTGTACTAATACAGGGCTAAGGCCTACCTACCGAATGCCGGCCTCACTTTCACCTGCCGAGGCGGGAGATCATCCAACCTGCAACGTGGTGACGTGTGGTCAGCACGACGACCCCCAGTCATTTTTGTAAGTTTCCATGACCGGATTACGCTACTCATTCGTAGCTCTCCAATTTCCTCACAATGGTGGGTTGCCAACTGTCCCATACACAGTCCGAAACCTCAGAAGGAAAGTTGTTACGCTTCCCCTAGGAGACTCGAACCTGCGCGTTCCGTAGCCAGATCCCAAAGCATGACGTCTTAGACCGAACGGCCACGGTGTTCGACTAAATATGCACTATGTTTTAAAAGCAAAAGTACCTTCTGCGCATTGTAACATGCATGAATGAATATAGGGATTATGATTCACAATCCCGGCCATTTATGAAGGTGGTGTTAGCATCACGTTCCGGCCCCCAAAATACTATTTTATTTAGACCCCTGGTGAATCTGAAAACAGTTTTCATGCAAGGATGTTGCTGAGAAAATCCCCCTCGAGACCAACCACCCTGGGAACAGAATCCTCGTCTTCAGCGTGACAGTCAGATTATTTACCGACTGAACCAACGAGGCTTTTTAAAGCACATATAAAATAAATTAAAGCCAGCAAAATAGTATTATATTTGTACGATATCTTTAAATTATAATATAATAGACGTGTATACAACATATTATATTGATAATACAAAAATCATTGATAAAATTTCCCTTGCTTTCATAAGTATGCTTTACATTGAATAGCTTCTTTGGGCATTATTTACATGACAGCTCTTCTCATTGATTGACGAGAAGATTGAAAGGATGTGAAGGGGAGAGACGTCTGTCCTGTAAGTCGTACATTATATTTTCAGCACAATTTCTCAACAAACGCACATAAAGTAAAGTAACACTGTGCAATTGTTAATTCGTGTTGGTTACCTACGAGATGTTCAAAGTATTATTCTCGCGGGCGATGTTTCAATTTCAATGCTAATAAATCTTATCTTACACTCAATGAAACAATACTTAGAAACTGAATTCGGATTGTGTAAAGGTTTTTGAAAGTTGCCTACGTGATGATATGGAAGGCGAGTGTGGAAGTAAGGCCAGAGGCGCAACCACGAATTTTTGTCTGGAGGGGGCAAGTGCCAGGATAAACGTACCAATAATAATAATAGTAATAATAATAACATTAATAATGGCATTATTATTACTAGTGGTAGTAGTAGTAGAATCAAAGACGTTATTATCCTCATATAGTATTACGCAAAGGGAGGTAGATGTCTGTGCTAAAGCATTTATTTGGAACAAACTATTTGAAATATTTTTTTCAACACCAGAAATTTTACATTAGCTAGTAATTGAAAACAAGCAAACAAACTGTATTTTCGAATGGCAGAAAATGAATGTTAAATGCATGCCGAAGATATTTTTTTTGTACATATAACATGTATAACTTTCATATGTTTTACACATATGCAACATGGAGCGACATAAAATAACAAAATACGTATGCAAGATGCTAACACTAAATTATGTACGTATTCAAAGTTTATTCATTACATATATACAAAACATATTATTTAAATACATCACATTACAGAAAACAATTATATTGCGAGCGAAGCGAGAAAAAAAAAATTAGATCCAATTTTTGCAATTTAAAACAATATTGATTTAATAGGGAACAAATAATATCACATGGCGCCAAGGCATTCTCTCTTTCACAACTTTTTTTTTTAAAAAAAAATAGATTATTTGGCGCCAATGGCCGACTCCCGCCGCCCCCAAGCTACAGCACTGAACTTGACGAGACTGAGAAAAGCAGGCACTGCAAGCGAAGCGAGCAAGAAAATTTTACGAAATAGTAGTGGGATTGATGATATTACCAGCTCGATAAAAGAAGAGCCCCCCTCAAGCAGATTTGCCTATACTTAAAACTAGCTCAACATGCCCATATGAGCTTTTTGCTCAAGTGTAGTACCCCCTCTAATCCAAGATTTTTGTAAAAATGCCCTCGGGAATTTCCTGTGAAATGAAGAGCCTCTTCAGATTGATTTGCTTACACTTATAAAAGGCACTTCTGTGAGATTGTTGTCCATAAATTTGTTAAAAATATGCCCCTCTTGATATTTTTTTTGGCCACACTTAAAACTAAGCCACCCACACCCATATACATACCTATACCCACCCACATACACACCTATACACACCCACACCCACCCACACCCACACACATACACATACATATTGATCTTGACCCTGATATTGATTTTGACCCTGATATTGACCTTGACCCTGACGTTGACGTTGACTGACGTTGACTGACGTTGACTGACGTTCACTGACGTTCACTGACGTTGATTGACGTTGACTGACGTTGACTGACGTTCACCTACCCACACCCATATACACACCCACACCCACCCACATACACACCTATACACACCTACACACATATATACACATACATACACACCCACACCCACCCATACATATTTACTTCCGGTCCACTTGTGACCTATTTCTGGTTTATTTATATTGCATCATGTTTTGCAACAAATTATTAGATATTCTGATTGGTTGCTTATGACATAATTTGATGATGTGTTATATTCTGATTGGCTTATTGTTTCAATGCGGTCCGTGCTTAGGGTATATAAAGAGATTTTGCATTGCATATCAGCCAGTATTGTAAGAGCTGTTGAAGAGAAAGGTTGTGTTGTTGCAGTGCTGAACCCAACTGATATTTTTATCCAGCATAAAATTTTGATTTGAATCCCAAGAAATTTTATATAAATACCAAAGCCAAAAATATTAACACACATACACACATACACACACACACAAAGCACAGTGCTGAACCCAACTGATATTTTTATCCAGCATAGAATTTTGAATTGAAGCCCAGGAAATTGTATATAATAAACAACAACAAAAATGCCAAGTCAAAAATATTGTAATCAATGCAATAAAAATATATTTAGCTCTAATTGGGCCAGACACCAAAAGATTTGTAACCCAGACAAATACAGAACCCCCACAAAAATATGCCCCAAATGCAATAGAAAATATAGCATGGAATATTTCACATATAAACATAAAGATACTTGCTCTGCACAGTCATCAACATTGCCCCCACAACCATCCACATCTGGTCTGAAAAGGAAGCATGAAGCACCTCTTAATGCCAGAGCAGCAAAGCAGCCACGCTATGCACCACCTATCCATAGCAGTTTTAATGCCCAACTTAGGGATTATCGGTTTGTATCAGAGCCAAGATGCGGTATTAAGAATTTTTTGAACACTATAAATCCTGATGTGCAGGCAATTCTAAATGCACAAAATGGCTCTTATAAGCTCTCCCTCAAATTGTTTACACAATATAAGAAACCAAACGGCACAAAATTTACACAGCCCCACATAACAGAAACTGTACCGGTATATTCAAATACAAATTCAAACAGAATAATAAGCAGGTTGATAGATCAATTGAACATTAAACACTCTGAATTTGCAGCAAAAGAGTCTGGATGGAGCCTATGCGGATCTCCACACAAGTTATATGTTAATATTTCTGAATTCAGCCCATTACAAGGATCTACATATCTGCCATTACCTGCCAATATTAAAGACAAACAAGCCGTGGTTAATATTGAAAATAATGATGAGAAATGCTTTTTGTGGTGTATTTTAGCTGCTTTGTATCCAGTTTCAAGGAATCCTCAGAGAATAAGTTATTATAAACAACATGAACACAATTTCGATGAGGCAATGAAGGGTTTAGAATATCCAATGTCTGTTCAGAATATTGATAAATTTGAAAAAAAGGCCAGGCATATCAATGGCAAACAATTATCTATTAATGTATTTATTTGTTGCACTGGCCGTGGCAATTGCTTGATAGAACCTCTCAGAATCAGTACAATTGATGATGAATCTGCTATTCCGATTGATTTGCTCTTAATTGAAGGGGATGGCAAATATCATTACACTCTGATACATAATCTTGAAGCTTTAGTGAGAACACAACTAGACAAATCTAATAGAATATTTAAGTTGTGCAGAAGATGTTTATGTGTATTTGATGGCCAAAAAATGGTAAATAGGGTTCGGGAAGAAAATGCAGAAATTGCCAAAAACAAGTTAATTGAGCATCTGAAATATTGTGGCAACTATAAACCTGTTCATATGGTGATGCCCAATCCAAGTGAAAAAGCAAAATTCAATAAGTTTGAAGCCTTGTTGGAACACCCAGCATATATTGTCTGTGATTTTGAATCAAATCTCAAACCTCTTGAATTCTGCAATCCAGATCCTGAAGAATCTTCAATTACACCATACCAGCTACATGAACCTTCCAGCTTTTATTATGTGATTGTACAGGATGGTGTTGTTAGTAAAAAAGATTCATACTTGGGGCCAGATGCCATCAAAATATTTGCACATAGAATAGAAAATGAGTGCCGTGACATAGCATCTAATATCTTATTAAAATCAAAACCCATGTTGCCTTTAACAGAGAAACAGATTGAGGATTTCAACAATGCAGAAAAATGCCCGGTATGTGATTCTGAATTTTCAGATACAAATATCAAGGTGAAACACCACTCTCATACAGATGGTAAATTCTTAATGGCCCTGTGTAATAGCTGTAATATTAAGATCAAGAGACCAAATTTGTCCCCATATTTTGCCATGGAGCAACCAATTATGATTTCCATCATCTGATCAGATATGAGGGGTTTGACAAGCAGAATTTAAATATTTTAGCTGAAAATGATGAGAAATATATTGCTATTAGCAAAATAATTAAAGTTAATGGTGTTCCTATTCACATAAGATTTCTTGATTCTTACAGAATTTTATCTGCTAGCCTGGCTACACTGGCCACTCAATTATCTGATGATCAATTCAAAATTACATGTGCATTGTTTCCAAATCAGGACCTGAAATTAATTAGGCGGAAGGGTGTATATCCATATGACTATGTCACAGATTTTTCTAAATTTGATGAGTGTTCTTTGCCACCACAAGAAGAGTTTTACAGCAAAATCAGAGGATCTGGAATCACTGATGAAGATTATCACCATGCCCAATTGATGTGGAACAATTTAAAATGCCAGACATTTGGTGATTATCACATGGCATATTTAAAACTTGATGTGACCCTCTTAGCTGATATAATGCAGGCATTCAGAAAATCTTCCATGCAAAATTGTAGACTGGATCCAGTGTATTTTTACAGTGCCCCGGGCCTAGCATGGGCTGCAATGTTTTTAAACACCAAAAAGCAATTGGATCTGATCCAAGATCAAAATAAGTATCTGTTTATGGAGGAAGATATAAGAGGGGGGATGGTGCAATGTTCTCAGAGATATGCCAGAGCAAATAACAAATATATGCCTGATTATGATCCAGCACGGCCATCAAATTATATACTGTATGTAGATGCCAACAGCCTCTATGGTCACGCTATGATGGATAAATTGCCATATGCAGGGCTTGAATGGGTTGAAGATTTCAATATTGAAGATCTTCAGGACTTTGATGACAGTAATTATGGCCTCTTCTTAGAGGTTGATCTGACAATTCCTGATGATTTACACAACAAATTTTCTGATCTGCCCCCAATTCCCGAGGTTCAGTGCTCACCTGGCTCTAAACAGAAGAAATTGATGATGACTCTGGAGCCAAAACAAGGCTATGTCATATATTACAAGAACCTCCAGTTCCTGATGCATCATGGTGTCCAAGTGACCAAACTTGGTAAAGTCTTAAGGTTCAGGCACTCAAAATGGTTGAAATCATATATTGATACAAACACGGAGCTTCGAACATCTGCAAAGAGCCAATTTGATAAGGCCTTGTTTAAATTGATGGTCAATTCTGTGTATGGCAAAACAATTGAAAATGTCAGAAAACATACCGATGTTAAAATAATTACTGACCCCAGCCTGAGCAAAAAATTGGTTGCAAAGCCTAATTTCAATTATAGAAGAATTTATGATGAAAATATGGCACTTTTCAACATGAAAAAAACAAAGATTAAGTTTGATAAACCTATTTATGTAGGGGCTGCAATATTGGAATTGGCCAAATTACATATGTTAATATTGTATTATGATGTGTTGAAACCTTTTTATGGTGATAATGTAAAATTGATGTACATGGATACGGATAGTCTTGTTCTTGATATTAAAACAGAAGATGTTTATCAAGATATTTCCCAGCCTGAATTGTTTCAATATTTTGATACCAGTGAACATACAAAGATTCAACACCACCACAACAAAAAGGTGCCTGGCAAGTTAAAAGATGAGACACTTGGTGATGTTATTGTGGAATTTGCTGGGTTAAGTGCCAAGATGTACAGTTTTAAAACATGTAGTGCTGTTGTCAAAAAGGCCAAGGGCATTGGCAGAGTGACTGTTGACAAAGAGCTCCAATTTGAAGATTATAAAAATTGCATCAAATCCCAGAATTTAATCAAAACATCAGAATCCAGAATTCAGAGTGTGTATCACTTATTGACTTCAAATGTTGTAAGAAAAGTGGCTCTGGACCCACATGATGATAAGAGATGCATTTTATCATGTGGCATTCATACTTTACCATGGGGTCATTGTGATTTGAAAAATGGGAATCAATGTCCAATTCCAGAGCATGATTTGAAATAAATAAACATGCCTATGAACTTATTTGTGTTTAAAAAACAAGGTATTATGGACCTGCCAACACCACAACCCTCTTCTGATATGATATCTAAACTAAGTGGCTTGTTAATTATTCATCTGAACAGCATACTTACAGATGTTGATGATGAAACAGGCAAAATATTGTACATATTTAACAATAATTTAAATCATTACCAATTACCTGTAGGTGGGCAATTGCAATTTATTACAACCCCTGAGGGTGATGTCAAAATTTCAGTAGGGAGAAATATTTATAGAATTAAGCACTCAAACATGGTTTCTGGCACTGTATATACTGTTTCTGCTGGTGACTGCTTATATATTGAGGTCCCTGGATCTTATGACAAGCTTATACCCTTTTTTATAGAATTAAGAATCAGATACTCTGTAATAAATAACCACTAAACAAAATGCCTAATGATATTTTTGGCCATACAAGACATGAAGATCACAGTGATGAGATTTTGATGCTTGATGTCAGAGTCAAGAAATTAAGAAGTGATTTACAAGCTTTACAAACTACACTCAATGCCAGTCTTCAATTAGAAATTACAAATTTGCGATCACAATGCATGGACCCTCTTCTTAAAATTGATTCCGAACTCAAATTATTGCTTCAGAAATATACTGACCTGGCTACATTGGATAATTTTCAAAGTTTGGAAGAAGCTGTAGCAACTCTTCAAGCCAAATTTAAGACCCAGGCCACCAATTCTGAGCAATTGAAACAACAATTGGAAGAGCAAATAAATAATGTCCAGGCACAGCTCCAAACAATTGTCAAAAGCATAAAATCACAAGAAGATTTTGATCTAGTGATTTCCACTCTAAAGGAACAGATTCAGTCACTCCAAATACCTAATCTGGACCCTCTGAACAATGCCATAGCCGAGGTTAAAGAAAAAATTGAGACACTTGAAAATTTTATGAACAATTTGCCATCTTCTGATGCTTTGAATGCAATAACTCGGAGTGTGGCAAATATTAAGCTGCAACTTGAAACATGAAGATTTTGGAAAAATTCAAAGTTCCATAACCCATCTTGAAGGTACAATAGCAGCAGTGCAAAATGATTTGGCAAATGTACTAGAATCCCGATTGCCTGGGATTGTAGATACCCTTGTCAGTGTCCAGCAACAAATCACAAAGCTTGAAAACCTCAACACTGAATCTGAACTGTCTCATTTTCATCACTTGATAGATGATATCCAAACAAAACTTGAAATTTTACAACAATTTACACCCTCTCAGGCAGATATAGCCCTGCTCCAAAATGCTATGCAAAATGTGGCTGATGCTTCTGAATTAAACAATGTGAAATTGGCACTTGAATTTTTACAAAATACAGTATCAAATCTTCCTACATCACAGGAACTTAAAAATATTAAAAGAGCAGTGAATAGGATATTGAAATCAGAAGATATCAAGAATATCCAGGCAGATCTCACACAGACAGTGGCCACTCTTCCAACCAATCAACATATTAATGAACTGCATGCCCTGTTTGAGGATATCAGAAGACAGGTCCATGATCTTACAGCTCAAAATTCAAAATTGGCAATTGTTGAAAATTTGCAACAAATTGTAGCTAATATCAAGCAACAGCTAGGGACCATGGAATCCAATCAAGCAAATGCTCTGTCTGTTTTTGCCACCCAGCTCCAAGAAATTGTGCAACAATACAAAAAACTTGTTGTGGACATAAAAATTAAGCCAGGCCATGATGTTGTTAGAACCATCAATGAGCACCTTGAATCTGTAACAAGCAGATTGCTCACAGCAGAAAAAGAAATAACAGGCATAATCGAGAATCCAAAACACACAGTAATTCTTGAATTGTACAGCATCCCCAACAAAGAATATGATTCTCCATTTACACCAGGTGGTAAAATATATATGCTGTCCCCTGCACAATTTTATTACCAATTTTTTGTTGGGGGCACATTGAGACCAATCAAGATCAAATATTGGCTTCAGCCACAGGCACACCACTACCCCACCTTATCAATAACAAATGCTGATAACAAAGTGAAAATCACCAGTGTAGAATTGGAGGATTTTACAGATCCCAATACATTAGAAACAGCCTATACTGAAGATGATGGCTCTCTGGAATTTAAAATACAAATTGGAGACAAATTATATTTAGAAAATCCTGCAGTATCAGCTGCTGAACACCCCATAGTTGCAATATTCTTGTTTACATATTATGTCTAGAAAAATTATTGTTGATGAATTACACAGACAAGCCCGACATAATTTTAAGAGACTCCCAGTAGTCACAAAAAGCATAGATGATTTATGGCAAAGCGACTTGATTGAAATGGCAAGTGGGCAGTTGAAAAACTTAGACAAAATCAACAAGGGCTACAAGTATCTACTCACTGTAATAGACACATTTTCAAAATTTGCCTGGGCTGTGCCACTCAAATCCAAGACTGGGGCATGTGTTACAGAAGCCATCAAAACAATCATCAATCAGAGTGGAAGATCACCGCGCTATTTGCAAACAGATAATGGCAAAGAATTTTATAATTCTGTGTTTCAACAATTTATTAAAAGCCAGTCAATACAACATTACTCGAGTTACAGTGATCTCAAAGCCTCAATTGTAGAGAGATTCAACAGAACCCTAAAAAATCTTATGTATAAACAATTTACACTTCAAGGTAATTATAAATGGATTAATATTCTTCCAGAACTTATACATAAATATAACAACTCGGTCCATTCCACAATCAACATGAAACCCTCTGAAGTAACTTCATCTGATGAGCAAAATTTGATCAGCACTGTTTATTATCCTAGATATCAGCCAACAACAAGAAAGGCCAAATACAAGGTGGGGGATCAAGTAAGAATCAGCAAATATAAGCACTTATTCAAGAGAGGCTTTACAAGAAACTGGAGCACTGAATTATTTACAGTGGTTCAAGTTAAACCCGGGACCCTTAACACATATATAATAAAGGATCACCGAGGAGAAATTCTCAAAGGCAGGTTCTATGAACAAGAGCTCAGCAAAACTAAACAGCCTGACACATATCTCATAGAAAAAATTATCCGCAGAAAAGGCAACAAGTTACTTGTCAAATGGCTAGGACTTCCAGAACACAGCTGGATCGATGCAAACAAAATAATAATATGAGCACCTGGGATGTTATAAAAAGGCTGCCAGAACCTGAACAACAAAATAAGAGAAATGGCAACTTGCTGCCTGATAATATTAGGTGTCTTATTGTTGGGCCATCTGCTTGTGGTAAAACTACACTAATGGTTGATAATTTTTTATTGGCACCCAACTGGTTAGACTGGAAAAACAGGCACTTGTATGTTTTTTCTAAGAGCTTGGAACAATTAAAATATCAGCAGCTGATGAAGCTATATGATGGATTGGATATTGCCACTTTTGAACCAGATGTTAAGCCACTTCATGAATGTCTCGATAATTCTGTTGTTGTGTTTGATGACATTATATTGGATAATCAAAACAAGGTTAGGAACTTTTTTACACAGGGCCGGCACAAAAACATTGATTGCTTCTACCTGGCACAGACTTTTTCAAAAATACCCAAGCAACTGATCCGTGACAACAGCAATTTTATATGTGTGTTTCATCAAGACCATACCAACCTCAAACACATACATGATGAATATGTAGGTGGGGACTTGAGCTACAATGATTTTTCCAAGATTTGCAGCAAGTGCTGGAACCAGGACAGTTATGGGTTTGTCACAATTGATATGACAAGAACACCCAATAGTGGCAAATACAGAAATAAAATCAACAATTTTCTAGACATTGAAACATAAATAAATAACCATGAAAAGGCCAATCATTGATGATCTTAAGTTAAGA
Organism: Lepisma saccharinum; assembly: GCF_977018435.1. Taxonomy (NCBI): domain Eukaryota; kingdom Metazoa; phylum Arthropoda; class Insecta; order Zygentoma; family Lepismatidae; genus Lepisma; species Lepisma saccharinum. The sequence continues at coordinate 3,280,102 of NC_139257.1, forward strand.
GATTATCTTGTAAAAAGATTTAAGGGATGGAAATCAGAGAACCGTGGAATTTATGAAAAACACAAACAAACAGAACAGCCTGTAATTGATGCTATTAATAATTTAGGTAAGAATATCAAAACTGTTACAGAGCAAAATCAAAATTTGCTCACAGAGCTTGTACCTGTAGCTGCAAGAAACATATTAGATTATCCATTCACCCCACTTTCAAGTATTCACACACCTAGTCCTATTGCTCCTAGAAGGATTGAGGCTAGTCAGGATCCTATTGAATTGGGTCTTCTTGCTCAAAAATATTTAACCACACCTAAAGACAATAAAGATGGTTTTTGGCTTATATGCTGACACAGAGCTTGATGGCAGCATCATACATAGAATTGGCAATTTCAGAGTAACATTTATGGGAGATGATATAATTGTATATTCAGAATCTCGACTTGGAGAAAAAGGTGCTTTTGTTAAGTACACCGGCACACCTGGATTATGGGAACTGATGACTAGGAAGAGGCCTGGCAGCTATACAGATCAAGATTATGAGGATTACAAAGAAATATTAATAAAATCAGATGCTCTATACCAGAACAATGATCCCACACAAAAAAGAGTCAAGTCGAGCAGTGGGGCAAAATACAACAATTTAATCAAGCCCATATGGTCACAAATCAAGACTGGCAGTGGAATCAAACAATACAACACCCTGCCTAAAGAATTTGTGTGGGTCGATGATGTCAGGAAACTTGTAGATAGGTTATTGGTGATAGCTGGGGAGGAAAATGCTGGGAACCACAATTTTTACAATGAAAAAGTTGGAATTATGGACATGATAAGCACAAAATTGTCTAATTTTATAGTGAATGACCCTAAGGGGATTGGATATCTCATAAAAATTATTAATACTCTACCACCTAAATTTTGGAATATTTCTGAGGGTCGGGGCTTGGTTAATGACATTATAAACAAGCTGCCATTTGAACTACACATTCCAGGCTATCAGTATTGTGGTCCAGGCACAAAACTGGATCATAGATTAAACAGAGGTGATCCTGGTGTTAATCCCTTAGATGCTGCTTGTAGAGACCATGATATTGCATACAACACATATTCTGATCTTGACAAGAGACATGTTGCAGACAAGAAATTAGAAGAGGCTGCATTTGGCAGATTTGTAAGCAAAGATGCTTCTTTAAGTGAAAAAATAGCAGCATTGGGAACCACCATAGCTATGAGCACCAAACAAAAACTGGGGTGGGGGTTGTGAATATGTATATAATAAACCTACAATGAAGGCCAAGGGTGTTATGTATCAAATACCTTATGCAGGTCTTAAATCTCTTGGGCCTATTGATAGCCTTTTGACCAAAAAGCAGCGCAAGAAAAAAAATTCTTGTATTGGAAAGGGACATGGTATGAAATTGTTGCTTAGTAACTTCAATTAAAAAAATTACAGCAATCAAGAAAAAAATCACATGTGGGGGGATTTATATTTACCATCCCTGCCATCTTAGCTGCTCTCGGGGCTGTTGGGAGCTTGGCTGGGGGATCAGCTGCAATAGCAAAAACAGTAATAGATGCCAAGAAAAATAGGGCAGAATTAGATGAGCAGAGGCGCCATAACCTGGCCATTGAGAAACAAGGCAAAGGTGTTAAGAGAGCCATGAATAAGTTTAAAAAAAACAAGAGCCGCTTACAAACCAAGATATTGAAGCTTTAATCAAGCCACTGGGCATCAAACATTTTAGAGGTGTGTACATGTCTGATTCTTTACCGGAACAACCACTCAACAAAGAGTGTGGCATTGTTAATTTGGATAAGTACAAAAATCAAGGCACTCACTGGATTTGTTATCTTAAATATTTAAAAGATGAGGCATTTGTATTTGATTCATTTGGAGGTGTTCCACCTGAAAATTTAGTAAAATATCTAAATTCATCTAATCTTTATTACAATAATGCCCGTGTTCAAAACTTCAGAGATGTTAATTGTGGACATTTGTGTTTATCTGTTCTTAGATATATGTCTCAAATAAATAAACCATCAATTGAAGATTTTCAAAAAGCCTTGTGGTGTTTAAAACATCATGGGGGTATTTCATCTCACCAGCCAAAATTCAATATTGAAACTCAAATTGCATGATGACATAGTGTATCCCAAAACAATAGCTCTCAGAGCATTTTATGGCATGTACCTAATCCCTAATATTACACACCACAACAACAAAATTGCAGTAGGGGATCAAAAAATTGTCATCACTCCAGGGCAATATAATCTGTCCACTCTAAATGCTCAATTACCCAGAGGTGTAGTGTTAAGTCAAAATTCTGTCACTCACAGAGTAGAAATTGTATCTGCTACAGAAACAGTGGATCTGGGTACTATAGGAGAGCTGTTAGGCTTTGAGAACAACACAAAACTTGAAGCAGGCATCAAACACACTGCTATGAATATACCTAAATTCTTAGCCATAGAGACTCTGAATATTCACTGTAATGTGGCTGAGGGTATGATCACCAAATCAAATGGCATAGGCACTCACAAACAAACAGGCATCATTGCAACATTCAAACCTAACTCTGAATTTATGGAGCCCATTATCTACAATCCATCCCCAACATTATATTTTCCTGTGTGTCATAACAGAATAGATTATATTGAATTGATGGTCACTAATGAAAAAGAAGAATTAGTTGATTTTGCTGGAGCCACAACAACTGCAATCATAGAGATTAATATTTAAATAAAAATACATACAAGAATAAAATGGAAAATATTGAGAGTTATGAGCTACAATCATTCCCCCCAAACAGGAGAACATTTGCAAATTTAAATCAACCCAACACAGAGATTGAGGTTGATCTTGATGTAGGGGATGGATTTATACACCCCCACAGAGCAGATTTATACATCAAATTTGATGTTGTAAAGCTCGATGGAACAGATTATCCGGCAAATACAAATATAAGATTGGTAGATAATTTTGTGCCACATCTGTTCTCTGAAATTGAGATCAGAAAGCATGGCGTTGTTATAAACAGAGTGGATTATCCCGGCATTACCTCCACAGCTTTGGCCACATTAAAATTATCCAAAACCGAGGCTTCTTACTACAAAATAGGTGGATTTGAGGCTGGTGATAAGATATTATCTAAAAACCACACTGTGCTGTTCCCGATGCGCCTATTGCCAGGATTCTTCTCAGATTACAAAGAAATTATGTGGAAGGGTGGGTTAAGAATTACATTTAGAAGAGCTGCAAATGATAATAATGCCTTGATGAGGTACAGTGCAACAAACCCCACAGGAGAAGCTCTGCCTAATACCTTACCAGATGCAGGCAAATGCATTATTCAGACTATGGAGTTAAGAATCCCTGTTGTTGAGTATGAGGCCAGTTATGCCCTTAAATACAAAGCTGATATAATAAAAAATCCACAGATTCCTCTGCAATTTTATACATATCAATGTGTACAGAAGCCCGCAACTGGTACATATTATGAGTTTGATGCTACAAATTCATTCTCCAGCATACAATATGACATGCCTGATTTTGTAGTGGTACTGTTTCAGACTGGAAGACACAACAATCAGGAAAAAAATTCAAGCAAATTTGATAACTGCAACATCAAGAACATATATCTTAAAAATGGCAGAAATGAGGTCTTTCCTAGAGAAAATTATAATTTAGACATGTCCAAGAATGATTTCCTCAAATTATGTGAGGCTTTTTCTTCCTTCAAAAGGGTCACTACTGGCAATACTGACATGTATTACACACCAGATGAATTCAAAGCACAGAGACCCATGTTTGTAATCAACACTTCAAAAAGAAAACAGGTTGTGGTGAATGACAGGACAAACATTAAAATTATCTGTGAATTCCATGAGGCATTACCTGATGACACCATATGTAGTGTTATTCTCATAGGCGAAAAATCATATGTTTATGATGTAAGAAATGAGAGAGTCACGGAGCAATTCTAGAGGGTCTCTGCATATTGCATTGTTTTAATATTGGATATGCAAGTTGAGGCTGGGGTCCAATTAAACTTAAATTAGAAGTAAATATGTGTGGGTATGTATGTGTGTATATGTGTGTATGGGTGGCTTAGTTTTAAGTGTGGCCAAAAAAAATATCAAGAGGGGCATATTTTTAACAAATTTATGGACAACAATCTCACAGAAGTGCCTTTTATAAGTGTAAGCAAATCAATCTGAAGAGGCTCTTCATTTCACAGGAAATTCCCGAGGGCATTTTTACAAAAATCTTGGATTAGAGGGGGTACTACACTTGAGCAAAAAGCTCATATGGGCATGTTGAGCTAGTTTTAAGTATAGGCAAATCTGCTTGAGGGGGGCTCTTCTTTTATCGAGCTGGTAATATCATCAATCCCACTACTCGAAATGTATTTTTTTTTGTATAAAATTTGAAATAGAAGAGGGCAATTGCTCCTTTGTGCCCCCTGCAGGTGCCTTTGGCCATCAATGTTTGCCCCTCCTAGAATTGACTTCCGTCGAAGGTTGGGTGCAATCCCCCCCCCCTCCCGTGGTTGCACCACTGAATAAGTCCGAAATTTGGAGGAACAAATTGAATCAATCCTGCTGCAGCAACTTCTTTTTTGGAAAGCGATGATCACTTTATTCCAGGCGATTTTCTTCTATTATTATTGCACGTGCCAAGAGCACAAACAGGGTGATTTGTTCTCATTCTACCGGCCTTCAAGAAAAGTTGTGTATAAGTAAATAATCTACCCATTTATCTCAAGCTTCCGTATACACTAACGAAGTAAGTTCCATTCTGTCCTCTTAATGACGTCATAGCGCGCACAGAATCATGGGAAAAAATCTCGAAACCTCGGGAATGGCACACCTAATAAAGGTACCTTGGGAGGAAGGATTTCTTCCCCAGACCGTGCATACCAATCACAAACTATGATAGAAAATATGTGTAGCAATAAATGGAACAATGTGATTGAAGAATTGCTTTAACTAACAGTTACAATATTGTGTAGCACGACCATTTTCTCTCCCGACTAATTTTGTGAATAAATTTCACACTATACAAGACACCATTGGAAGTGATCATTACAAAGCCAGCAGTCCCAGTTCATGCTCTGGTCTGGGATGAATGGATGTGTTCATCACATAAGTTTTATGAGACCACCATTCATGCTCGTCGTCGCGAGCCACGAAGAGGCAAAATTGAAAACTATACTCTTACAAAATTGTGTTTAAAAATCTAACTTCGTGTTAATGATCCTTTTTTGTATGCACATCAAACAGGTTGTTCGTTTAGAACATTTACTACAATCAATAAGACAACATGAAAATAATATATATAGCTATATTTCTACACCAGCATAATGCTTCTGACTAATTGTAGGTTCTATCTAAGACACTAAAGCAAAAAATTATCTTCAGGGCATGTTTTGAAATCAATGATAATAACAAACACAATTTAGGTTAGAATTTCTTTCAACTGTCACCACATCAGGCACCATCAATCACTTTCTCATTAATTTCGATTATTATATATTCACATCAAAGAAGAATCATTCCTTAACCATGTATGAATCATACACAACATATATTTAAATACAATTATACAATACAAATTCAATGAACCAAACAACTAGAAATATATGAGTAACCATACACATCAAATCAAACTTCTCAGAAATTGTCCAATTTCCTACACCTGTAATTGGCATCTATGAAAATATTTTGCACTTTTCTGAAGGAGAATTTCATTCATTGTAACATGTTTTCATGGACAACAGGAACTTGGATAATACAGCTAAGTGTATTTAGTTTTCGTGGAATCTTTTACAGTTAGAACCCTGTGCCTCAGGTGGTCATATACTTCCCAATTACCATCAATTCTCTTACAGTAAGCTGCATAATGTTCAGTTCCTGTCTCACAAAGCAAGGGCTGTATAATTTCCGTGAAATTTTTAAGTAGGGAGGAAAATCACTCAAAGGAGTACATATAGATATTTTGAGGTCGTGATCAGCTTCAATTCCACCAGTGTACCAGCAAATGTTTGAATTCCATCTCACATTTGACACCACAAAAGTGTTTCCACATAGTACTCTTCGGTATTGCTATGCTGCAGACCAACGAGGCTATAGCGTCTGGATTTGCAGCTGTCATAATCCTTAGTGGAACTTGTGATTGTCCCTTCATCCATTTCATATAATCATTATTCATCCCTACCTTCGCACTTAGCCAAAAAAGTGAAGTAAAATAAATGAAATCAAACAATCATTTGTATAATGAATGCATTCAAGTAACTTGTGTTCGATAAACAAAAATTATTTTCCTTGGTCTTCACACTTCTCAGGAAAATGTCTTGTTCATTATTCACAAACTATCTTTCTTAACTTTCTTCGGAACCATGGAGATTAAATTCCATTCAAATGCATTTGTCAGGTAGAAATTTCTCTTCCTATTTCTGTGAGGTGAGCACAATTTTCACAGGCTAACGGTTCATTATGTAGCGTATCTGGTATAGACCACTCCTGATCTGCTAGGGCACGTATGTTTTTCAACTACAGGTATACAAGTAGCTAATTTACGTGCTACAGTACAAGTACGTCTTGGAATATTTACATTTCCTTGGTCGTTAATTTTTCATTTGCTTTGATGTTCTAAATTTAATGTAACTTTTCTGAAATTTGTGTTGTAGATCTGCTTGGGTTATCATTATAGCATGAATTACACAGTCTGTTCTCTCCGTTCCCATTTTCACCAATAGAAACAGAACACATCTCTAAAATGTGAACTGGCTACTTGGAAAAACGCAGCAATGAGCACATGCTGGCATATGAGATCCTCTTTCCCAGACTGCACAAAGAGATTTTCTTACATTCTTGGAATAGTGGGTGCTTCAGAACCTAGTTCTTCTAGATGCTGCCTTGATGGAATGATGTTACCTTCTTCATTTGAAGTTGTCATTAGTGCCATACAACTTACTTCTTCGTGGATTATTGAGCGAAGAAAGTTTCATCATCCCTTCAATGGTTTCCATAAGCTTTTCATGAAGTCCTCTATATGCCTGGTTCGTCTTTGTAAAGAATGCTTGACTTAAGTTCGTTCATATAACTCTCCACTCTACTAGTGGTGTCAAACCTGGTTGCACACTTGAATAATGGGACCACCTTGGCAGTCCAAATTGGAAAAACTTGGAAAGGTTTGCTATGGGATACACTTTTAATCAATGTGTTTTATTTGTTCCCTTCTTCTGTTGTGGCTTCTCTCCTAGCACAGTGAACGATACAGTGAATCCATATTCCTGTTCCTCCAATAGTGGTTTCCCCGTTTGTAATATTCAGAGTTTGTATAATTTGTACACTTTCTTCTTTTTGTGGATTCCGGATTAGATTCAGTACTCTTTGCCCGAGAACAGATAGCTGCTGGCAGTGCTAAGCTGCACAAAGGAGATCCTATTTGCAGTGACCTTGAACAAACATTTCTATTTGAAACATATTCCTTTGAAAGGCTCTTCCAATCAATCTGTATTCCAGTGATAACCTAGAAGGAGATATTCGTAATTAAAGGCTATTTATCAACAGGATATTTCTAAATGCAAATTACCAATTAGAAACTATGACACAACAATGAAGGATGAACGATTCATTTTTAGCAAAAATACTATCTGTGAAATATTAAAAGTAATATTTAAAAGACATTTATCCCTTATATTTTCCCAAAGGAAAAGGTGGTATTTTATTAAGAGGCAATGCTCGTATTTGATTAATTATATTTGTTAACTTTATGTTAATGTGTTCTGACAAGAACAGGAGTCAATGAGTATTAATGTGTGATATTTAGATTATCTGAACTAATGACATTACCCTCGTATACCTATTTTTTCCTTACTGAAAACTGTTTGTATTTCTGATTCCCTACTTCATAAGATCTTTCAACCTGGTCTTTTGTTTTTATTTATTGGGATAGGATTTTTTCAGAATTTGGAATGCAACGCAATAATAATTTCCAATCAAAAAGCAAATAATTTAAAAATATATTTGTGACATATAAATATGATATAATGATTCAGATATGTATTTCAAGCCCAAGGGTGAAGGGTTTCTATTTTTGAAAGTTGCATTTTTATTACATGTGCTTTGGCAGGGTTCTTTACCCGAGCAGCACCCCTTACCATGGCTGCCTGGTGAAGCACTACTGCAGAGTGCTTTAGGACATGTCACGAATATATCGGACAAACCATAGGCGTATCTGGACCCCCTCCCATCCTTTTGACCTGTCACAGACCCACCTAGGTTATCATTCGACCCCTCCCCCTGTGTATTCAAGGGTGGGGGGGGGTCAGAAAAATGATTAAGAGTCGAACTCGTCGCTACTTCGAAAGACGAATTCAAAGAATTATCAGTTTTGATTTTGGCTTCATACTTAAACATTTGTCTTTCTTCAGCGCACACATTTTGACATGACCAAATTCATCCCTTTGGACCAAGACTACGAATGAGACAGTATTCAACATTGTTTCACATGGATCACAGTAGCCAAGGAGACGACTGTGCCTATTCCAAGATCTGAGCAGTTTTAGTTCTACATTTCGAGCGTCAAATAATTCGAAAATGTGTGTTTCAGTTGAACAAATTGAAATCATGTAAATTACAAATCTATGGACTACACTTCCAAACTTAATAGTGAAATTAATTTTAATTGAGACATTGGAATCGCTGGTTTCAAATTTTAACATGAAGAGAAAAATTAGATGGAATATCAATTCAATTCAGAAATCCAAAAGCATGAAGGAGAAACAGAGTCCACTATCCTTCCCAGTGCAATTGTATGGTGAGATATTCCAGGCCTTGAACTAATCATATTCCATTGTTTTCAAGTTATGTTGTATTAACTGCTGATTACACCCTGTAACACGATTTTTGTTCCTGTGTAGCGAGTTTTATTTTCTAAAGGCTTCTGACTGGAAACCATAGAAAATGCCTATTATTCCCCTCAAACTTTGTTTTTGTGACCAGGACAGTGTTAGTTTTGAATTTTACCTGTTTTCAATGAGAAAATGTACGAATTCGTGTTTTTCATTTACATAAAGAAAAAAACAAACATATATACATCAAAAGTGACATATATTTGCACTCTAGTTGTGAACAAAATTATTGCAAAAGATTTGAAAATGAGTAGTTTTACGGGATTTACGATTATACTGTACATTACTTTTACAAATCAGCCCCCACATATAGTCTCCCATCATGTTCTCTTTATACTGGCCTTGGTAGCGCCGTTCGAAGTCCAATATATCTTGATGGAAATGCTCGCCATGCTCCTCCGAGTACGCTCCCATTTATCCTTAAATGTATGAAGGTGAGCATCGAGGACATGAATTTTCAGGGACATCCTGCAGCCCATTTTGTCGTAGTTCTTCACCAGAGTGTCAACCACTTCCACATAGCTCTCGGACTTATGATTGCCCAAAAAGCCTTAACCACTAAGACAAAGCTGTTCCAAGCAGCTCTTTCATTCTCATTGAGCTTCTTGGGAAATTCTTCGCACGCCAAAAGCTTCTTTATCTGTGGGCCGATGAAGACACCGGCTTTTATCTTTGCATCAAACAGGTTAGGAAAGAAGTCTTGAAGGTACTTGAAGGTTGCTGACTCCTTATCTAAAGCATTGACAAATTGTTTGATCAGACCCAATTTAATATGGAGTGGAGGCATTAGCACCTTGTGGGGGTCTACGAGTGGCTCCCACTTGACGTTGTTTTTTCCCACAGAGAACTCGGTCCTCTGTGGCCAGTACCTCATGTTGTAGTGCGCTTTGGTGCCTCTGCTGTCCCATAGGCAAAGATAACAAGGAAACTTGGTAAAACCGCCTTGGAGAGACATTAGAAATCCTATGATTTTGGAGTCTCCGATGACCTCCCATCCATACTCATCATATTTCAAGGTATCTAGCAATTGCTTTATGCTGTTGTAATCCTCTTTGAGGTGGACCGAGTGAGCTAGTGGAAGAGATGGGTATGTATTTCCATTATGAAGAAGCACGGCTTTAAGACTTCTGGACGAACTGTCAATAAAGAGGCGCCACTCATTTGGACTAAAGTCAATTCCAATTACTTGAAACAGACCGGTGACATTGTGGCAGAAGCAGAGTCCATCTTGACTTATGAAAGAGCTAATAAATTCCATTGCTTAAGCCTGGACGTCAAGAGTTCTGCATTGGACTTGGTGAGACCAAGATCTCTTATTAAGTTGTTAAGATCTTTTTGACTAGGGTAGTACGGGTTTCTCTCCTCGGCTCGAAAATTGTAAGTATCAAGATCAATGTCTTCCTCGCTCTCTGACTTAGTGCTCTCGTCTGAAGAGGGCAGCTTTTTCTCCGGAGGAGTGGACACGGGAAACTCAGGGCAATGTGGTACAGGGGCGATGGACGAAGGTATATCCGGATATATAATAGCTTGCGCATTCTTTCCAGCCCGACGTTTGGAAGGATCCACCATGCAAAAGTAGCAATTACTTGAGTGGTCAGTGGGTTCTCGCCAAATGCTTGGGATAGCGAACTTCATGGCTCTCTTTTCTCCTCTGTACCATCCTGCAAAAGACAAAAATAAACTAATGTGTATTTTCACAACATATTTTACCTATGAGATCTGTAGATATATATTTAATATGCACAAAATTATATACTTCTATTAACTTTGTCAATCAGGTGCACAACTGCACCCAAACCTTGTGACTTAGGTGCACTACTTTTGGGTAGGTGCACAAGCAACTTACAAAACAGGATGTACAATTCAACGTTAATGTGGGTAAAAATAAAGAATATAGCAGTTCATTAAATGTTAAACATGTAAGCTGTGAGTAAAAGTAATTTTTCAAAATACATTTGAACTAAACAAAACTTTCTAGGTCTCAAGAAAACCCTAAATATTTAATATATAATTAAAATTATTAAAATTTTACATTTTAATTTTCCGTCTTACCTTCCAGAGTTTTTTGCAGTTCTCGCAGGTGAAATGAGGTGCACAGGTTTTGTCTTTTTCCCCTACACACATGCCGAAATATGATCTGTATGCTTCACACGTTTTAGCAGTTGCTTTCACAGAGAACTTATTTCCTCTTTTCTTGATAAAATGGCCACAGACATAACAAAATTCGTCTCCCATATACTTGCAGCCTCTTGATGCCATTGTAAACGTGTATCTAATTAGGCAGCTAGGACGGCAATGAACTGCTTCAAACTTCACGATTTGCACTATTGTTGCTGAAAGAATGCCAAGACCTGTCCATTTCAGTTATAGGGGAGACCAGTATATTGCTACAGCGCGCAATATGACACGTTATGTATCTTCTTTATTCGTAATGAGAAAAAACGTGTAGTGGAAAAGGGTAAATCTCAAATCATCGTTGTCCTGGCTATAAAAACAAAGTTTATGAGGAATAATAGCCATTTTCTATACTTTTGGAAAACAAGGAATTAGGAAATAACAATTATTACCCAGGGACAGAAAAAAAATATTTTTTTGTTACATAGTGTTATTTGTTTGCCGTTCCAAGTTATTATGCAACGTTGAGATAGTATTTTTTATAATACCAACACAAGGGACTATTCAGAGAAATACATTTTTGTAGATTCTGTATTAGGCAGGGACGTCGGAACCGTCATCATCGACTGGGGGGGGGGGGGCAATATGGTCTTTTGCGCCCACCCCCCTGCCCCAGTCGCGTCAAAAATTGTACTATTTTGTCTTCTAATTTTTGGTTCTGAAAAAATTTAAGAAAATATTTTTTGCATTCGTCAAATGAACATGGGCTGAAGTTTCTGCTAACAGCAAGAACAAGGAAAGAAGATAAAGAATCGCAGCTTCGTCTTTTCACAGCAAATGTAAACGTGAATTGTCCCTCCCAGGAATTCTCTCTAAAGCCCCTATCACACGGAACTGGATTTCTAGTTAGAATGCCCTAGTTGGCGATGAACTGACTTTCTGGGTAGTAATCATGGCCGCCTGGCTGACTGCTTGACTGGTTTTGAGGAATAGGACATGTTCTAATTGATACTAACTTCTTCGACTAGATTCTGTGGAACAGCCAATCAGAGCAAAGTTTGGCCATGTGAAGATATTCTGTGAGTTTGTAAAGTAGCCTTTTTTTTTGTCTGTGGCTTCCGAGTGCATACAACACGAAAGGCATGTTTACAATTGAAAAAGCTAAAATATTCTTCCATACGTGTATAGTGAACGTTGTAAAGTATGTATTTTATCAGCGCCGTTCTTCTCTACCTAAAACCATTTAATGCGATGCGATATTCCTCTCGGTTGGATAGTTATCGTATTTTAAAAGTGTGAAGTGATACGTTGTTTACATCTCGCGCGGCCGCCATTATGGGAACGAAAGACTATCGACAAGTACGGTATAACAAGTACCGTGTGAGGCGAAAACTAGCAAATGGGTAGCCTGTCCAGCGTCAACTAGAGCATTCCAAATAGAAATCCAGTTCCGTGTGATAGGGGCTTTACTGTTTCCAGTTTCAGCAGGATTTCTAGATACCTTCGCTCGCAACAATGCTCCAGGGGGGGGGGGGCAAGAGGTCGGTGCACTCAGATAGGAACGGTATGCAGTTCCGAAATAGATCCAAGCCGACATATTTCCGCGAAACAGGTGTTGTGGAGGAACCAAATATCCTATGAAGAATTCCTGGCCTCACTCTCTCTGTATCCCTCCTGCTCTTGCATGTCCACAACCCTTTTGTAGGGAAAGCTTTGTCCAGAGGGGCATTTCGGAAGATGATTAAGTTTCCCTCGCTTTGTCTTGAACTTTTCATTTAAAATTAAATATAATGAACGTCTAACCATGAAAAGAAACACCAATTTAGAACCTCACGTATTTCTTGGTTTGACCTGCCTGCTTATTGCTCTTACGTAATAGTAAAGACTTGCGATTGTATAGAACACTATACTTCAGACTAAGGAACAAAAGTCTTCGATTTTTTCAGACTTCTGAAAATATTTTGGTTACAGGCCCTGGGTATATTGTATGGTCCCCACCTATGGCCAGCCGGGGGTAATATTTTCTTTGCCTGCCTTTCCAAGAATCACTTCGCTATTTTAAAATCTGAAAACAAAACTCTTTTTAAGGAGCATTGAGAATACTTTTAATGGCTTGTATGATATTTTAACTGGTTATTTTGCTATAATTTAGTTACGATTCCGAGAATAACTTAACATTACAAAAATTCGCTGTTCACCGATGATAGCGTAGTGGCTAATGCAGTTGTCTTATCATTAAAGGGACAGGGTTCGATTCCGAGGGAGAGGAGACATTTTCAGTGCTTCGGAACTATGTATCCAGCTCGAAATAGCATATAAAGTTGATTATAATTGACAATTGTAAGTGACATTCTTGAAAATTCATGACAGTTTTGAAAAGTTATTCCTAACGTCATATATTTATAAAGTTAGATTAAACGTAACGATGATTGGAAAACAATAACTCCCCAATACGAGTGAGGTGATACGGGACGAGCGAGACTATTTTGAGGGTGGAGATTCCAATTTTACGTAGCCAATATTCGTACATATAATATGCACATTTCTCCTTTACAGACAAAAGTTCACAACCAGGTTATTTTCTACTGGAGTTTTCACTGTCTATTAAGTATTAAAGGTGCAACATCAGCACTAACCTTACAGGAATGAGAACTAGAAAATGTGATAGGATGGCTGGTTACTAGGTTTGAATCTGCGACCCCGAGATTTCTTTGTTCCCCGTTGCACATATACTAGTGTTACCAGGTATCCAAAAAAGTTCGTGCCGATGGAACGAAAAGTGAAAGTCAAACGGCATGTGTCGGCAACCCTGTCTGAATGGCGTCAAAAGTTTACATTCCCGGCAACCGTCAGTCAGTGCAGAGTTGGGAGGCGTGTCGGTCGCATAGACAGCAGGTCTGTAGGAACTACAATCTTGAAGGGAACATGTCAGTGTCAAACGACGTTTTATGGCCGTGTTTACTGTATGACTACAATTTGGGCAGCAATGCTGCAGCCGCTGCTCGAAAGATATGCTCCGCGTTTGTAGAGGTATCAGTGAGTGAGCGCACAGCGCGAAAGTGGTTCAGTCGCTTTGCATCGGGCGATGAGAGCCTCCAGGACAAGCCCCGAGCTGGACGCCCTGCCACTATCGACGAAGCCCTGCTGAAGGAGACCATAGAGCGCGATCCACAGCAAACGTGCACAAGGGTTTGGAGTGTCGGAGGAAACCATTCGATTGCATCTGCACAACCTCGGGAAGACTTGGAAGCTCAGTAAGTAGGTTCCTCACGTTTTGTCCGAGGAAAACAAACGCCAGAGGCTCACCATTTGCGCATCATTGCTGTCACGCCACAAGAAAGCCCCATTGCTGGACCAGATATTGACATGTGACGAGAAATGGGCGTTTTACAGTAACCGCAAAAGAAAACATCATTGGTCGTCCCCTGGTTCTGTTGCATTGACTCCCAAAGAAAACATTCATCAACAGAAGGTTCTGCTCTGTGTTTGGTGGACCAGCGCTGGTGTTGTGCACTTTGAATTCCTAGAGCAAGGCAAAACCATCACATCCGAGGTATACTAGTAGTCCCAGTTACAAAGGGTTGCAGCTGCACTGCGTCCGAAACAGCCAGCACTAGTCAACAGGAAAGGAGTGATCCTTCTTCAAGACAACGCTAGACCTCATACGGTGAAAGCGACCAAGGAGGTAATCAACACACTTGGTTGGGAAAATTTACCTCATCCTCCTTACTCCCAGGACATTGTCGCATACGACTTTCACTTGTTTTTGGCCATGGATAACCATTTGCGTGAGCAACAATTCCGAAACCGAGATGATGTCACGCAGGTCATTGGACAATTTTTTGCTTCTAGGGACCAGAACTTTTACAAACGCGGGATTTATAAGCTTGTATCTCGTTGGGAACATGTAATTGAAGCTGAAGGAGCATATTTTGCTGAATAAAACACATTTGCCAGAAATTACAGAGTCTTTATTTCTCACTGCAATACACGGCATGAACTGTTTTGGATACCTGGTACAACATGAAATGTTGTATGTCCCTTATTTTTTTGTGGATTCTGAAAATAACATCCACTAAGTTTTCTTTTAAAAAACAAAACTGTTTTGGTACAGTAAGTGAAGCTGATGTCTTATTTTAATAATATATGCAGAGGTGAAATACTAAAAGCAAACAGATTGCATTACGTACAGACATTAAAAAAAACTATTGTCAATGTGTGAAACTAGATTTCTAGAAACACATGATTCACTTCATGTTTTTGTTAAATCCAATCTTGTCATTAAGCAGAGCTGTCCAAGTGAACCATCTCAAGCAAGTGATCTTCTAGTCGCAATCGAAAAGGGGGCTTTCTTCATTGTACTTCTTATCTGAGAAAAGTTTTTCAATTTTACTGAACATTTGTCAAAGCATGCCCCTCCCCTCCACGCGGGAGTACGATGCACAGGACTCGCGGGTCTGCGTTGTTTTCGTTCTACTGTACGTTTCCCATCGGAGCTCTGGCGCCTGGACCCGCAGCCAGCATAATGGACCATTTACACGAGGCCAATTGTGAAGACATGCCACTAAGCCAATCCAACATTGGCATCGTGTGAATAGAATGTGAATGAATGTCTCCAGCCATTGTCTCAAGCCACTCCACTAAATTAGAATGGTTTCAAGTTTTTCATTGGATTGTCTTCAACTTTGTCATTGGATTGGCTTAGTGGAATGTCTTCACAATTGGCCTCGTGTAAATGCTCCATTATGCTGGCTGCGGGCTTATGTGTTGTTCTTACGTGTGCTGAGTGTCTCCTTAGCGTCAGCTTTAAACAATGGGTTGGAGATTCTAAGAAAGTTTTATGGGTCTTAGGCTTGGTAGGGAGCTCACTTCCGATGAACGTGTTGAAATCAGAACAGTAATTTTCTATATTTAAATGATATGATTTTTAAAAAAGTATTTAAGAACTTTTTTGATATATTATGGAGCACCTCTTCTAGATCGTGATGTGACCTCAATGAAGCTGGTATTGCCTCAATGTATACATACTACCACAGTTTAGCTAACAGTAAGAATAAATGGAATTAAATATATCAACAGAGCATCGATTGGCTGGTTACTATGTGTATCAATGTTGATGGATTTTAGAACTTACCCCTCCCCCACTCCGAAATAAGTTCCGACGTCCCTGGTAAAAGGTGTGGCACTGGTTCAGTATAATTTCAAAAAGCTTGTTCAGACTTTCACAAGCATATTTAGGGCTTCTCTGATGGCGCAGTGGTAGCGTCGTTGCCTTGTAATCAAGGGGTCTTGGGTTCGATATCTGGTAAAGGCATACAGTTGTTCGGATCCTACTTTAAACTATATGTCCAGTCCCGATTAGTCTTACTTTGCATAAAGTGAACTTAAAACACCAAGTCAATCAACAAGTATTTTTGACTAAACATAAACATTTGAAAAGGAAAGAAGTGTCTTCTCTTAGAAACACAAAGGAAAACAGGTGTAGTAAAAAGTATATTGTCTATTATTGAATTCAAATTTGTGAATCTTTGTGAAGAAAAATTTTAAAAAATATTATTTTTTAAAATTATTTCGTCCTACGTTTTTTTACTAAAAGCTGTACACTATGGGATGGTAGGTCCTACTTTCTCCTAATAGGATCTGGTAACAAATGTTCTAAACTTTATCAAATTGGAGTGCTCACTCGAAACATAGAACATTTAGAATTACAGAGAGCAATATAGGGCAGAAGAGGAAGGAAGGAGATGCCGAGGTATACAGGCCACCGAGAAAAGTTTGTAAAGCATAAAAGTTAAGAGACACTGTGAAATGGAAGCAATGGTGTTATTTTTAATTAATAATATTTATTTTCAGTTTGCAAAGATATAACTCTAAAAATTTTCTTGCTCACTTCACTCGCAGTGCAGCCATTTCTTTAAATCATATAAAATGTGTAGATGTTATCTGATTCAAAAAATTCTTAAGTGTTTTATTACCAACTCTCTGTATTCTGTAAAAAAAATGTACTCATTAGTCATTACACGGAAATGTAACGCACTATAAATTACTCCATAAAGATAAAAAAAGGATGCCAAATGCGCATATTAATATGTTTGCTTTGCTTCAGCTAAGAAAAATCAGATTGTTACTGTAGAGCAGCGGTTCTCAACTTTTCAAACCATAGAGCCCTTTTCACCAGGGTTGACGAAATTTATCTTTGATTTAAAATAAACAAAATAGTTTCTTTCTTGCTCAAAACATGCTTTAAATGTTTTAAACAGTGTTTTAATCAAGACTAAAAGACATGTTTTAAACAAAACTTTTTAAGACAAAATGTTTAAAAACTCATTTTCTAAGAATAATGATTAATAACAAATGTGTTAAATCACCCAAAAAGGTCTGTATTTCTAGTTATAAACACTTGACTAACTTCTTAAAACACCTACTATTTTGTCGAATATTTTTCAGCGAGAAGTGCAGGCTCGACCAGGAATCGAACCCGGGTCTCTGGCTTACCGTGCCATTCCTCTAACCACTGAGCTACCGAGCAGGTCTGGCCTCGCCTGATGTTTCGCTCTCGCTGTTTAACCTGCGTGGAATCGTCTCTGCCAGTGCTACCGCAATGGAAACAGAGTAGACTTCCATGTTACCTGGTTCCTCCCAGTGTAGAGATGTTAATTATAGCATTAACCTACTTATGTAACACTCAAAACACGTATGTAAGCTGTTCAAGGAGGTTCAACTAATCCATAATTGCCAGGCCCCACTCTATCCATATGATAGCTACTTTTTCCCGAAATTCAAATTTTCTAGTGAATGCAACAAAATATTGACGTTAATATCTTAGTACCGTATGTTAAGTGTGAAACCAATTTTTTTCATATATTTGGAAAGCAACAACATCCCAAACTTTTGTTTTGATATACTGTTCATATAAGACTGTTTACTGATATACATTCAATTGTTTTGTTGGTGCATTGTTCCTTTCCATTGTTATGAGGCAACAAAGAGGGTCCAAAATGAAGTTTTTTACATGTTTTTCGCCCTTAATATCTTTGCTAAGCAACAGTACCCCAAAGATTTGTTTACTGGGCATTGAAGCTCACTATTAGGACAAGCTACTTGAAATAGCACATTACTTGGATATTGATGCTGTTAGCAGATCTGAATACTGAAAAATTACGAAATCCGCAACTTTAAAATTATTAATTTTTTATTTATTGAAATTTCCAGTACAGCAGAAGCCATTTTAAACCAGAAAGAAACAACAGTAAAATAATAGAGGAAGATTAAAAACACAAAAGAAGGATAACATAAAATAAACAAAAATAAACAAGCCTAAACAGTACCAAGGTAAACAGATCAATTTCACAAAAGCATTACGTATGTTCGATTTTTCTATGTTGCTGATAAAAAATTAATATGAAGTGAATATATCTATTTGGTTTGAGATTATATTGAACTGATTCGGTAACCTATGGAATAGTGATCGTTGTATGAGTGAGAGCCTTGGAGTTGTAGTGTGGAAAGTTTCCTTGCTCCGTGTTATATGTCTAGGCACTCTGAGTGAGAGTTCGTGGAGTGGGATGCTGCATCTTAAGTTTCCATTTATGATCTTATATAGCGATTTCATATCTGCAATGTATCTACGAGTTCCTGGAGTATTAATATGCAGTTTTAGAAGCAAATCTCTCTTAGGCAGGTGTCTCAGGGCAGGCACTCTATATCGAACGATGGAGAGGAAAAAGCTGAGAACACTGTCGATCTTGGAGGTATGAGAATGGGCAGCCATGTTCCAGATTGGTGAACAATATTCTAGAATGGGGGACACAAATGTCTTGAAGTAAATGAAAAGTGCTTTCGGGTTATTGATTTTGGTGAATTTATAAAGTAGGCCTAGCATACGCATTGCCTTTTTTGTGATGGTTGATATGTGATTATCGAAATTTAGTTTTGAATCTATGAGGATACCTAGATCTCGGTGTTGTGCTTCTTTTGTTGGAGGGAGGTAGGCGAGTGTATAATTACCTTCAAGAATGTTTTATTTCAATGAAATTGTTATGTAAGAGCATTTAGAAGGGTTTGTGGACAGTTTCCATCGCTTACACCGTTCAGAGAATCTGTTAATGTCATTTTGGAGAATTTGCATGTCTGATGGCTGTTTTATTTCTCTCATAATCTTGCAATCATCGGAAAACATTAGAATTGTGCTTGAGAGGGGGAACTAAAGAGGTCTGTGATATCATCCAGAGCTGGTTTGAGCTTTGGTCGGATTTCTCCGAATATGAGTACTTGCTCAGAATGTATTAAACCTGTATCAAGACAGCATATTTCATCCAAAATACAGTGCAGTGGTTGTTGCAATTGGTATAATATGAAATGTGTGGAGTTAAAGGAAAGTGATGTAGAATATTTAAAATCTGAAAACAGGGAATGGCGATGTACAAAATGCATGAAAGAACGGCGCAGTAGTCTACTCCTTGAAAGTGCGGAGGAACCAGTTAAGGTAGTGAATCCATCCCTAACGGACATCTATGAACTGTTACAGGCTCTTACAGATGAAGTTCAAAACTTGAAACAGCAGCAAGAAGAAACAGAACGTGAACTAGGGAAATCACTAAACCTTGTTCACGAGAAATTGGATGAATGCTGAACTAATAATAAACATTTCGAGAGTATAACTGCATGCTTAGGACGGATAGAAGTATTGGAAAGTGAGAATCCGTTATTAAAGAAACAATTGAAAGAGAGACAGCTACAAGCAGATGATCTGGAACAGTATGGTAGGAGAAATACGCTTGAAATATATGGTGTACCAGAAAACCTGAATGAAGATCCCTACGAAATTGTAAAGAAAGTAGGACAAGTACTAGATATAAAGGTAGAAAATGAAATGATTGACGCATGTCACAGAGTGAAAAAAACTTCCGCAACAGAAATCGGCGGGCATTATTGCTAAGTTTGTTAGACGTGTAGTTAGAGTTAAGATAATAGAAAGACGTAAAGTTAAGATAAATCTAAACTGTACACATCTGGGCTACACAAATAACGATGTTGTATATATTAATCAAATCCTCACTCCCCTCGGGAAGAAAATTTATGGTTATGCCAAGAAAGCAAAAAGAGAGAAAAACTACGCATACTTATGGGTTGATGGTTCAGGGTCTATAAAGTTAAGAAAAAGTGAAGGGGATAGAGATATTTTTGTTCTGAAAACAATTGAAGATGTTGATAAGTTAGTATAATTTGGAATGGCTTCACAAAAGTATTTCACAATTTATCAAAATGTGAGAGGGCTGAACACAAAAACTCGGGAATTTTATCTAAAAGTTTCCATGTGTAGCTATGACATAATTGCCATTACAGAATCGTGGCTACATAGCGGTGTATATAGTACTGAATTGTTTACTGAGAACTATAAGGTATTTAGACATGATAAACAAAGTAATAACAGAGGTGGGGGAGTATTAATTGCTATTAAAATATAAAAACTGACAATGTTGTATTAAGCAATAATCTAGACATGATCTGTATTAAAGTTATCTTAGATAATAAGATCTACTATATAATTACTATGTATTGCACACCTTCCTCAGCAGTAGATGATTATATGTATTTCTATAACTTATTCGAAAACAATGAAGAATTACAAGGTAACAATATTATTATTATTGGTGATTTCAATTTACCATATATTGTAGACTCAAGTTATAATCTGCAGACAGGAGAACCTTCATACAGAGCTTTAGATATTTTTTTGAGTCTCTATGACTTGCATTCTATTAATAACATAAAAAATAAAAACAATAGAACACTTGATCTGACTTTAACTAACATATGGGATTGCGTTACAGTCAATACGAATGAATTAACTCTTGTAGGAGAAGATATGCATTATCCGGCATTAATTGCAAGTGTGAATTATACAAAAACAAAACGAACTTCAAGAAGTAATCCACTTGTAATATTAAATTTTGAAAAAGCAAATTTCCGCCGAATGTATGAATTGTTTCGAGATACAAATTGGGAATCTATTAGTAGTATGAATAATGTAAATGACGCTGTAGAATATTTCAATGTTAAAGTTAACTCTGTTTTTAACTCTAGAGTACCAACAAAGAAAATCCACTCAAACAGTAAATACCCTCCCTGGTTTACCCGAGAAATTAAGGATATGTTAAGACTTAAATAATGTTACAGAAAACAAATGAAACATGATAATGATAGCAGAATAAAATATAAAGATACTCGTAAAAGAGTAAAAACACTTATAAATAGAGCATACAACGTGTATATAAGGGAAACCGAGGAGAGTATTAAGAATAAAAGCAGACTGGTTTGGAAATATATTTTAAATAAAAAGGGTAGAAAAATGATTCCAAACCAAGGTATGATGTACGGTAATACAATATTACAAACGAATCAAGAAATAGTAAATAGCTTTGATTCTTACTTTAAATCTGTTTAAACTGATTATCAAAGTGCATATGACATAACTGAGGAAGTTGAACTACAGGTATCTAATCCACTTTCAATATTGGAACTCGATAAAAAAAAAAAAAAAAAAGACCAGTAGATCAGACGGAATTGCTCCCTGTGTAATCAAAGCTTGTGCAGAGGTATTAGAAACACCTTTATGTCTGATATATAATTTAATAATAAAGACGCAGAATTTTCCTAAGTTATGGAAATTAACAAGAGACTCTCCTATTTTAAAAACAAATGAAAATACAAAAATAGAGCATTATAGGCCAATGGCCATAATATGTGCACCAGAAAAAGTTTTGGAACAAATCTTGTATTCAAGAATATTTCAACATGTTAAAAGTTACATACACAATAGTCAACATGGTTTCTATTCCTGTAGGTCTACCACAACAAATTTGGTAAACTTTGTGCAAAATGTTTTCGATGCACTTTACTGTAGATCAATGGTGCATACAATTTATATCGACTTTGCAAAGCCTTTGACAAAATTAACCACGAAATTCTTTTGCGTAAATTATCAAGTTCTGGTTTTAACAACTAATTTCCTAAATCTAATGAAATCATATCTGCAAGGAAGGAAACAATATGTATCATACAAACAATCTACATCTGTTGAGTATGTAGTGAATTCTGTTGTTCCCCAAGGATCAAATCTTGGACCCCTGCTATTCAGCTTTTTTATGAAGGATTTACCGTCTCATGTTAAGAACTCTAAATGTCTTATGTACGCAGACGATATAAAACTATACAAACAAATTGACAACAGAGAGGATTCGTTAAAACTTCAAAGAGACTTAGATGTGTTATATAAATGGAGTTGTGTGAACGATCTTAGTGTTAATATAAAGAAATGTTGTTTCATGCAGTTGACTAATAAGAGTTTTACTTCTCAATCTACTTACTCTATTAATGGTCAAGAACTGCCACAGGCAGATATAGCTAAAGACCTTGGTGTCCATTTAGATTCTGACCTGACCTTTAAACAACATTTTTCACATGTGATTAAAAAAGCGTATAAAACGCTAGGTTTTGTTATAAGAAGTACGAAGAACTTTAGAGATATTGACTGTATTTAAATCATATATAAAAGTATAGTGAGAAGTAAACTTGAGCATGGTCCCCTCTTTATAAATCTTATGAAAATAGTCTCGAACGAATCCAGAAAAGGTTTCCAAGATATTTATATTTTAAAAAATATAATAGACCACCACAAATGACAACGCCCTACAAAGACCTACTTCTGGAATTCAATTTCGTAACTCTCAGTAATAGGCGAAAATTGTTAGATGAATTTCCTGTATAAACGGCATGCTAGATAATAGTTTATTTCTTGGACAACTTCAGTTTAATATAAGGAAGAATAATTTACGTTGTAGAAATATTTTCATGCCTAAACTTTCAAAAACAAAAAAATTTAAGAGCTGCCCGATTAATAGAATTTGTGATATGTATAATAAAAATGATAAATATAATCATTCCTTAGATTTTTCAATGCCATTTTTGACTTACAAGAAAACATGAGAGTTAATTCTGAAAGTTCAAATATGTGATAGTTAATATATGTATAATAACTGTATGTAGCCATTTATACTCAAGATTAGATGATTATTATTTTTCTTTATTATATTTATAGATTGTTCTATAATTTTTTATGTAATGAATACAATTTGTGACTGGATTGCATATGTATCTATTGTAATTGTAGTTGTATTGTAATTTTGTAACTTTGTAATTACTATTCATTATTATTAGTATTATTATGATTATGTACGCCTTCTGAAATTGGAGGATATACGTCTGTTGAAGGTAATAATACATAAATAAACAAATAAATATAATACAAATAACAGAGGGCCAAGAACGCTTCCTTGCAGCACACCAGATATAACAGGAAGCCAGTTAGAATGAGTTCCAGGAAGTATAATGCGTTGTTGTCTATTTCTTAGATAGTCTTTTACTAATTTTAACGTGTTACCAGAGATGTTAAATCTGTTAGATAATATATGCAGTAAATAATGGTGATCCACTGAGTCAAAAGCTTTGGACAAATCAAAGTAAACAACATCTAACTGATGACGATTAGTAATTGTGTTTATGGCATAGGATTGCATAGAAGACAGATAGGTAAGGCATGAAGAATTTGGAAGAAAGCCCTGTTGTGCTGGGTTAATGTAAGGGGATGTGAATTTCGGAAGTCTTTTTTCAGAATTTTTCCACAGACAATAGCAAGTGTGGAAAGGAGAGAAATGGACCTATAACATGTAGTATAGTTAGCGTTTCCGGATTTAAAAATAGGAATGATATTTACTTTCTTCCATTGAGTGGGAAAGCAGCCTTCAGAGAAGCACCTATTGTATAACATTGCAAGAGGATTAGCTAGTCAGTGAGCTGTTTTTTTAAAGGAAATACTAGGAATATTTCTGGTCCAGTATCTCGGTGAGAAGAAATGAATGTAAAAAAGCGCAAGACTTCACCTGGTTCTGTAAAGACGGTAGAAAGAGAGTGAGAGCAGATAGATTTGATAGGCGGGTGATGTAAAACATAATTTGAAACAAAATTATTTTGAAATGTTAGATTGAATAGTTCAGCTCTATCAGCTGAAATGTCCTTGTGTGTTACATCTAAAGGGATGCGTTTGGCTTGTCTTCGTGAATTTATTAATGTCCAGAATCTCTTTGAATTAGTAAGGAGTTCGTTTGTTTGGTTTGAGTTGGTGTTTTAAGTCCACTTTATGCACAGTAAGGCTAATCGGGACTGGACCTACAGTTTAAAGTGGGATCCGAACCACTTGTGCCTCCACCGGGTATCGAACCCGGGACCCCTCGATTACAAGGCAATGACGCTACCACTGCGCCATGGGGGAGGCCCGGAGTTCGTTTGTGACTGTGTTGACATATTCGGTGTATTTCTGTTTCATAAGGTCTTTACTATGATTTCGAAGTACTTTGAAAGTGTTTTGTGTGTGTGTGGGGATTGGGGAAACTTTTCCGCCGTTTTGTTGTGTAACAGATGCTGCAACTCTTTATCAAACCAAGGGGGGACCTTTTACTTTACATTGTTTATGTGGCAGATAGTCCTGAATTAGCGCATGAATCAAGTCTGTAAACAGTTCAACAGCCTCGGTCACGGTCCCTTCGGAGAGCAGGTTCCAATTGAAAAGGTCAATGGATCGACAGACAGTGTCCCATGGCGTTTTCTTCCACAACAGAGTCTTATGCCTGGGGGAAGGGGGTGCAGAAGGGGAGCTTCGCGCTTTCGCTGGAATTTCGAAAATAGCACAAAGCGACTCGTGGTCTGACTGAACAAGATTCAACTAGGGTGTGACCTCACAGTTTTCAAAAGAGAAGAGATTGTAATCAAGGTTTTTGTCCTTCCTTGTGTTGTGCATATTGTGTTGAAGAAGACCTAGTCCATGAATAAAATTGTCTATGAACCAGTCTTCGTCTCCAGTGGTTGGTATGCCATTTACAGGATTATTCCACTTTATATGCATATTAAAATCCCACACAAAATAACTTCGTGGCTGGATAGAGCTGCCAGAGTAGATTCATAGCAACACACTAAGAGTTCTTTGGGACTCCGCCTATGAGGCCGATAGAAACAACCTATAAGTATTTTTCTACGGTGGTTTGTACTTACTTCTACCCAGAGTAATTCGCATTCTCGTTGTAAATCCAGTCGTACCTTGCTGGGCCACTTCTTGTTCACACACACCATAACACCAACACCCCCAAGCATTTCACGATCCTTGCGATAAACATTGAACTGCTCATATAGCGGAATTTAAGCACACGAGGTATCAGAATTGAGCCAAGACTCACTAAAGCACACACAGTCGTATTCGGAGAACTCAGCCGTCATTAGTTCACAGTCCAAAAACTTATTTCTTAGGCACTGCACGTTTTGATAGTAAAGGTGAAATGCACTATCACTTGATGTTGTCATCCCTGTAGACGTCCCTGGTCCAGGTTGAAGTTCGACGTCTCCATGGAGCAATGGCAGGAGGAAGAGGTGCTGGAGCAAGCACTTCCTGGCGGAGGTCCCGGGCGAGGCTTTCCTCGAAGTGCCTTTGCACGCGCTCGCCCCTCGAACAGCACAAAGCGCTGGGAAAGCACAAAGAGTTTTCAAATAACTTGTCATAGAACTGATCTGCACGTACGTTCTCATCGTTAACTGTAATTTCACAAGGCGGAAACACTTTTTCACTACGCAGATTTGTACTAGCACAAGCGCAAAACATAAAGAGCGGAGCTACAAATTTCGCACAGATTTATCTCAAAACAGCAAGAAGCAAAAAATTAACCAAGTATGACATCTTGTAGCTGAATATATGTACTAACACACGCAGATGAAAAAGAACTTTGGGGCATCGTCTCATTTTCGAGAATTTTTTTTTTAAATATTAGGAAATAATGTAAATTATCAAACTTTGTCCGCTATCAGAAAGTGGAAAACCCCTTCTCCTCCCTTTCTTTGTTCCTTATGAAACAGTCCTTGTTTTGACAAGTTGTGGGACATTTTTTGGTTTCCTTTCTTTTATAGATAGCGTAGTGGTAACACTTCTAATAAAAGTTACCCTGGTTTGATGTAAAGTTGAGGTACGAGTTGTTCGGGTCCCACTTTAAACTGCACGTCCCCAGTCCCGATTATCCTTCCTGTGCATATAGTGGACTAAAAAACAAAGCTGTAGCAAGCTCTATATACAGTGGTGTACGAGGGACTTTCGAGAGAGAGGGGAACATATACATTTTTTTAGTAGCCAGCCAGGTTTTTGCGATTTTTTCCTGCCTTTGACATTCCCGTTACTGGGCCAAAGAGGGTTTATTATCACCTCCCACCCCTTGCGCACAATTGCGATAAGAGTATGTTCCTAAAATATTCTGTATTGTTTTGCCAAAGAAAACAAAACTTACTTGTGAAAGTCTGTACTTGTACCACTATGCGGTGTGTGTGAGATTCCCAAAATAAACCAATTTCAGTTAAGGTAGGCATAGGAGTGGACCTTCGTGGTGGAGTGGTTACCACAGCACGCCATAATGCCAGGGGTCCCTGGTTCGAATACCGACCTGGATACGATTGTTCTTTGTGAGTGTCGCTTCACACAATCAGCACTCATTCTCATTGTCGCGATTAGCCAAAAGTGGCAGAAAAGCGACGTAAAACAACTTAATATTAAAACGGTCCACCACTGGCGTGGGAGCCCACCCCATTGGATCGCATGGAAATCCCCTTCATGTCCATCATGTCAACGAATTTCTTTAACATTCAACTTTTCCCAAATTTCAACAGATTTGCACACAACGACCGTACAGAATAGCAGTATTTCGCAGGTGAGCCCTGTGTAGCCTTGACTTTACTAACGAGAAGGAAAGCCCCTTAGATAAAAAGAAATTCAACATAAAACAAAAAAATATATCAAAGATTATTTTAGTTATTTGTTATTCCCCTTTTTGTTTTCTTCTTTCTCCTTTACTTTTCAGGAGGCAATCCACAAAGCAACATTCTCTGTGTTATGTCAAGTGTGATGTAGTTCAACCAGGCAGTACTAACAAGAAAATCGCCTGGGTGTAATTGAAATTACCAATATAGCCTATGTCCCCTTAAATGTTATGCAACCGGCGAACATCTTTGACATGGTTACTTTGTAGGATTGAAATATGTATCCTACGGATTACTTGGCAACTACTCAATAATTTTACCCCCTACTTGCAATCTGATAACTTGTTATACTTTTCACTTTCCCTGTCGGGTTATGCATAATGACATACGAACATGTTGGTTATTCAATGATAGGTGATGTACACAGTAAGCACACAATTCCACTTCCTGTAATAGAACATCAAGATTAGAACATATATATGTTGCATGCATCCTGTATGGGTAGGAATTTGAGAATAAATACCTTTGAGGAAGAGTGTACTAGATTCAGTTTTCTATATTTTTTGTCTTTGTCTTAAACAGAATGACATATAAGAAGATTAATTAGGTTATATTAGACAAAAATAAAAATATGACACCATATTTTTCCTTTCTTTTACTAACAGTGTCACTATAAAAATACTCTTGCCAACATACCCCTATTAGATCACGTGACCACCTGATTATTATTATTATTATTATTTCAATAAGTAATCTACTGGCCGGCTATCTTTTTAATACTCTTTCACAGATTTAGGCTCGAGACTTATCACGTTACTCGACTGTGAATTGCAAATTTGTAGTTTATAATAGTCGAAGGAGACTTATGAACAAATGTGTACACGTTCATAAAATTACCGAACGTTAATACATGCTGATCTACTTTTAACGGTACGGCCCTGGCGCAGTAGACCACACCCTCACGTTATATGAATACTCCAACATCAATCCTCAACCAACAAAAATTTCCCAAGTTTCACAAAATTTCAACTCAATCCGATTTTCATATGACAACCGTACGGTGACGCCGGATACGTCGTTTGAAGTTTCACAGTACTATGACTTGCAATGAAAAGAATAATAATAATAAAATATATATATATATATATAATAATTCAAACTTGTACAAACAAAATAAATTAAATGCGACGTTTGGTCACTTGACTTTTGGAACACCCTGTGCCTAATTTTAATACACCAGGATATCCACCAACGTTTTCCAGAAATCAGTGTTTTTGGATCCCCAGAAACTTTTAATATATATCAGGTGTCCAAGCCACAACAAAAAATTCCCCCTTTTTGCTGTACTTTACAATGATACTGAATAGCCTATGTACAGGCTCACTTATTTTATTAGAGACATCGAAACATAAATATTCATGACTCAATTTTAATAGTAAATTCGTTAGATTGATTGCGTTTGTGTTTTAAGTCCACTTTATGCACAGTAAGGCTAATCGGGACTGGACCTACAGCTTAAAGCGGGATCCGAACCACTATGTGCCTCCACCGGGTTTCGAACCCGGGACCCCTTAATTACAAGGCGACAACGCTACCACTGGGCCATCGAGGAGGCCTTAAATTCGTTAGATTCACCCCCACAATATATCAAGGTCAAATCCCAATATAGTGTGATCTTGAACCTTAATGATCATTCAAACTGTTGGGTATATACAAAAATAAAAGAAAAAAATAGTGAAATTGTTTAGTATGCATGATCAGTACTTTCAAACGTTCAATTGTATTTCATCCAGTCTGAACTAATTCGACGTTAGGCCACATACACTTATAACATAGTTTGACAACATTCCAATTTAAACTTTTACCTCACGTGTATTGATGGTTATATGATCGTTTCCAACAACCGTAATATTATGAATATTACATTAATTTTTGAAATAAATAAAAATAAAGAGTTGCTTTTCAAAATTAGCAAACGATCGAATCGTTTTACCAAGCATTTTCTCTTGGCAAAAAAGGTATTGTCAATATGTCTTTAACATTGAACCGTGACATACTAGCGTTAGCATGCACAATTGGTTACAAACAACCTATATTACTTCGTAGAAAAGACGTAAAACTAATCCTGGAACATATTCCTCAATTATTTGGCTTGTACTATACGTTTCTCGAACGAGAATAGTTCGTTTTATTTGTGAACACAACTTATATCTGACATGTCATCGACGGCCATTTTGTAATTACCGCATGGTTCGTAGTGAGTAATAGTACCGTACAGGGACGTCGTTAGGGGCGGCAGGGGTGCACTGGCCCCCCGAAACGTTAACGTGACCCCGGCAAACTGTTCTACATTTGCTGAAAATTTTACTTTCATGACAAATATTGCAAAATAGTTTTTCAGTATTTTTTTCTTTCAGTTAGAAGCACTGTTCTTAATGTGAGTGGCACGAACCCAAAACCACATTTCTTTCTCGTTTTCCTGGTTCTAGCTATAGTGGATGTCAGTGTAGGAACCTAGAACTTCGTCGTTTCTCGGAATTTTGAGGGAGCGGTCTTTCCACCCCTATCAGTCGCAGGTCAACAACAGGCAGGGTTGGGCGTTGAGTGTTGCCTTTGAGTCCAAACAATGTTTTGAGCTTGAGGAGATTGAAGAACGACCACTTTCGCAGCGGTAAACCACATATATGCAAACAGTTACAACTGGTCCCGAATCAGAGCGCAATACACGCTAAATAAGTATAATGGTGGCAGGATGCCTCATATCTCCGGGTAAGTAGTATTATTCGCACAAAATATCTATTCTACTATTGAAACAGTCTAAAACACGCAACGTGTTAAAAGTAATTATCTTCACAAACTGTACGATTTCTCGAGTCGCATATTTTTCTTGATATCGTGAAGACCGATTTTGAGAATCCTCTTTAACAAACGATGCTTCCCCGATTGGGCAGTGAAAGCGTTGTTTCCTTGTAATCGAGGGGTGCCGGGTTCGATACATGGGTGCAGGTACACAGTGGTCCGGATCTTACTTTAAACTGTAGCTCCAGTCCCGATTAGCCTTACTGTGCATAAAGTGAACTTAAAAACACCAACTCATCTCAACTCCTTAACAAACTTTTCGAAGAATCGAAAATTTAAACAAGAACAAGTAAATACATTTTTGTAATTTTGAAGTAAATTATTATTATTATTATTATTATTATTATTATTATTATTATTATTATTATTATTTTGGGTATTTTTGGTTCGTATGAATCTGCCTCACACAGTAAGCTTATTCTGTTGAGTCAAGTACAACCCTTGAAATAAGTAACTGGAAAGACATGTGAGGTTGCACATATATTTAAGCATCTATAAATAAATAATAACCCGTGGTTCGACAGCCCTGGTAGGGCCTTGGTCTATCTCCCGACTGCCAGTCTCCCTATCACAATCCTACCTAGAGGTGTGGAGATATTTAACCAGTAATGGGGTGACGTGGGGTCAGTACGTCGAACCCCCAACCGTTATAGCGGATATCCGTAAAGAATAATTATATTCTTGTGGTAAGGAGTCGTTGTTATTTAACAAACTTTATTGATTTATTCCATCAGCAATATTTAAAATGTAGTGCCATACTGAACTTACCAACTTAACAATGGCACATTAATTGCTAAATGAGGCATTTTCCTTGTGTTGCAGAGCATTTTCAGTTTTTGGAGTATTGCAATGTTTTACACAGTCCGTTCGAAGAATTTTGAAAATATTGATGTTTTGTCAGAGGGATCACCCCCTAATAAATATCTGTGGATGTTTTACAGGTTTCATCGTATTTAAGAAGGTAATTTACAATAATTTAAAATACACTTTCCTCCGTAGAACATGTCTTTTGCCACTCAAGCTGAAGAGCCGATTCATAGGTGCAACAACCTTGGCAGATAGAAACTCTGATTGGCACCATGTTGACAAAAGACTCAAGAAGTCCCGCAACCGACAGAACTCGAATCGCTCGGATCCTACGGTGACATACACTTTGGTTGAATACAATCGGGTGCATTCATAGGAAATGCAGTGATTTTATGGGCCGTCCCTTTCTGGGAAGTCGGGGACCTTTTGAAAACACGCTTTCCCTTCATGCATACCAGGGGGCCTAACCCAGGTCACCCCCTCCCACAAAATCTTCTCTTCATCTGGCTCTGGTTATCGGCCGCACCGAAACGCACTGCAGGTAGCTAGGACTTTCTAGGTTAATTACTTTATGGTTCAGCATGGACATAGGCTTTTCAAATTGCAAGAGACAAAATTCTACTCTTTGTCCCTTTTCTGGCGGGAGATGAATGACAAAGATGTCGTGGTTCCTTCAGGTTCCCACACTCAACCCTTGTGCTCATAACCTGCAATGAAGGAAAAAGGCCATAATAAGCCTTTGTAATGTATCGACTTTATATCCTTCCTTGGTAACTTTCCACTCATTTTCAAGAAACATCTGCTTCTGTTTGCCCTACTGTGCTGATTGGTCGACAATTGATGACTGTCAGCTAGTTCGAAGAACAGTTTGATCCAAGAAGTGGTTTCATAGTTAGCTTCTGTGAACGTGAGATTCCGGTACAATCACGGAGTGCGTAAGATCTCATTTTCATGCATTGCGAGTGAAATTTCGATTGATTTGGTTCATTTTACTTTGCTCTTCTGACACATTTGGCTAATTGCGAAGATGGAGCTGAGTGATGATATGATTAAAACGATCAATGGACACAACAAACATTCATGCTCAGTCCGGAATTCGAACGCGGCATACCTGGCATCGTAGCACGATGTGCTAACCATTCCGCCACGGGGGTAGGCGAAGTGAAATTTCGAGTGTGAAGCTGCCAGCTCGTTTTCCTCTCGAAAAAATTGAAGTAGGATCGACTGATCGATCAAATGTACAACACAGTGACTTTCTAAATTGGTGTCCGACTACCACACAGGAGACCGGGTTTGACTCCCAGGGCGGTTGATCTCACATGTGATGAAGAATAAGTCACATTTCAATTAAGGAAGGAAACGAGGTATAAAGTCAACTTTATATAGTAGTGTGCATGCTCTAGAAATAATATGTTTAAAAATTCTGCATATTTTGTGATTTTTCTTCAATTAGCCTTCACCTGGGTTGTCAAAGGTCCATCTACCCACAACTTCTATTGGTTTTATTGGGTTCCGTTGTAGGACCGGAACCTTTCTTCTCGCACAATTTAAATTCGGTCCTAGTAGTGTATTGTTCCATTGAAAAAAGGATACTGGATCGTATTTAAATTGATCTGGAAAATATTCCTGAGTTCCTGCACCGCATTCAAATTCATACGAAAAAAAGGTTCCTGGACCGAATTGAGGCCTAGAACCCATTTACACTTGCTGATTTTCTCTCGGATGTGAAATGAATTTATTTACAATACCTGGACCATTAACAACCCTGGGATTGTTAAAGATTAAGGAACGCATACATTCTAATTTGTTCTATAGGATTCCATTATAGGACCGGAACCTCTTCTCTCGCACAATCTAAATACGTACAAGTTGCGAATTGTTTCATTTCAATACGGAACTTTGACCCTATTTAAACTGATCCGGAAGAAAGTGTTCCTTGACCGTATTTAAATTCTTCAGGAAATAAGGTTCCTGGACCGAAATTAAATTCATCTGGAAAAAGATTCATAGAGCGAATTGAAAACGTTTACCTATTTACGCTTGCTCATGTTCTCTCCTGGATGGGAATTGAATTTATTTAAAATTCCTGGACCTTCAGCAACCCTGGCCTCCACCCGCAAATGCAGACCCTATGGCTGCTGCTTAGTGCTTAGGCGGGAAAGTTGACTAGACATACAAATAAAATTAATCCAGAGTTATATAGCGAATAATAGTTACTTACATAATAATATCATGAAATATGGAGGTCAAATTACTTATCAAGCATTTTCTGTTATTTGCGATGCGAGACAGAGGTCCGAACCTTGAACCTCTGGTATCGTAGTGCGTCATGCTCATGCTTCGGGAGTGGAATCCTTTGAATGAAAAACTATAAAAGTACGGTGAAAGAAAACAACATTGTACTGTGCAAAAAAGCCAAGTTTAGATCCTCTAAAGAAAAAATACAGTTATTCAGTAAAATTAATTTTGAAGGACAAATCCCCCCGAAGTGTTTTGTTTTTTTTTCATTCGGTTACGCGTGGTCATCACATAGAGTCCCATCTAGTTTTGAGAGTGGAATT
Organism: Lepisma saccharinum; assembly: GCF_977018435.1. Taxonomy (NCBI): domain Eukaryota; kingdom Metazoa; phylum Arthropoda; class Insecta; order Zygentoma; family Lepismatidae; genus Lepisma; species Lepisma saccharinum. The sequence continues at coordinate 3,313,202 of NC_139257.1, forward strand.
CGCATACATATTGATTTCAAGTAGCTTCTCAATTGTCCTCACGATGTTAGGCCATCACAGAAATTTTTGGATTTCCTACCAGGGATCGAACCTTGAAAGACTAGAGCGCAATAATTTGAGCGCGCGAGAATTTTGTTGTCTCTATTGCCATCATATATTCAGTTTTGCACACGCAAAGAAGATTACTTTTAAGAAACTAGATGTGTGCATAAAATTTCATATATATCGTCACAGTACGACCAAAAAAGACTCGTGCATGTCCCATAGAATAGTGGTTAAGAGTGTCGCCTTGCACTAAAGGCCGCCGGATTCGATTCTGGTATAAGCAATATACATGGGATACATGGACTCATTACACGAACATTTCATTTTCGCACCGTTGTCATACTTGTACGTACACCTAATACCAGCACCCTTTTATATCTAAACCCACGGAAGAGGGTTTTCTCTACTTCTCAATTTTCTTCGAGCAAATTTACAAATCTAAGGAGTAAGGACTAATGACATTGTTCTTGGTGTCTCAAAAATCTGACATAAGCGAAAATACATGGATTTTTAAAGACTGTCTAGATGCCATTAAGTTAATAAGTTCATTCTGCGTTAAGATTCCCGAATAATGGCCGTGGATTTCGCGAATCTATATCCGTAAATTTTTGGGGGCTGCAGGAGAAAATAATGTTCTCTTCCAACAAGATTATATATATACTGTACATATACTTATGTAGGCCTATATGGTATATTAGTAGTTCGGGCTAGAATGGTCTAATAGAAAAAAAATCTTAAGTTTTGGGCCCCCCGAACTAATCAACCTAGCTACGTCCCTGGTACCGTGTCATACTAGTTTCAACACACGCGAGATAGCTATCTTATTAACGAACTTTGCGTACCCGTAGATATCACGTTTTGCGAGAATTTTCTTCTTCTCAACGTCACTTAAGGGAATTTAGTTACCTTACCTTGTGTCTCGGGGACGAAGAATCCGGCGTGCACGAGTCCGCTTCTTTCCTCTATGGGACTCGAGAGTTCGAGTTTCTGCGTTGTACTTCTACTCCATGCTTTCATCCACAGTTTTATCATAACAGCAGACATCGGATTTCCACAGAAACAACTGGAAACAATGACAATTTTCTTGACTACAATATCTTCCCTTCATCGAACATCGGCGCAGGATCGATTATAATTTCTTGAACGTAAGAACCAAGGAATCACTTGTTAAACCAAACACACGTTCCATCGTGTTTTCAAACTTACATTATAAGAACACTTGGATCTTTATTCCTAGATATGCTTTTAAAATAAAGGTTTAGCATCAGCAGAACACAACTTTCATGCAATGGTCTGCCGAGCTGTCCATCACCGCGGACTCGCATCTGGCCGATAGTTTAAATTTAATCACAACCAAGGCAATGTTAATAATGAAGTTGCAAAACGAGTACAACAATGATGCGTGGGATCAACAATCACTATTAACTCATTCTTATGAACGATAATGTAAAATTTGTTTATCAAACAATTTACTTTGATTCTTTTCCGGAAGTAAAAACAAATCATCTAACGCAGTTGTGTTCTGCATGCTGGCACCATCTCTTGTGAATCCTACGAGCCACTAAGTACATTCAACAAATGGACGTTCTGCTCATCAGTCACTCATCATTCCAATGTTTTTGGGCGAAATACCACAATCTGTTGAGTGCTATGGCTTTACGTCATATCCTACATTGTTAACAATCAATGGTTTTAATTGACAATAGCGCTGGTATTTTCTGGTATAATTAATTACTTTTCTTTTTACAGTTCTTGCTAACGTTTATATATTTCAATGACAGCATGAACAAAGTTCCGTATTTTCATAGATACTTATGCCGTTTCAATCGTACCACCAGCTTTTATAAACTGACGTGCATTTGCATTATGCGGACATGGCGCTTTAGACATATAACCGTAAAGGAATATTAGTAATTTACTTGCATTACAAATGCATCACAATGACGATATTCTTTCATATACTTCAATTATTCACTTTCCTATGTTCATTCAAATTCAGTGACAATTACATTTGCTTAATCCTGCTGCGCATCGTCGCACACGAAATGCCGTCGCAGCTATCCAGACAATACTGCTCAGTGCAGGTGCACCGAATAATTCAAAACATTTAAGTTCCGAAGCATTAACACGTAATGCCCTTGCCAAATTAAAACAGAAGTGAATTTTGCACTTCCGATCACAATGAGAACTAGTACGGTGTTCCGGTACTTCAGACAAGAACCAACTGATTTCTTACTTACACATTGTGGAAATCGCTGGGGATGACGGGCATAGGCGGGCAATCTTATTTCTTCTTATTACTCGAACCCCATCACATACCTCAAACGATCTTTAATGTCGAAGGTTTCCAAAGCCCTTCACAAACCTGGACCAAACGGTATATCACGCCGGGCTGTCTTTTGCCAACCTGAATTCGATTCGAGAAAAGATTCACTCCTTACGACTACAGCTGTTCCTTCATTGTTCTCTCGTGACCTCCTTTCCCTCGCTTTTTTGCGTCTGTTCAAACGTCCACGACGAAAGTACATTCCGGTCGGAATTTTAGTAGGGTAAACGGTTCGTTTTAGGCCACCCCCGAAATTTTGGTTTACTTTTATTGTGTACACTTATACAGTAATATACTCAAAATCGAACTTTGACTGTTACAAAAAGTGATACAATACAAGCGCAAAAAAAAAGTCAAAGCTCAAATTCCAATTTTCATAGTGCAAAATTGCTAATTTTCGAAAATCCCTCTATAACTTTTGCTAAAATTTTATTTTTCAATAATTAAAGCGAAGTGCTAAGTTAAAAATAAGTGCTAAGTTACTTCCGGTCTACTTCCGGTCCACTTCCGGTCTACTTACGGTTTACTTCCGGTCCACTTCCGGTTTACTTCCGGTCCACTTCCGGTTTACTTCCGGTCCACTTCCGGTTTATTTCCGGTCTACTTCCGGTCCACTTCCGGTCCACTTCCGGTTTACTTCCGGTCCACTTTCTTTCTAGGCTACCCCCGAAATCGAAAAAACATAAAAATTAAAAAAAAAATTTAAAAAAAATAAAAAAAATAAAAAATTAAAAATTAAAAATTAAAAAATAAAAAAAATAAAAAAATTATATATAAAATAATTAATTACCTAAAATTTTATTGTTTTGAGAAGAATCCTAAAAATTTTTGTATATATAAAACCTAAATTATAAAAATATAGATATAAATCAAAATTTTTCCCGATTAAATATAAAATGGAGGGTTTACTGATTATAAATACAAATATTTTGCTATTTTCAATTATTATTTGAGAATTAGAAGTTGAGAGAAGAGCTTTATTAAATAATTAATTTACCTAAAATTTTATTGTTTTGAGAAGAATCCTAAAAAATATTTTGAATATATAAAACCTAAATTATAAAAATATAGATATGAACCAAAAGTTTACTGATTAATAAATTGAGATTATAAATACAAATATTTTGCTATTTTCAATTATTATTTGAGAATTAGAAGTTGAGAGAAGAGATTTATTAAATAATTAATTTACCTAAAATTTTATTGTTTTAAGAAGAATCCTCAAAAAATATTTTATATATATAAACCCTAAATTATAAAAATTTAGATATAGAACCCAATTATAAAATATAGATATAAAACCCAATTATGACAAAATGAATAATGAAATTAAAAACCCAAACCAAGATATTTTATATCATGTTGTATATAATACAACACATGTAGATAATGAAGAATTAGATATTCCAAATTTTCTAGCTAAACTTAAACCTAAATTTAAAAATTTAATTTGTGATAAACTTAGACAATATTCTCTCAAATTATATTGTATTTTATCATCAAATTATATAAATCCTGGTAATAAAATAGAAAAATTTTATCATCAGACTCATGTGTTAAAATTATACTATAATGATACTAATAATTTAGATGATATTTATGATAGAATTTGTGAAGAACTTAAGTTACAACAACAACAGTTCGAAAAACAAGATTCAGGTTGGTCTCTTTGTGATACAAACCATGAACTTGAATTGAAAATAGCAAAAAATGCCCCTCTTGGAGGATCTGGTTATATTAAATTACCTAAAGAGATCAGAAACATAATTAGCTGCATTAAATATTCAAAATAATGATTATAAATGTTTCCTCTGGTGCATCATAGCATATTTTTATCCAGTTAAAAATTATAATAATCACAAATATCGTGTCTCCCATTATCAAAAATTTGAAACAGAATTTAAAAAATCCATGTCAGGAATAAAATATCCAGTACAAATCTCAGATATTGAGAAATTTGAAAAGCAATATCAACAATACAATAAAAAATCAATAAATGTTCATGTTTATGGTTATGATATAAATAATAATATTTATCCACTCAGACACCATCCACCATCTGCTAGTGCACATATCATAAGATTATTATATGTTACAGAGAGAAATAAGAAACACTATTGTCTCATACAAAATCTAACAAAATTGGTGCATAATCAAATAACATCAAATCATCATAAAATTACTCTATGTGATAGATGCTTGTCAAAATTTTATGGAAGAGGTGACAAATCATGTGAACAGCAATTAGAGGAACATATTGAAAAATGTTATTATTATCCTCATGTAACTTACAAATTTCCATCCAAAAGTATAAAATTTTCTAAATATTAATCGCTGGTACAACATCCATTTGTAATCTATGCTGATTTTGAAACAATACAGATACCGATGCAAACATGTCTTCCCGATCCAAATGAATCATATACAACAAATATAGCTAACCATGAATCTTGTGGTTTTGTACTAAAATTAGTAAAAACTTATGAAGAAAATAATCCACAACAATTATTTATTTATAGAGGTAAAAATGCATTTCGAATATTTATTGAAAAACTTAGAGAGTGGGTAAAAGATTTTGCTCCAATTTTATATAATACAAAATTAATGAATAAACTTACACCAGAACAACATCAGAAACATTATGATACCAAACAATGCAAATATTGTAAAAATAATTTTAATTTATTTCATCCAAAAGTTAAACACCATAACCATTTTAATGGAGAATATATTGAAACAATTTGCAATTCATGTAACTTGAAAATAAAAAAACCAAATTTTATTCCAGTATTTATTCATAATTTACAAAATTTTGATGCACATTTATTTATCAAAAAATTAGGATATGATACAGAAAATATTAATATTATACCACGCAGTAAAGATAAATATATCACCATAGAAAAAACTATCAGATTAGAAAATGGACAAATAATTAAACTTAGGTTTCTAGATTCATATCAGTTTCTATCTAGTAGTTTGGCAAATCTGGTGAAACAATTATCCGATGATGAATTTATTCACACAAGAAAATATTTTAATAATGTTAATATGGAATTGCTAAAAAGAAAAGGAGTTTACCCCTATCAATACATGGATAGTTTTGATAAATTTAATGAGACACAGTTACCACCGAAAAATAAATTTTATAACCATCTTCAGGATGAAGAATGTAGTGAAATAGATTATCAATATGCACAGACAATTTGGAATATATTAAATTGTAAAACAATAGGAGATTATCATAATATCTATTTAAAACTGGATGGTCTTTTGGTAGCTGATGTGTTCGAGATTTTTCGAAATCGTTGTTTCAAGAAATATAATTTGGATCCTTTTTTTTATGTATACAACACCTGGTTTATCCTGGTAAGCTATGCTTTTAAATACAGAGGTTGAAATTGGTCTTGTTACCGATATCGAACAGTTCATGTTTGTTGAATCTGGTAAGCGTGGTGGTATAGTCCAGTGTCCTTTAAGATATGCAAAAGCAAATAATAAATATTTATCTAGAAATTATAATGCTAATAAAAAATTTAAATATATTTTATATATTGACATGAACAATTTATATGGTTATGTCATGAATCAATCACTACCAATTAGCAATTACGAATGGATGACAGATACAGAACTTGAAGACAAAGATTTCTTAAAGTGGTCTGAAGACCATGCAAAAGGTTGTCTACTGGAAGTTGATTTGGAATATCCATCACATCTACATGACCGACACCATGGTTTTCCTATGGCACCAGTTTCTCAAAAAGTACCAGGTACAGAGGAAACAAAATTGATATTATCATTTGAAAATAAAAATAATTATGTACTTCATTATCGACTGTTACAGTATTATTTGAAACATGGTATGAAATTAACAAAAATCCATAAAGGGTTAAAATTTGATCAAGAAAGATGGTTAGCTCAATATATTGAGAAAAATACAAATAATCGAATACAAACAAATTCTAAAGTTGAAAAAAATCTTTATAAATTAATGAGTAATTCCATATATGGAAAATGTTTAGAGAACAAAAGAAATCGAGTGAGGTGAAATTTGGTGTCAGACCGAAAAAAACTTCTGAAACTTATTGCCGACCCCACATATAAAAGTTTTACAAAAATTACTAATAATCTAACTCTTATTGAAAGATCCAACACCAATATAATGTGTGATGCACCGATAGCTGTCGGTGTTACAGTTTTAGAATTTTCAAAATTGGAAATGTATAAATTTCATTATGATGTTATGAAACCTAAATACAAAAATAGAATTAAAGTAGCTTATATGGATACTGATAGTTTTGTATATGAGATAGAAACAAATAATTTATACAATGACTTGTTCTCTATAAATAAATATTTTGATTTTAGCAATTATCCAGAAAATCATCCATTATACAATATTGAAAACCAGATGATCCCTGGGAAAATGAAAGATGAGGCAACAGGGTCCATAATATCAGAATTTGCCGGACTCAGATCGAAAATGTATTGCATGAAAATGGATGGGGAAGAAAAAGAAATTAAAAAAGCTAAGGGTGTAAAACAGGCATGTACAAGAAAACTTGCAATAGATGATTTCAAACAATGTTTAAAAAATAAAAATAAAAAATATACATGCCTGCCTACCATCTTACTAGTAAATTAGATGGTGTTTATACTACATAGAAAATAAAATAGCTCTTGATGGGAATGATAATAAATTGCAAGTATTAAATTGCAATATCCATACTAGAGAATATGGACACTATAATACATTAAAAATTTGTTCTAAATGTTATAAATTCAAAAATTAACATAAATATTACAACAATTTAAAATTATTTTATTCTATTATATTTTTATTAAAATTATTCTATAAATTCAAAAAATTAATGCAAATATTACATAATTTAATTTATATAATTAATATTTTTTTTAAATAATACAGCATCCTAACACTGTTTTATTATATTTTGTTCTATTTTATTCTATTCTGTTAAAATTGTTCTATCACTCTTTCATTTTTTACATCATATATGTATGATTTCTCCACAATTAAAATTGCACTACTTATGGTATTTTCAGGTAATGGTTCATGAAATTCACATATTAACTTAATATTAGTTCGATCATTGATAACCACCAATTTTCTTTTTGATGCATTTATTAAAAACATAGGTCTGTGAACTATGAACTCGTCTGGGTTATAATACATATCGATATTTCCTTCAGTTACTCTTTTAAATGCAGAATATGCTTCATATAATTTTAAATAATCTTGTTCTGTAATATTTAAATTGTAATTTTGATGGGAATACCTCATTCCTACCATTCTTAAGATATATATTTTTAATTTAATAATCTTTTTCCTGATTGTCATCTCTCCCTGTCTGAAACAATACGGCTACAAATTCTGGCATGTCATATTGTAGAGATTGTAACTGATTAGTAATGTCGTACTCGAAAAATTTACCCTCTACAGGTTTCTGTATGCATTGATAAGTATAAAATTGTATTGGAATTTGAGGATTTTTCAAAATGTTGGATTTGTACTTCAGAGCATAATTCGATTCATATTCAACTATAGGCATGCGTAACTCCATAGACTGGATCACACATTTTGCAACTTCGGGTAAACTAGCGTCGTTGGCTGTTCCATCTGCATTTAAAGTTTTATATCTCATTATAGCATTATAATCATTGGATGATCTGCGAAATATGATGCTTAAACCACCTTTCCACATAATTTCTTTATAATCGGAGAAAAAACCAAATAGCAATCTCATGGGGAACAGTACTGTGTGACTTTTTGTCATAATTTTTGTTCCAGCTTCGAATCCACCTATTTTATAATATACACTTTCTGATTTCGATAATTTTAATGTTGCCACAGTAGTGGATGTAATTCCAGGATAATCAATTCTGTCAATAACTGTACCATGTTTCCTGACTTCAATTTGCGAGAACAAGAATGGAACAAAATTGTCTATAAGTTTTATATTAGCCCCAGGGAGGGGATATTCTTCACCATTTCTTTGTTTTACAATATCAAATTTTATATACAGATCGGTTCTATGAGGATGAATAAATCCGTCCCCGACAGAAATATCAAACTGTTCTTCCTTATTCGGTTGATTAAGATTAGCAAATGTCCTCCTGTTTGGAGGGAATGACTGTAACTCATAACTTTCGATATTTTCCATTGGTATTTATATATATAATTTTTTATATATTAATTTCTATTATTGGAGTGGTATTAGCACCGGCAAAATCGACTATCTCGTTTTTCTCATTTGTAATTCTTATCTCTATGTAATTAACTTTATCATAGTAAACAGGAAAATAGATTGGTGAGATTGGGGAATAACAAATAGGTTCCATAAATTCAGAATTCGGTTTAAATGTAGCAATAATACCTGTTTCCTTGTGAGTACCAATTGAATTTTTTTCGGCTTTGATAATCATTCCTTTAGCAATATTACAGTGAACATTCAACGTCTCGATAGCTAGGAATTTCGGTATAAATTTACCTATGTGTCTAGTACCAGGTTCTAATTTTGAATAGTTCTCAAATCCTAGAAGTTCACCCATGTTAGATAGATCTACTGTTTCATTGGTGGATACAATCTCTACTCTGTGTGTTACAGAATTTTGAGAGGGTAGTACAGTATTAGGAAATTCTGATTGTAGAGTAGGTAAATTATATTGTCCAGGAGGAATAATAATTTTCTCGTTACCTACAAATATACTGTTGTTGTATGAAGTTACATTCGGAATCAGATACATGCTGTAGAATGCTCTCAGAGCTATAGATTTTGGATATATAATATCATCGTGGAGATGCAGTTCCAAGATCGAAGTTTCACTAGAAAGATGAAAAATTCCCATACTTTATGTATAATACTGCTTTCTGAAAATCTTGTAATTTTATGTGTGGTATTTTATTTAATATTCTGAGCATCGTAATACAAATATGACCACATATAATTTGATCAAAATCTTGTATGCGCTGGTCGTTGTAATAAATATTACAATATTTTAAATAATTAACTAATTCTCTAGGTGGTCTCCCTCCAAAAGAATCAAAAATAAAAACATTGTTGTTTTGTTTATAATAACAGATCCAGTGGGTACCAATATTTTCGGACTTATCCAAATTGACCACACCACATTCTCGAGAGTGACTATTTTTAGGGAGAGAATCCGACATGAAAACTCCTCTGAAATGTTGAATTTTAAATATTTTAACTAAAGATTCAATGTCTTGGTTCGTGAGCGGCTTTTCTTTTTTTTAAATTTTCTGAGTACTCTGGATTTCACACCACTGCCTAATTTTTTCTCCATAGCCAGATTATGGCGTTTTTGTTCCTCTAATTCGGATTTTTTTTTTGAATCGAGTACATTTTTTGCAATAGCAGCACTGCCACCAGCTAAACTTCCCACGGCACCCAAAGCAGCTAGGATAGCAGGAATGCTGAATATGAATCCACCACTATGTGCTTTTTTTCTTATATTTTGCAATCGTTTTAATTGTGGTGTACTAAGTAATAACTTCATCCCATTTCCTTTGGATATACATTGTTTTTTTTCTCCTGTTGTTTTTTAGTTAAAATTGAATTTACAATTTTTAAATTTTTGAGATCCCGATATGGAATTTGATATACTACTCCTTTCGGTTTCATATTTTTTTAAATTATTTTTTAAGGGTATTTATTTATATATTAACAAACTAAATTACTAACTAAAATTAACTAATTCTCTACAAACCCCACCCTAATTTTTGTTTTGTGTTCATAGCAATTGTTGTACCCAATGCTGCTATTTTCTCACCCAAAGAAGCATCTCTACTGGTTAATCTTCCAAATGCTGCATGCTCCAATTTTTGATCGGCTGCATGACGATTGTCGAGGTCTGTGTGTGTATTGTATGCAATATCATGATCTTTACAAGCGGCATCAAGTTGATTAATTCCCCTATCTCCTCTTTTTAATCGTTTATCAAGTTTGGTGCCCGGACCACAGTACTGGTAACCAGGTACATGTAATTCGAATGGAAGTTTATTTATAATATCACTAACCAAACCTCGACCTTCTGATACATTCCAGAACTTAGGAGGTAGAGTATTGATAATTTTAATTGAGTATCCTATACCTTTTGGATCATTTACAATAAAATTGGCTAATTTATCACTGATCATGTTTACAATACCTATTTTTTCATTATAGAAATTATTGTTCCCAGCATTTTCTTCTCCGGCTATAACCAGCAATCTATCTATGAGTTTTCTCACATCATCCACCCAGACAAACTCTTTAGGTAGAGTATTATATTGTTTGATACCACTACCGGTTTTAAGTTGGTTCCAGATCGGTTTAATTAGATTTTTGTATTTGTCGCCACTGCTCTATTTAACTCTATTCTGACTGGCATCATTATTTTGGTATAGAGCATCGAACAATATCAAAATTTCGGAGTAACTCTGGTAATCTTCATCTGTGTAATCTTTAGGGTGTTTCTTGGTAATCAATTCCCACAACCCTATAGTTCCTGGGTATCTCGACCAACTATTTCTTTCACCCAAATTTATTTTCACATCATCGCCTTGAAATGTTACTCTAGATTTCCCAATTTTCCATACTACACCTTCATTTGGTTCCATGGTCGGATACAATCCAAACACTTCATGTTTTTCAAATTTTCCAGTACTTAGGTAATCTCTTGCCAGAGGACCCAACTCAATTTTCTCAGGTTCACCTATAGTTTTAATAGGCGGCTGTTGGAGTGTTAGGGGAGTATGGATACTAGATAATGGTGTAGAAGGAAAATCTGTATAACTTTTAGCAGTAAGAGGTACCAATTTATTTATGAGATTTTTATTTTGTTCTGTGACACCTTTAATTTCTTTACCAAGACCACTGATTGCATCTATAATTGGTTGATCTTGACGTTTGTGTTGTTCATAGAATCCTCGATTTTCGATTTCCAACCTTTGAATCGTTTGGTGAGGTACTCACGTAATTTAGAATTGTCTTCTATTTTGTGTTTTGTCATTTTTTTGATTAGAGGTTATTTGTATAACGTTTTAACGTTTTTATATCGATTTAACGTTCATGAAATCGTTGATTTTGTTTCTATATTTTCCATTGTTAGGTTTTCTAGTCATTTCGATTGTAACAAATCCAAAATCATAATCGTTCCAACAGGATGAACAAAATTTGGAAAATTGGTCGTAATTTAAATCTCCCCCCACATAATCATCATGAACATGTTTAAGGTTAGTGTGATCTTGACGAAACAAACATATTAAATTTGAATTATCCCTCAGTAACTGTTTGGGAATCTTAGAATATGTTTGAGCCAAATAAAAACAATCTATTCCTCTGTGTCGACCTTGAGTGAAGAAATTTCGAATTAAATTTTGATTTTCCAGAATCACATCATCGAATACCACAACAGAATTTTCTAAACAGTGGTCGAGAGGTTAAATTTCTGATCCAAATGTGGCTATACCCAGTCTCTTATACAATTTTATGAGTTGCTGGTATTTTGGTTGTTCTAAACTTTTTGAGAATACATACAGGTGCCTATTTTTCCAGTCTAACCAATTAGGCGCAAGCAAGAAATTATCTACCAGCAGTGTAGTTTTACCACAACCGGATGGGCCTACAATAAGACACCTAATATTGTCTGGTAACAACCCACCATTTTTTTACTAGTTTCTACTAACTCTGGCAAACGTTGCACAACGTTCCAAGTTGGTATCATAGAATCACCTGGTTTGCCTCTATCCAACTTTTTTCTGGTAATCCTAGCCATTTTACATACAATTTGTTATTCTTTTTCTTTAATATTTTTTCAATAAGATATGTATCTGGATATTTTGTTTTACTGAGTTCCTCTTCATAAAATCTTCCTTTCAGTATTTTATTATAATTATCTTTTAATATATAAGTATACCTGTTGCCTGGTAAAACTCGAACCACTGTAAACAATTCGGTGCTCCAATTTTTTGTGTAACTTTTCTCAAATAAATGCTTAAATTTACTAACTCGCACCTTATCTCCTATTTTAAATCTGGGTTTCTCTGTTGTGTATTTATACTTATGACAGTAAACAGTAGAAATCAATCGTTGTTCATCAGATTTAGTTACCTCGGCAGGTTTCATATGTATGGTTCTATGCATGGAATTATTGTAATTATGTACTAGGTCAGGTAAAATTTCTACCCATTTATAGTTACCCTGTAGAGTAAATTGTTTCCACATGAGATTTTTTAATGTTCTGTTGAATCGTTCTACTATACTTGCTTTAAGATCACTGTATGTAGAATAATGTTTAATATTATGTTGATTCATTAATTTGGTAAATGTGGAATTGTAAAATTCTTTTCCTCTATCTGTGTGCAAATAATTCGGTATCCTACCTTGCTCGAAAATAAATTTGAAAGCTTCAGCGACACAAGTTGCTGTTTTAGATTTTATAGGAATTGCCCATGCATATTTGCTAAATGTATCTATCACGGTAAGTAAATATTTCTAACCATGATTTATCTTATGTAAATTTTTTAAAACCCCCGTAGACATTTCTATCAGATCACCCTCCCACAGATCATCTATGCTTTTTGTTACCACAGATAATCGTTTGTAATTACGACGGGCTGGTCTGTGTAATTCATTAACTATACCTTGTCTAGACATCTAGTGCGAAGAGAAAATATTACATAAAATGGATTAACCTCAGGGTATAATTGTTTTATGTCAAAAATTAATTTATCACCAGTTTCAATATGAAAAAGCGATAGTAGAATAGGTGGTACGGTTCTACGCCCGAAAATGAGGTTCGGTGAGGCTCGCCTTAATGGATTTCTCTCGTAAGGCATGAGCCTCATTTTCTCGCAGTGTTGCCAACACCTTACTCGAAAAAATCACCGAGGTTTTTTGGGTCTAACCTAACCTAAAGCAAGGAGCTGGCAACACCGCTTGAGGCTTGCCTTGCAGCGTTGCCAACATCTTACTCGAAAAAATCACCAAGGTTTTTATTCTGGTCTAACCTAACCTAAAGCAAGGAGCTGGCAATACTGCTGGAGGCTTGTCTTGCAGTATTGCCAACATCTTACTCGAAAAGTCACCAAGGTTTTTATTTTGGTCTAACCTAACCTAAAGCAAGGAGCTGGCAATACTGCTTGAGGTCTGCCTTACAGTGCATAAAGCAATTTGCCAACCTACTGGTACTTTTGCCATAGCTTTTTACAAAAAAAAAGAGAGAGAGGAGAAAAAGAGAGAGAGGGAAGAGTTAAACAACCGACAGTATTACCAACACCTACCTACAGCTTTTTTTTCTTACTTGGCAAGGGCTATCTTGCTTGAGGCTTAACTAATTTATATACTGACGTAACATACATACACTGGGTAAGAAGAGCCGGCAACAAATATATACTGCCGTAAAAGAGAGAGAGGGATGGATGGATGGATGGCAACACAGTATGTGCGTGCGTGTGTGTGTATAATATGTAGTATTATTAACTAGAGTGTGTTGGCAACCCACCTGCAACTAAAAAAATAGAGATACCAACATTGCTGTAAGATGAAGAGAGAGAGAGACCTAGAGCTGGCAACAGTGGTGAGCGAATACGCATTATTTCCAAGTCCCGGGCGCCAATGTATATCGTGACTTTTCCAAACCTCTCTCGCGGGAACGATGTGCTGCACATGCACACACATGTACGTACTTCTCTTTATTTCTGTATTGTGACGCAAACACATCTAGAAAAACTGCAATTTTGTTCCCTCTCCTCTCTGCGTGTGCTATCAATGTTGACGCAATGGCACAAATTCAACAATACATAGGCCTTGGGACAATGGGAGTTAACTTCCTGCCCTACTGACGTATACAATACACATGATGCTATTTGTACAGCAGGAAGTTAACAAATTCAACAATACATAGGCCTTGGGACGATGGGAGTTAACTTCCTGCCCTACTGACGTATACAATACACATGATGCTATCTGTACAGCAGGTTGTTAACTTGTGAATTTTCGAACTCGCAAAATGATGTGGCTGAAATGTGGGGGAAGAATGTTTTAGAGCAGATTGTCTCGGATTTCTATTGGTCCACGTTGCGTTGGTTAACATTTCACTTTTGACCTCATTAGAAAACTGTATAAAACTTAAAGCACTGGTGTAAAAAGTTCTGTTTTATTTTGAAAGTTAGTGAAAAGCATTTCTGCAGTATTTTCCAAAAGTAAGTAACTTTGTTTTTTAGCTTGCATGAGTTGGCTTTGGTTTATAAGTATATTTGAAGCATGCATCTTGGTAGCTGGAATATCTTGTTGTTGGTAGGTAGGAAATATGTGTGCGGGGCATATTTCAAAAAATAAATGTGTTAAATTGTTAGAGGAAGGCAAGAAAAAAAATGGAGGAGAGTTGCGTGTTTTTGATATCTAGTGGAAGTACTGATTGATTTGATGTTTTAAGTTTACTTTATGCACAGTAAGGCTAATTGGGACTGGACCTACAGTTTCAAAAACCACTTGTGCGGACGTCAAACCCTTGATTACAAGACTATTACTGTACTATTGCAGAAACTAGTGGAAGTACTGATTGATTTGATGTTTTAAATCTACTTTATGCACAGTAAGGCTAATTGGGACTGGACCTACAGTTTCAAGAACTATTTGTACGAATATCGAACTTTTAATTACAAGGCTATTGTTGTGCCATCGCAGAGGCTAGTGGAAGTACTGATTGATTTGATGTTTTAAGTTTACTTTATGCACAGTAAGGCTAATCGGGACTGGACCTACAGTTTCAAGAACTATTTGTACGAATATCGAACTTTTAATTACAAGGCTATTGTTGTGCCATCGCAGAGGCTAGTGGAAGTACTGATTGATTTGATGTTTTAAATCTACTTTATGCACAGTAAGGCTAATTGGGACTGGACCTACAGTTTCAAGAACCATTTGTACGAATATCGAACTTTTAATTACAAGGCTATTGTTGTGCCATCGCAGAGGCTAGTGGAAGTACTGATTGATTTGATGTTTTAAGTTTACTTTATGCACAGTAAGGCTAATCGGGACTGGACCTACAGTTTCAAGAACTATTTGTGCGGGTATCGAACTTTTAATTACAAGGCTATTGTTGTGCCATCGCAGAGGCTAGTGGAAGTACTGATTGATTTGATGTTTTAAGCCTATTTTATGCACAGTAAGGCTAATCGGGACTGGACCTACAGTTTCAAGAACCATTTGTACGAATATCGAACTTTTAATTACAAGGCTATTGTTGTGCCATCGCAGAGGCTAGTGGAAGTACTGATTGATTTGATGTTTTAAGTTTATTTTATGCACAGTAAGGCTAATCGGGACTGGACCTACAGTTTCAAGAACCACTTGTGCGGGTATCGAACCTTTAATTACAAGGCTATTGCTGTACTATCGCAGAAGCTGGTGGAAGTACTGATTGATTTGATGTTTTAAGTTTACTTTATGCACAATAAAACTAATCGGGACTGGACCTACAGTTTCAAGAACCATTTGTACGAATATCGAACTTTTAATTACAAGGCTATTGCTGCGCCATCGCAGAGGCTAGTGGAAGTACTGATTGATTTGATGTTTTAAGTTTATTTTATGCACATTAAGGCTAATTGGGACTGGACCTACAGTTTCAAGAACCACTTGTGCGGGTATCGAACCCGAGATTTTTTGATTACAATGCTACCGCTGCACCATCGCAAAGACTAGTGGAAGTACATAGTTATTCGAATCTTATTTATTTAAAATATTTAGTTTTTTTTTTTATACATGCTTATTGATTTTTAAACCTAAAGTTAAATAAAATCCGGCAATTATATCCAAATATACTTATGGCTACAACGAGCATTCGCAAAAAATGGCTTGAGATTTTTTTTTGCTACGTAAACAAAATGGTCGACATGTCAAATATGAACAGGCTATATAGATTTGAGAGATGGATAGAAAAAAAAATTAATTAAAATTTAATTTTATGATTACAACACGGAACTTAATGATTGATTGATTTAGTTTATTTTAACTTTGCGTTTTGTGCCTCTTGGCTAATTTGCGAAGATGGGGATGAGTGATGAAATTTGATGAAAATGGATATTCACAAACAACCATACCCGACCGGGATTTGAACCCGGGACCCTTGGCGTCATAGCGCGATGTGCTAACCACTCGGCCACAGGGTTGGGCAAGTACTGGTATATACATAGACCAAAGTTACATGGTTCTAGGCCCCATAGGAGTCGAGAAAATCATTGTCTTGGAAAATGTCTTAAGACAAATATCTTAATCTTTAAGAAAGTCGACTTCCGGTATCTCAAGATGTTACTTCCGGTCTGTCAAGAAAATTTTCTTAAGACAAAAATCTTAAGACGTTTTCCAAGACATTGATTTTCTCGGCTCCTAATTGAGCTAGGATGATGATTTTAGGTTTTTTGAATAGGATTCGACGAAAACTATTCGACTAGCAAATAAAATCGATTCCACCCCCTCAAGTTTTGGAAATACAGACAATTTTTTTATTTTTTGAGAAACTTGATTTGCCGGCTTAGTTTTTACTCTAATTCGAAAATTTTAATGATATTTGATAAAAAATTAAATGTACTCTGCAACCTATTGGAAACATAATGATTAGTGCTTACTGTTTTCGAGTTATTTTAAATTTAAATTTCAAGATGTAATTTCTAAGTTGTTTTGTAACTCGAAAACTATAGGTCGTAGAAAACCTATTCTTGTTTTATCTACTATTGCCCGACAAATACTATAAACACAAATAATGTTTATTGTTTGATTTTAAAAAATGGAGATCGAAAATAACTTTGTTTTCTGAAAATAAAAAAAATGTGTGTATGGAAAAAAAATACGATTGTGTAATTTTTTATGATGTATGTTCGCATGTAAAAATAAGTATACCTGAAAGTTTTAGAATTTCAAAATAGCTATATATATATATTTGCTATTATATCAGCCAAAACAATAGAATATATATAAACAAAAACATTTTCATAGTTTCACACCTCTACTAGAATAGTAGAAAAATATACTAATAGGCAATAAAATCTGAAGAATATTCGTGTCTAGCAAAAATAAGCTAAATAGAATTACACATGCATACAATATTTATTGTGCTTTTTCTATCTACAATCATATTTTTCTTATATATTTTTTTTATTTTTTTTATAGGGTTGATTAAAGCACATATTTGAGGAAGACAACACTACCCATATATAAATAAACCCCTCAAACTAACACCAATTAGAATTAGCTTACAAAATTTTTCTCATAAGACATTTTTTGTTTTGTAAACACTCTACCACCAACAGATCACATATAAATAAACATACCCCGAAAAAATGCGCTCCATGAAAAGTTGCCCTGTGTGCAAAAAAACTATATCAAGCAAAAATTTTGCAAGACATTGTCGCACCTGCGTGCCAGGCAAACATTTGGCTGCCACCGAACTGTGTTCCGGATGCAATAAACATATTACAATTGCGTATGCCAAGAAGCATAAGCTTACTTGTCTAAGCAAAAATACATCTGGGGCCCGGTCTTCGACCTCCACCAAGAGGAAGGCAGAAGCAGCCTCCATCAATGCACCACCCGCTAAACGCGTCAAGCCTCCGAAAGCAGACCGGTCTGCTTTCGGAGGAATATTAGGAGATTACGTTCAATTGTCGGATGGCTCTTGCGATGTTCGTAGCTTTTTAGAGGAGAAGCGAGCAGAGATAGTTTATATTTTTAGTAATGCACTGGCTACGCACTCCTCCACTAAATTCTAGGCATCGCTACGTTGCTGGTACAAGAAGCCGTCTGGTGAAATTTACAGGTTCTGCCACAACACCAAGGCGAAGACGCTGCATCTGGCGGATGTTGACAACCTCGAGGTCATCTACAACAAGTTTGTCGAGGAGCTGCTGGCAAAGCAAGAAGAACATGAAGCTAAGGGCTCGGGGGGTTCGCTGTGTGGTGAGCGTCACGAACTGCGCGTCAAACTTTCCAAGTTTGTGCCTCTCTCCGCCTCCAGCTACGTCCCCCTACCATCTGCCATCGCGGCAAAGAAGGCTGTTCTGAACATTCAGAACAGTGACGCCAAGTGCTTTCTCTGGTCGGTGCTTGCAGCGATGCACCCTGTCCACTGGAAAAACCATCCACACCGAGTTAACCACTACCTACCCTACGAGCCAGAGCTGGAAGATGCGATGGCTGGGATCGCCTATCCCGTGGAGGTCCCGGACATTCGAAAGTTTGAGACTCGTGCGCGGTTGGCCATCAACGTTTATGGCCTCACTGACGAAAATGTGGTGTACCCCATCCGGGTGAGCGACGTAGACGACGACGGTGCGCAGGAAATTCACCTTCTGCTTATCAAGGATGAAACTCGCCATCACTACACCCTCATTCGCTCGCTCTCTCGGCTTGTTTCGAGCCAACGGAGCAGTGATAGTCACCACATCGAGGTGTGTCGCAGGTGCTTGTCTATATTTCGTAATCGAGAACAGCAGGATTACCAGCGCATCAGAGGTCCCAACATCGCTGCCGAGAAGCTCGCTAACCACAAGCTCTACTGCAATGCCAACGAACCGGGGGTGGCAGACTTGCCCGAACCTGGCACCGTGGAGCGTTTCCACATGCACGGTGCCATGGTGGAGCACCCCGCTATTATCATCGCGGATTTCGAGGCCTTCCTCAAACCCCTGTCCACTTGCGATCCCGATCCCGAAGTTTCTTCCACCACCCCTTACCAACTCCACGAGGCATCCAGTTTCGCATACGTTGTGGTGCGTCGGGACCAGCACATCGCCCCCGAGCCCTATGTGTACCACGGTCCCGACGCAGCCAAACACTTCCTCGAGAGGATGGTTGTGGAAGCCAACGAGATAGGGAAGGTGCTGTTGACCCCCAAGTCTATGCTCCCACTGTCCCCCGACGATCAACGTAGACACGACGAGGCCATCGCTTGCCCTGTCTGCGTTGAGGAGTACACTGCCAAAAACCATAAAGTCCGACACCACGATCACTTTAACGGTAGGTATGTTGGTCCTTGGTGCAACGATTGCAACCTTAAGGCCTGGGACCCACGCTTCATCCCTGTGTTTTTTCACAATGGCTCGGGGTACGACTTTCACCACCTGATCAAGCATCTTGGGTACGACAACATGCAAATCAACGTTCTCGCCGAGAATGAGGAGCGTTACATCAGTGTGAGCAAGTGGGTTCGAATCCCAGAATCATGCTCTACCGTCGAGCTTCGCTTCCTCGACTCCCTGAGGTTCCTCCCGGCCAGCCTCGATGCCCTGACGAAAAAACTCAGCGACAAGCAAATGCTCATTACCTCTGCGAATTTTCCAAACTTGGACGCCGGTCTCTTCAGGCGTAAGGGGGTCTACCCCTACGAATACGTCACCGACTCTACCAAGTTTGCGGAGACGTCGCTACCTCCCCAGGCGAAGTTCTACAGTCAGCTACGAGGCTCGAACATCACCGACGAAGAATATCACCACGCCCAGTCCATGTGGCGCGAGCTGGGTTGTCGAACTCTCGGAGACTACCACGACGCCTACCTCAGACTTGATGTGACGCTCCTCGCCGACGTGTTCCAGACGTTCCGGGCGACCGCAATGAACATCTACCACCTGGATCCCGCCTACTTCTATAGTCTCCCCGGACTGGCGTGGTCAGCCATGTTTCTGGTGACGAAAATCAAGCTGGAGCTTCTTTCGGACGTGGACATGATGCTGTTTGTAGAACGTGCCGTGCGGGGTGGAATGGTCCAGGTGTCGCAACGGCACGCGCGTGCCAACAACCATCACATGGCTACTGGCTACGACTCCACCCAACCGTCGAGCTACATCATACACACGGACGTGAATAACTTGTATGGGCACTCCATGATGCAGCCACTCCCTTTTAGAGGGTTCGAGTGGGCTGATCCTACCAAATTTGACGTTGAAGGTTTCGACGATTCGGAATATGGATTTTTCGCCGAGGTGGACCTTGAGTTTTCCGAGAAGCTGCAGGAGTTGTTCTGCGATCTTCCCCCTGCACCCGAGTTCAAGTGTCCACCCGATTCCAACCAGACGAAGCTCGTCATGGATTTCGAACCCAAGAAGAATTACGTCCTTCACTACCAGAATCTCCGGTGGTTGATGCAGCGAGGGGTCACAGTCCACGCAGTTCACCGCATCCTCAAGTTCGAGCATTCTCCATGGTTGCGTCCATATATTGAAGTTAACACTGAATACCGCACCGCAGCCACGTCCGAGCTTGATAAGGATTTCTTCAAGCTCATGAATAATGCGGTGTTTGGCAAGACCATGGAGAATGTACGGAATCGCGTGGACATAAAATTGGTGACGAGGAAAGAGCGATGTCGTCAGCTTGTCGCGAGTCCATTGTTCAAGTCTCGAACAATCTACAACGAGCAGCTGGCTCTGATTCACATGAAGCAAGGTGTGGTGAAACTCACCAAGCCCATCTACGTTGGAGCCACGGTTCTGGATCTGAGCAAGCTCCACATGTTCGAGACGTACTACGATATATTACGTCCACACTACGGCCACAAGATCTCGCTTCTCTACACGGACACGGACAGCTTGGTGTACCACGTTCGCTCAGCCGACGCATACGAGGATATAGCCACAGTTCCATCTTTGGCTAACCTCTTCGACACCTCGGGCTATCCCCAGCCGATTCAGTATGGTATCCTGCCCCGCAACAAGAAGGTGCCTGGCAAACTCAAAGATGAGAAGGACGGAGACGTGATTCTTGAGTTTGCAGGTCTTCGCGCCAAGGCCTATACCATCAAAGCCGAGGGTAGCGTTACCAAGAAGGCCAAGGGTGTCGGCAGACAGGTGGTTCGGGAGCATCTCACATTCGAGGACTTCGTGGATTGCCTCAAGACCAGGTCGTCGGTTCTAAGAGCAGAACAGCGCATCCAGAGTGTCGACCATGTGTTGACCACCAACAAAGTGAGGAAGATTGCCCTGGATCCCAACGACGACAAGAGGTGCGTTCTCCAATGCGGAATCCACACACTGCCGTGGGGGCACTATCGCTTAGCAGAAAGCAAAACCTGCAACATATGCCCATCTTCAACAGAAGATTCATAAAACAAAACAAAAAAAAACATTTTGTTAGTCATTACAAAAAAAAACACTGACTGTTATTACAAAAAACTTTGACCGTATTCTTAAATAACCAGCATACCTATGAATCTCTTTGGTTTCCGAAAACAAACCAACATGGAGACTGTACACCGCGCGACGACAGATCATGAATTTCTACCTTCCATGTTAACTATCCTCAACGGTCTACTGATTGTTCACCTTAACAGCATTTGGACGAAATTGGATGACGATGTGGGCAAGATGTTTTACGTCTTCAACAACAATTTACATTTCTACGAAATTCCGATCGATGGAAAACTTCAAATCATCGTGAATCCGGAAAACGTAGGCGAAATCAAAATATCTACCGGCAAGAACATTTTTCGAATCAAGCACGACAAGATGCTTTCTAACATTACGTACGATGTTTCTGCAGGAGATTGTTTATATGTGGAAATCCTAGAAGATTACGACAAACTTGTTCCTCTCTTCGTTGAATTACGAATCGTCTATCCTATTATAAATAACCGTTAACCAAAATGCCTAACGATATTTTCGGCAACACTAAGCGTGTAGACCACGCAGAAGAGATTCTCATGTTGGACGTCAGAATTAAAAAGTTGAGGAGCGATTTGATCGCTTTGCAGGAGACCTTAAACAAAAGTTTAGAGTCGGAGATCGCTACGCTCCAAACGCAATGTCTCGACCCCATTCTGAAAATCGATTCCGAACTGAAAACGCTCATAAAAAATTATGTCAATGTACCTTCTTACGACAATGTTCAAAATATACAGTTGAGCGTGGATAAGCTTCAAAATGATTTGCTCAAATTGCAGCAATTTCAATCGAAAAATGAAGATTTGGAAAAATTGAAACTCGAAATCGAAGAACGAACTTCGGCAATCGAAAAGAATTTCTCTGAACTTCAAACCGTCGTGAAGGATATTGATGTAGAACGCTTGCATGTTGTTGTTTCCAAATTACAAGAAGAATTCGCCGGCACGTTGGAAGAAATTAAATCCAAGTTACAGACTTTGGAAGATACCATGACGAACCTACCATCGTCAGACGAACTGCAGGTCATCGGCAAAAGCGTCGCGAACATAAAAATTCAATTGGAGGCTTATCAAGATTTCGAACACATTCAAACCACCATCGCTACGCTTCAGGCGTCTCTGGAGTTGATCAACGAAGAAATTAAAAATATTCACGCTGAAGCCAGTGCGTTGACGAGCATACAAGACACGTTGAGCACGGTTCAGCAGAAGATCGAATATTTAGAAAATTTGAATGTCGAAACGAATCTTGCTCATTTTCATCACGTACTGGACAACATACAGGGTGACTTGGAATCGTTACGGACGAGCGTACCTTCGAGCGAAGATTTGGAAAAATTGAAAACGGCGGTGACGGCACTATCCGATTCGAGCGACATCAAAAGTTCATTGAGCGATCTCGAGAGTAGGGTGGCCAATCTCCCCACCTCAAAAGAATTACACGCTTTGAAAAGGAACATATCACGTATGCTGAAACGACTAGAAACGGAAACGGCAAACGTGGAACAGATTCGAGACGAACTTGCTTCGCTGGTGTCGACGCTGCCCACTTCGCAGAGCGTCGCCGACCTTCACACGCAGTTTACCGAGATGCGAAGCATCGTGAACGATCTTACCGAGAAAAGTTCGAAATTGAATCAAGTCGAGAACCTTCAGAGTATCGTTGTCAACATCAGAGATCAAGTTGGAGTGCTGGAATCCACGCAGGAATCAACGCTGGCCTCTTTCGGTGCAAAATTACAAGAACTCAACGAAAACTTCAAGCAGTTGAACGTAGAAGTGAAAATCAAACCGTCATTTTCTACAGTAACGGATACCATCGTCGAACATTTGTTGCCCGTACAAAATACACTGAGACAGCTTCACAGCAACCTCGTTAGCGTCGATACTAAATTCGCTAAACTGCATTCTCTGCAAGCCATCGAAATCAACAGCGTACCCAATCAACAGAGAATCTCCACGTTCGTCGAAGGTAACAAACTGTACATGTTACATCCTTATCATCCGTACTACAAGTTTCTCCTCGATGGCACGATTCAGATAAATGAATTTTCGTACTGGTCTCACGGCAGAAAAGCTAGCGTTCCCACCATGACCTTGATATCGAATCGTGGTGTCCAGAAAGCAGGAAACATTCCTCTGGCACGTTGGAACGAAACGCGCAACATATATGAAATACACGAAGACGAAGATCTTACCGTTTTTGACGTGAGTGCTGGCGATAAGCTGATCATTCAAAACACGAGCGAAGTGCCACCCTCTTTGAATCCCATCACGCTGGTGCTTCTCTTCAAACGTAATCTCTAAAAAATGTCTAGGCAAGCCATCGTCGAAGAATTGCATAAACCTGCACGCCGCAACTACGAACGTTTAGCTGTGGTAACCAAGGGAATCGATGACCTCTGGCAAAGTGACCTCGTGGAGATGAGTAGCGGCAATCTAAAAAATGTACATAAATTGAACAAGGGCAACTAGTACTTCCTCACCGTCATAGACACGTTTTCGAAATTCGCATGGGCTCTACCTTTGAAAGCCAAAACAGGAACGTGCGTCACGGAAGCATTCAAGACAATTTTTCGCAAAAGCGACAGACGACCACGGTTTTTGCAAACAGACAACGGTAAAGAATTTTACAATGCCGTATTCCAAAAGTTTATTCAAAAACATGACATTCGACATTATTCAACCTTCAGTCACATCAAAGCCAGCATCGTGGAAAGATTTAATCGAACCTTGAAAACACACATGTGGAAACGATTCACGCTTCGAGGAAATTACAAACATACTGCCGGAACTCGTCGACACCTATAATGATACGGTACACAGAACGATAGGCATGAAGCCGGCTGACGTTACGAAATCTGACGAGCAGCGTTTAATTTCTACAGTTTACTGTCCAAAGTAAACTCCCACGACTACCAAGAAATCAAAATTCAAAATTGGAGACCAGGTGAGGATCAGCAAATTCAAACGCACTTTCGAGAAGGGGTTCACAAAAAATTGGAGCACGGAACTTTTTACGGTGGTTCGAGTTTTACCCGGAAACCGACACACGTATATAATAAAAGATAGTAGCGGCAAGATTTTGAAAGGAAGATTTTACGAAGAGGAACTTTCTAAAACAAAACATCCCGACACGTACCTCATCGAGAAAGTATTGCGTAGGAAAGGCGACAAACTGTTTGTCAAATGGCTGGGACTTCCGGAAAAGAGTTGGATCGACGCGAACGAAGTGATCTTGTGAGTACGTGGAACGTGGTGAAGCGTCTACCGGATTCGGAAAGTCAAACAAAAAAAAGAACGGCGAGTTGCTTCCCGACAGCATCCGCTGTCTGATCGTAGGTCCTTCGGGGTGTGGGAAAACGACACTGCTCGTGGACAATTTTCTCCTCGCACCGAATTGGTTAGATTGGAAAAACAGGCACCTCTACGTTTTCTCGAAAAGTTTGGAGCAATCTAAATACCAGCAACTGATAAAACTGTACGATGGTCTGGACATTGCAACGTTCTCTTCGGAAATAAAACCACTCGACGATTGTCGTGAAAATTCAGTCGTTGTGTTCGACGATGTCATCCTGGAAAATCAAAATGAAATTCGCAATTTTTTCACGCAAGGTCGTCACAAAGGAATAGATTGCTTCTTCCTAGCTCAAACGTTTTCCAAAATTCCAAAACAGTTAGTACGCGACAACGCTAATTTCATATGTTTGTTTCGTCAAGATCACACCAACCTCAAGCACGCGTACGATGACTACGTAGGCGGAGACATGAACTACAATCAATTTTCGGAACGCTGCTGCTCCCACTGTTGGAACAGTGACGATTTCGGATTCGCGACGATCGACATGACGAGGAAACCCAACGACGGAAAATACAGAAACAAAATCAACGACTTTCTAAACGTTGCAACGTTGTGAGAAACGACGTGTATAAATAACGCTATGACGAAACGAAAAATCGAAGACGAAAATCTCAAGCTTCGCGATTACCTCGCGAAACGTTTCAAAGGTTGGAAATCCGAGAATCGCGGATTCTACGAAGAGAAGAAACGTCAAGATCAACCTGTGATCGACGCCATCAGCGATCTAGGTAAAGAAATTAAAGGCGTCACGGAACAAAATAAAAATTTGATCAACGAACTCGTACCAATTGCAGCTAAAAGTTACACCGTACCCACGCCCATTTCGAGCATTCCTTCGACGCCGTTCGAACTGAAGGACGTACCGGCACGACGTCGAGCCATAGGTAGCACGCCGTCGTCTTTGGATAAGATCGAGTTGGGACCTTTGGCACGAGACTACCTGAGCACGGGGAAATTCGACAAGGATGAAGTTTTCGGATTGTATCCGAGCATGGAGAGCAACGAAGGCGGCGGTGTGGTTTGGAAGATTGGAAAATCGAAGGTGAGCTTCGAAGGCAACGACATTAAAGTTAATTTAGGCGAGAAGGATAGTTGGAACAGGTATCCGGGTACGGTGGGACTGTGGGAACTCGTTGCCAAAAAGCAGCCGAAAGATTACACCGACGAAGATTACCAGAGTTACAAGGAAATTTTGATCATGACGGATGCCTTATACCAGAACAACGACGCCTCGCAGAATAGGGTCAAATCCAGCAGCGGCGAGAAGTACAGGAATCTCATCAAGCCGATATGGAACCAGGTGAAAACAGGCAGCGGCGTCAAACTCTACAACACCCTGCCCAAAGAGTTTGTGTGGGTGGACGACGTGCGCAAGCTCATAGACAGGTTGTTGGTTATTGCAGGAGAGGAGAATGCAGGCAATCGTAATTTCTACAACGAGAAGGTTGGCATCGTGGACATGATCAGCACCAAACTTTCCAACTTCATCGTGAACGACGACAAGGGCATAGGTTACCTCATTAAAATTATCAACACGCTGCCTCCGAGATTCTGGAACGTGGCCGAAGGAAAAGGACTCGTGAACGACATCATCAACAAGTTACCTTTCGAGATACATTTACCCGGCTACCAGTACTGCGGACCGGGTACCAAACTCGAGAAAAGATTGGAGAGAGGAGACAAGGGTGTGAATCCGTTGGACGCCGCATGCAAATATCACGACATCGCCTACAACACCACTCGCACCGATCTGGATGCACGTCACGAAGCAGACAGAAAGTTAGAGCACGCAGCTTTCGAAAGATTTGTTAGCAGAGACGCTTCGCTGGGAGAAAGAGTTGCAGCACTGGGCACCACCATCGCCATGAACACGAAACAAAAATTTGGATGGGGTGTGTAGAAATAAAAGAATTTCTCGAACCGTGAAAAAAATTTCTTCGGTATATAAATAACACTACGTAAAAAAAAAAACTCCAGTTGTGTTTGTCATCTTATAAAAAATGAGTAAACAATCACTAGACGCCCAAGCATTAAAACAAATGCTAAATTCATCAGTCGAATATGTAAAAATTCAGGAATTGGAAGTGGACAAACCTTACACGATAACCTCCGGTTCAATTGTTTCTACCCAGTATGGTCCCAAGGCGCGTCTGTTGCTCAACGCACAATACAGTCTATTTTTACCAGATCGATACGCTAACATGTTATCCGACGAGAAGCTAGCTATTTTAATCGAGAACAAAACTCGAATCGTGTACAAGGGTACAAAGGAACTTCTTGGTAAGAAAACAAAGCACGTAATAGAATTTGTGTAACGGCTCTGCGCGGAGTATATTCTTGAAAAAAATTATACGGAACAAAAAAAAAATCTCAGAACATTTATATATAAATAACATACCAAAAAATAATTACACAAAACAAAAAAATCTCAGAACATATATATAAATAACATACCGTGAAGATAACATATAGAGCATCAACATGAAGCCCAAAGGTGTCGTGTACCAGATACCATACTCCAATCTGAAAAATCTAGGTGCCCTCGATGGTTTACTCACCAAGAAACAACGCGAGAAGAAACGTTCTTGCTTGACGAAAGGACACGGAATGAAATTACTTCTCAGCACACCTCAATTGAGACGCTTGCAGCGTTCGCGGAAACAGCAAAAGATCGGAGGTTTCATATTCAGCATCCCAGCCATCCTGGCAGCATTGGGGGCCGTTGGAAGTTTGGCCGGCGGTAGCGCTGCCATCGCGAAAACCGTCATCGACTCGAAGAAGAACAAGGCAGAATTGGAAGAACAGAAACGTCACAACCTGGCTATGGAAAAGAAGGGGAAAGATATAACCAAAAAACAAAAAAGCAACCTCGATGCTTTGAAAAAATATAAAAAAAAGAAAAAGCCCTGTCCAACTTCGATATTGAATCTCTGATCGAACTGTTGGGAATAAAAAACTTCAGGGGTGTTTTCATGTCCGATTCTCTACCCTCTGCTGTGAAGAAAAAAGAGTATGGCGTGGTCAACCTGGACAGTTACAAAAATCCTGGTACACATTGGATATGCTACCTCAAAATTGACGATAACAATGCATTTGTTTTCGATTCGTTCGGTGGCACACCACCTGCCAGGTTGGTGAAGTATCTCAGTGTTGCCAACCTCTACTACAATGACAAACGCATCCAGGGTTTCACCGATGTTAACTGCGGCCACCTATGCCTTTCCGTTCTCGCATACATGTCTAAAATAAATAACCCGTCAGTGGAACATTTTCAAAAAGCATTGTGGAATCTTAAACACGATGGGCGTGTTCCATCTCACGAGCGAATCCTCAATCTTGAAACTCACGCTGCACGACGACATCGTCTATCCTAAATCCGTAGCTCTGCGTGCATTCTACAGCATGTACCTCATACCTAACGTCACTCAGCACAATAATAAAATTAGCGTCGGAAGCGAACACATCGTCGTCACGCCAGGCCAATACAATCTTTCCACTTTGCAAGCTCAATTACCCAAAGGCACGTACCTTTCTCAAAATTCGGTCACCCACAGAGTGGAAATCGTGTCGGCGACGGAGACCGTGGACCTGGGTACCATAGGAGAACTTTTAGGTTTCGAGAACGACACAAAACTCGAAGCTGGCATCAAGCACACAGCAGTCAATATTCCTAAATTTCTAGCCATCGAAACTCTGAACGTTCACTGCAACGTGGCGGAAGGAATGATTACTAAATCTTCGGACGGGGAGTTGCTGGGAAGTCACAAGCAGACGGGAATCATAGCCACGTTCAAACCAAGTTCCGAATTCATGGAACCGATCATCTACACGCCCTCTTCGCCGATCTATTTTCCAGTATGCCGCAACCGCATAGACGACATAGAGTTGGTGGTGACAAACGAGAAAGGAGACGTGGTGGATTTCGCAGGTGCCACTACGACGGCCATCGTGGAGATCAACATATAATAAATAACACGCATAGTAAAAATGGAGCAAATCGAAAGTTACGAATTGCAATCTTTCCCTCCCAACCGTCGCACGTTCGCCAATCTCAACGAAGCGAACAGGGAGATCGAATACGACGTGGACGTAGGGGACGGGTTTGTTCATCCTCACAGAGCAGACCTCTACCTTCAATTCGACGTGGTGAAGAAGGAAAGCGGAGACGCGTTTCCGCCCAATGCAAATTTGATACTCGTGGACAACTTCGTGCCTCACCTGTTCTCGCAGGTGGAGGTGAGGAAACACAACACCGTCATAGACAGAATAGACTATCCAGGCATCACGTCGACGGCAGTGGGAACATTGAAATTATCCAAAACGGACGCAGCATACTACCAGGTGGGAGGATTCGAAGCGGGGACCAAAATATCGACTAGAAGTCACACAGTGCTTTTTGCCATGCATCTGCTGCCGGGATTCTTCTCGGACTACAAGGAGATCATGTGGAAGGGAGGACTGAGGATCACGTTTCGAAGAGCGGCCAACGACAACGACGCACTGATGCGATACACCAACTTGAACGCGGACGGCACGCCAATAGCCAACACATTACTTGAAGCGGCCAAGTGCGTCATCCGGAGCATGGAATTGAGAATGCCGATCGTGGAATACGAGACAAACTACGCCCTCAAGTACAAAGCGGAGATCTTGAAGAATCCGCAGGTGCCGATTCACTTTCACGGTTACCAGTGCGTGCAGAAGATAGCGTCGGGAAGTCACATGGAATTCGACGTGACGACGCAGTTCAACAACATACAGTTCGACATGCCAGATTTCGTCGTGGTGCTCTTTCAAACCGGTCGCGATAACAACCAGGAAAAAGATTCCAGCAAATTCGACGACTGCAAGATCAAGAACGTTTATCTGAAGAATGGACGCAACGAAGTCTTCCCGCGCGAGAATTACAACCTCGACATGACCAAAGACGATTACCTCAAACTTTACGAAGCTTACACCTCTTTCAAACGCGTGACCGAGGGAAGCATGGACATGTACTACACGCCCAGCGAATTCAAAACCCGCAGACCCATGTTCGTCATCAACACATCTAAGAGAAAGCAGGTGGTGGTCAACGATCGAACCAACATCAAGGTCGTCTGCGAGTTCCACGAAGCCTTGCCCGAGGACACCGTGTGCAGCGTCATCCTGATCGCAGAGAAGTCCTTCGTCCACGACGTGAAGAACGAGAGGGTCACAGAGCAGTTTTAACAAGTTTTTAACATTTTTTCTTGCACAATAAGAAATTTTTGTACTAGCACAATCAGTTTCAATAGCACAATACGAAAATTTCACTAGTTCAAGATCAGTTACAAATATCAATTTCATCAGTTATCAGTTACAATATCTTTTTTTGCACTATAGCACGAGACAATCAGAAAATTTGCACAAAAATTTTGTTGTTGTTGTTTTCACATGAGAAAATTAACAATAAAATTCTTTTTTTATCGTTTCAGATGCTGTCAAACATCAAAAACACATACACACACACTAGAAAAAAAAGCATGCAACTTTATTTGTAACACACACATACATTCTCCATCTTCATCAAAAAAATATTATAATAAACATAATTATTTTTATCTATCACACAATAAAACTCTATATCCAAAATATTACAACATCAAATAACACTAGAGTCGTTAGTACACGTTGCATGCATTACGGAGGTCCTCTGTAGGGTTTCATGGAAGTTTGGGGAAAAAAAAAAACACGTGAAACCCTACAGAGGTGCGGTAATCTACAACCGCAGCCGTTAGAACCTTTTACTTTTTTTTGGTTGGGCACCACGCACCCTGGCGAGGTTATAGGGGCCAGGAATCCTAAAAAAAAACAATTATTTATATGTTTGTTTGCGTCACAATACAGAAATAAAGAGAAGTACGTACGTGTGTGTGCATGTGCAGCACATTGTTCCCGCGAGAGAGGTTTGCAAAGGTCACGATATACATTGGCGCCCGGGACTTGGAAATAATGCATATTCGCTCACCACTGTTGCCAGCTCTAGGTCTCTCTCTCTTCATCTTACAGCAATATTAGTATCTCTATTTTTTCTAGTTGTAGGTGGGTTGCCAACACACTCTAGTTAATAATGCTACATATTATACACACACACGCACACACATACTGTGTTGCCATCCATCCATCCATCTCTCTCTTTTACGGCAGTATATATTTGTTGCCGGCTCTCCTTGCCCAGTGTGTGTATGTTACGCCAGTATATAAATTGGCTAAGCCCTTGCCAAGTAAAAAAAAGGGCTGTAGGTAGGTGTTGGCAACACTGTCGGTTGTTTAACTCTTCCCTCTTTTTCCTCTCTCTTTTTCTTGTAAAAGGCTATGGCAAAAGTACCAGTAGGTTGGCAAATTGCTTTATGCACTGTAAAGCCTCAAGCAGTATTGCAAGCTCCTTGATTTAGGTTAGGTTAGACCAAAATAAAAACCTTGGTGACTTTTCGAGTAAGATGTTGGCAATACTGCAAGACAAGCCTCAAGCAGTATTGCCAGCTCCTTGCTTAGGCTAGGTTAGACCAGAATAAAAAACCTTGGTGATTTTTTCGAGTAAGATGTTGGCAACGCTGCAAGGCAAGCCTCAAGCAGTGTTGCCAGCTCCTTGCTTTAGGTTAGGTTAGACCAAAAAAAACCTTGGTGATTTTTTCAAGTAAGGTGTTGGCCACACTGCAAGAAAATAAGGCTTCTGCCTTACGAGAGCAAACCATTAAAGCGAGCCTCAAGCAGTGTTGCCAGCTCCTTGCTTTAGGTTAGGTTAGACCAAAAAAAAAACCTTGGTGATTTTTTCGAGTGAGGAGTTGGCAACACTGCGAGCCCCACCGAGCCCCATTTTCGGTTTGTCAACCGGGCTGATCCTACTACTAGCGATAATTGTTGATCCTCTTGTATTTCATATTTGTTGGCAGATTCATCCCAGTATGCTATAGGTATTTGAACTGCTTTGTGTATACCATCTTTTCTTATTATAGTAAATTTAGGAACTTCGACATGTTTTATATTATTTAGAAATCTAAACTTCAAAAATCTAAGTTGGCCATCAACAAAAATTCGTGTGCCTGTGCGTACGGGTATAATTTGTAAACATTACCTGCATTAACATATGTCCAGTGCCCTCGAGTGTTTGGAATACTTTGTAACCTAACAATTTCCATAGAATAAAACTGACGAGACTCTGCATCGTCTAATCTGCTTAATACCGGTCCCAGGTGTTCGCTGATAGTACGAACCAACTCATCGTAACGCGGTTTAATTTTCACATCCACATATACCTGTTTGAATTGTTCTTTCAAATCATGCAATTGATTGGCGAAATTCGATAAGTTCGATTCTTGTGCTGCTTCAATGGCGCTAATTTGCACCTTAATGTTCGAGATAATCTGCTGTAAACTTTCTACTAGTTTCAATTTCGAACTCTGGCTAGAGAGATCGTGTACTTGATTTCTGATGTCCATAAATAATAAGTTTAGTTCATTGATTATTTGGTTGGTGGGAAGATTAGCAACAGTTTCTTTGATTTGTGCAATTACCCCCCTGAATATTTTTAATATCTTCATATTTGACTATTCGATTTACCGCTCTCTTCATGGCTCTTATTTCCTGTGAAGTAGGCAACCCTGCTACAGTATTCTGAAGTGTGGTCAGAGTTAATTTTAAAGCATCCAGTTCGGTTGCATCTGCAACAGTTTTCAAAATTTCTTGCAGTTGGGTTATGTCATCTTGAGTAGGCGTAGATTGCTGCAGTGTTTCTAACTTATTCTGTATGTCATCTATGAGATGGTGGAAATGAGATAATTCAGATTCGGTATTGAGATTTTCTAATTTAGCAACTTGTTGTTGTACTAGGGCTAAAGTTTCGGTGATACCTGGCAATTTTGATTCCAGAGTTTCCTGTACAGTAATTAATTTTTTTTTCATAGTTTTAAGAGTATCTTCAATGTGAGCTATGGTTGCTTGTATCTTACCAAAATCCTCAAAAGTTTCCAGCTGCAATTTAATGTTTGTTACACTACGAGCAATGGCATTGAGTTCAGTAGATGAAGGCAAATTATGAATAAAATCTTCCAATGTTTGAAGTTTGGTTTGAACTTCGGTTATGGCTGAATGCAGTTCATCTGTCTGCAGTTCTATTTTAATATTTTCCAATGTAGGAATCTCGAAAGATTGAAACTGTTCTCGTAATTTGGTAATACTCGCATTTACTTGTTCAAATTCCTCTTGAGTTTTGATACCCTGAACAATGGTTTGCAGTTCGGTGCGAATATTATTCGCTTGCTCGTTTAATTGCTGTTTCAATTGTTCGGTATTGGTTATCTGCATTTGTCGAAATTTATCGAGTTCATTTTTTAATTTGGCTACACTTTCCTCCAAGTTTTGAAGAATGTCTATTGAGGCTTAATTGGTATATTTTTCCAGTAGAGATTTGAGTTCTCCATCAATTTTTACTATGGGGTCAATCAGTTGAGTTTGAAGATTTGTGATTTCTGCTTGTATATTCACATTTAATGAATTTTGTAAAATTAATAAATCTGATTTAAGTTTTTTTAGACGTTCATCTAATCTAGCAATATCATTGGAATTATCCGGTATTTTCTGTCTTCTCTTGTTCCCAAATATGTCCATAATATATTTGTTATTTTATTTATTTATTATTATTTTGTTTTGGTATTTTATATATTTCATAAATTCATAGATTCATAGATTATTCTTATTTCGATGAAGAGAGGAATTAATTTATTATACTCCCCAATTGTTTCAGCATGCAGGAATTCACCTGCTTGCACTTCGTATGTTGTGTCGGGACTAATTGCATTATGCTTAATTCTATACAAATTCCGACCTATGTGTACAAGTGCTGCATTGGATGGAGAGATACTTATTTGCATTTTCCCACTGACAGGAATTTTATATGATGGTTTGTTATTATTGAATACATGTAATTGTTTCCCTGTGTCTTCATCAATTTGGTACCAGATACTATTTAGATGAATGATGACCAAACTTCTCAGTTTACTAAGAATATTTTTTATAATATCCATGTTGACTGGATTTTCTATATTTGTTGAATATGTTGTTTCTTAAACCCAAACACATTCATTGGCATAATTAGAAATATTTATATGGTTATTTTATTAATATATTTGCATGAAATATGTTGCGGTTTAGGATTCTTCTCAAAACTATAAAATTTTAGATAATTAATTATTTTAACAAACCTCTTCTCTCAACTTCCTAACAGTATAAGAAATAAAAATTAGTACACATATGGTGATATAGAGATATACAAATACAGCATCTATTCGGTTCAGATCTGAACCGAATAGATGCTGGGGTATTTTGCTAAAATTTGTAATAATTTATAAGTAAACCGGAATTAAACCGGAAGTGGACCGGAAGTAAACTGGAAGTGGACCGGAAGTAAACCGGAAGTGGACCGGAAGTAGATCGGAAGTAAACCGGAAGTACACCGGAAGTGGACCGGAAGTAACTTAGCACTTATTTTTAACTTAACACTTCGCTTTAATTATTGGAAAATAAAATTTTAGCAAAAGTTATAGAGGGATTTTCGAAAATTAGCAATTTTGCACTATGAAAATTGGAATTTGAGCTTTGACTTTTTTTTGCGCTTGTATTGTATCACTTTTTGTAACAGTCAAAGTTCGATTTTGAGTATATTACTGTATAAGTGTACACAATAAAAGTAAACCAAAATTTCGGGGGTGGCCTAAAACGAACCGTTTACCCTACTAATTTTAATTCGTATCCCAGAATGGACCTGGTCAATGCCCTCCTTGCATCCTCCCTTCCTTCGTCAATATGTCCCTATCACCATTAAATAAGGCGATTTTGGACAACGGTACTGAAGGAATGCATCAGACAAAATCCGATAACATCCCGTGTTAAAATAAACTCTTCCTCCTATTTATAGTTATAAATAGGTCCTTCGCAAATAGTACAGCGCCTTGAATAACGTAGTGTGGAAAACGACCCAAGAAACTGGTTCCCCGAAACGATGACAAGTAGATGGCAGTGCGATCGACCCAGGTGCTAATTTTGTTATGAAAGTAATGCGGCTTAGTTAGTTTTTGGAATATATTGTGTAGATTTGTTTCTCTAGAAAGGCGGTAAGTGAATTGATGGAAACAGTTATATTTGTGGAGTGATTTGCAGTCACGAAATGGCATTAACTTGGAAAGTAAAGTAAAATAAAATTAATAAATAAATAGCATGCGTAACACAAGAAGAAACATCGCAATGTGATTCCGGACGTCAGGTCTTGGACTGTGTATTAGAGTTTATTTTTCTATGTTATTAGAATATAAATAGTATCCTGAGAGATATTCCATACCGAGGCGACAAACCACAAACGTCGTTTGAAAGCGAGCAGTCGGAAATCAATGCAGCCTTTCGAACCGTAGGGACACAAGCTCTGACTGCACCGTTTCCTCAAGGAGATTTTACACCAAAGCGACACGCGACAAACGATACGAGGATTTCACACCAAAGCGACACGGGTCCTTCGGTCCAAGGCAACTTTCACACCGAAGCGACACATGTTGCTTGGAAACGAGCCAATCAAGAGCAACATTTCACATCGTAGCCGCATGACGGGAATTACAGGCCAGCGTTCGGTTGGTGAAATCCTCAAGCGATA
The DNA here is from genome assembly GCF_977018435.1 of Lepisma saccharinum. NCBI lineage: Eukaryota > Metazoa > Arthropoda > Insecta > Zygentoma > Lepismatidae > Lepisma > Lepisma saccharinum. The sequence continues at coordinate 3,348,773 of NC_139257.1, forward strand.
AGTGTCGCGTGCCGCTTGTCGCTTTCTCACTGAAGCAAGACACCCATTGCATCGCGTATGCGCGAACAACAAACCACGGCAACATGTTGCAAGCTATTGAGGAAATGGTCCAGTTTGAGCGACGCAGAAGCGACAAAGCGACACGTGTGGCTTATCGTGTCGCCTAGATTTGTTGTTGTAATGTGTGGTTTATCGTGTCGCCTATCTGTTGTTCGCAAGCAACGCTTGCTAATACACTGAAGGCACCATGTCCCTTGTCACTTAGTTGGGAACTCCCCCTGCAGCGCGTCGCTTCGGTCTGAGCACCCTTCCTTTAAGGAGCTTTCCGACCGAAGTAACAAGTAGCACGCGAATAAGCCATATGAACGTGTCGTTTGCTGTTTGGACCCTCATGTGCAATGAATGCTATTTTACAGTCTGGAAGTGTGTGTCACTAGTGTGACAGTGTGAACATCCCGTGTCGCTTGTCCCATTGTGAAAAACTAAATATGCTGACCAAGGCAGTAATTTATTTTATTAAAAACATAAACTAAACGTAACGTTTCAACCTTCTAGCAAGGTCTTCTTCAGACTCTGTATCAAGTACAAAAGTAACAAGATACAAAAACAGGGTATTATATATACACAATCATTACTCCCTCCAGTCTATTTAGAAAGTTGTTTGGAACTTTCTAGCAGGTAACTTTCACTTGCCAACTTTACTTTCACCTAAAAGGCTAAACACAATTACTTCCATATAGAATGTGGTTGGACTTTAAATCTCAAGCTCTTTTCCCTTCATTTTTCTTCCTTCTCCTCTCCTCTTGCTCTCTTGTCCTTTCCACTCTTTCTAACATCTTCTTCCATTCTTTGTTTAACTTCAGTCCCCCATTCCAGTTCATTGTGTCTTCTTCACCTTTCTTCTCTATTTCCTTGGCTTCCTTCCATTTTCTCACTAGCATTCTCTTCTCCCTTCCTATCTGCTTAGCCTCATCCCAACCTTCTCTCTTTTTCTTTCTCTGCCTCTTTTTCTTTCTCTTCCAATTCTTCCCTGCCAGTTTTCTTCCTTCTTCTGTTTATGTCCAGTCTATCCTGCTTCTCATAGCCATTCGTTTCCAGCTGTTTCCATAGGCTATTTATTTTGCCTTCTTTTTCACATTCTTTCATCTTTCAGGTTTGGAATAAGGAGTATGGGGAAGACCACAGAAAAGATATGCAAAGTGCTTAGGAAAACGGGAATTAAAACATACAGGAAGGGAGGGAGAAGCATCTTAGGAATAGCGAGGAATGCAAACAAGAAAAAGGAAAACAGAGAAGAGGAAGAGGAAGGGATTATCTACGAAGTGAAATGTAAAGAATGTCAGAGTGTGTACATAGGAGAAACGAAAAAAAAGGCTGAAAGACAGGTTGAAACAACGTAGGGATGATGTACGACTTAAGAGAGAGAGAAATGCAATATTTAAACACACGAGAGAAACAGGACATGACATAGAGTGGGATGAGGCTAAGCAGATAGGAAGGGAGAAGAGAATGCTAGTGAGAAAATGGAAGGAAGCCAAGGAAATAGAGAAGAAAGGTGAAGAAGACACAATGAACTGGAATGGGGGACTGAAGTTAAACAAAGAATGGAAGAAGATGTTAGAAATAGTGGAAAGGACAAGAGAGCAAGAGGAGAGGAGAAGGAAGAAAAATGAAGGGAAAAGAGCTTGAGATTTAAAGTCCAACCACATTCTATATGGAAGTAATTGTGTTTAGCCTTTTAGGTGAAAGTAAAGTTGGCAAGTGAAAGTCACCTGCTAGAAAGTTCCAAACAACTTTCTAAATAGACTGGAGGGAGTAATGTTTGTGTATATATAATACCCTGTTTTTGTATCTTGTTACTTTTGTACTTGATACATAGTCTGAAGAAGACCTTGCTAGAAGGTTGAAACGTTACATTTAGTTTATGTTTTTAATAAAATAAATTACTGCCTTGGTCAGCATATTTAGTTTTTCATAATCATGGAAACAAGGCTTAATGGTGTTTTAATTGTCCCATTGGTTTGAAAGTTGCTTTACAATCATGTCGATGGCACTAAGAAAGTTTTGTGGGGTTCGCTTTGTCGTTTCATGCAATCATCATTATCATCATCGCCGCGATAATTTAAAGCCGAAGAAAAGAGACAGTAAATATAAAAAATTCAAATGCTTCAGTGTGTATATCTTTAAAAGAAATTATGATGATAATAATAACGAACCTAATTCATACACAAAAATTTAGTTGCCAAGAACATCCAACGCGTATTTTTTCTCCCGTATTATTAACGAAAGTATGAAGATAACAGGACCGTGGTCGACTGTCTAGAATGTTCGTTAATATCTTCGCGACTATTGTACCAAATTTCATAGCAATTATCACATTCATAGAAATGCTTCATGTAAAAGAATCAGACGTTGCAGCGAAAACTCCATTTACTTCCATTATAAGCAGTCGAACACCAAGCACCGGGGTCAACACCAGCGCCTCTAGCGGATCATTTTCGAGTGGAACCATCCAGAGAGCGCAGAACCATGCCGTTTTCCACACTACGTTATTCTAGGCGCTGTAGCAAATAGTAACACACAACTCCTCCTTCTATTTACTTAAGTTAATAGGTCATTCGTGCTATGAATTGGACGAACACAACACAAACGTCCGCCCCACACCAAGGCACATGTGAACCTCCGAGAACTAAGCCTGGTCAAAGCAAACTATTTTAAGTGGCAGCAGCCCTTTTGTGTCCCCACGCTTTTGATGGGCAATTGTTCTCCCATTTAAATACATGGAGAATTTGATGCTGAAGGTGCTGCTATTACATTAAATTGCAAGTTTAGTTTCATCTTAACGTCAGAAATTGTGTCTGAACATGATAGTTGAATAATAAGTGCTGTGAAAATATTTTTTTTTAAATGACGATCGTCAAGAACAGAGAGGATATCGGAACTCACAAGAACCTTAAAATTTGATCAGCACTTGTTTACGCCACTTGTAATTTTCACAATTTAAGGGCCTTTTTGTTGTGAATACGGTAAAAAATAATACATAATAATTCCGCGTGATTGTATTTTTATTTTTATAGTTGTTTTTAATAATTGACTTCTTCTTTTCACGTGATATCATACTTTTCCGCATGACTAGTAAATATGGCCCTCTGTTTTATATATACACATTTATCGAGAATAATAATTGTTACAAAAAAAAATTATGTTCTGTTTCATGTCTCGCAACCTCTAGGGCTTTCATATTTACAAAAAATGTAATTTTAAAATTGTTGTTTCCAAAATAAAGGACAAAAATACGAGATAAAATGTCTGCTTGCTTAATACAATGAAAACATACGTTACTATTAAGTTATCGGATAAGGCATAGTGTCATAGTGTATAATAATAAATATCTTGCCATTACGCACTTAATATATATATCATATATTATAATTTTTGGAGTTTCTCTGCTTTCACCCATTCTTTGAATTACACATACGCACAACCAGTGAAAAACATAGAGTGTAGCGTAAAAATCTGAATTTTTGTAGTATGACCCGTGGCAGTTAGGCACGACCCAAATGGCGTCTAGTTTAGTGCTCGTTGTGCATAAACATACCATATATTGCCCTTTTGAGCTACTCTGCCGTTGCGCTTTCATATATTAATTCTTAGTTTCAGGAGAATGTAATTTTCGGAAACTTATTACTTGCTACATAACCTTAAAGCTTTGCTAAACCCATTTTTATTATCGATTTACACGAGAAATTATTATCTTCGTTGAAAATAACGTTTTAATAGCCACCCCATTGTGCTCCAATGAAAAGCTTAGGACAACCAAATGACGAAAGAAATTATTTAGGGATACAACAGGGGTGGCGCCGCCACCGGAAAACTTTGGCAATGAACAGCCCCATTGGAAATAACGTTTGACAAGACAAAGCGCCGTTATTAGTACATAATAACAACGTGTGTATTGAAACACCACAACTTTACATATTAATACATTCAAAATTATCTTGATGCAGTATTTTACCTAAATAGAAGAGTCCCGGCTAACAGAGGAACTCGAGACATCTCTCGGAATTTCTACAAACTACATCAAATTTTCAATCATGCGATAGCTGGTAAACATATGCCATCTATCATTCACAATACAACCTAAATGGTCGAGGATATCGTGGGCAAGCTTACTAAAGTGTAAATCGTCAACCCAGAGACATACTGTAAACAAACCGTCTCACCGATTCGATGTATCACTCCGCGTCAGCTGATTCATAACCACCGACGGAGAACACGGAGACCTTCCCACACGCATAGAACTCGCCATGTTGAAAGTGACACTACTTCCTTGCAGTTCACATGATTATTTTTAGAAAATAACCAATGTTATAAAATATCATTATGTACACAAATCTCTAAGCTCATTCAAAGTTTCAATGCATATTCCTACAAAATGTTCGCACTTATCTTGCCTTGCCAAGTCACCAAGTTATTTTATGAAGTGCACTATATTTGGCGGAACAAAAATCGTTATTAGGATGCTTGTCAACGTTTCCAACCGCAATAAATTTACGAACTTTGTTTGTCTTGTTTTGATCATCATCATCAATATATTTATTGGACTTACAGCATTGCATATAGCTGTTTATACCCATTATATATTTTATTTACATAAGATACAATTTACATAAAATCTACAAATAAATTTCAAATACACTATCTATATCAAACCTTACAAATATGCAGTACCATGTTATATCATCTTGTCTAAAAAATGCAAGTAAAATATATTCAATTCGCATGTAAGAAAGAAGCCACATTTATTTTATTTTTCTCGCTAACTTTATAATTACAGATATTAATTAATTTTCAAAACTATTTTCATCTTTGCACTTGTTCCAAATTTCATACATAATACCACAAACAAGATCTGTGATATTATATTGTTTTCGAAAAACAAAGAATAATATAAAAATTTATACTTTCATGGTAATAGAATCATCTTTCAGAAAATAACGTAAGGAGACTCGTGCATTCTTCGTAATTTCCTTGCCGCATTTCAATGTTATCCCTCATGTCATCTATCTGCTCTGTTCCTTCACTCACTGGTATACAATGCCTCACACTAAGCACTTGGTAAACCTGCCCGCGCACGGCGCATCTGGGACTCGCCCCTTCCCTCGGACCTCCAGGAAAATAGGTAACGGATTCACCAACTGCCCGTCGCCCCCGACACTTTCCAACCGGACCACTTCCCACCAGTGCCTCACAATCGCGTCAGTAAACATGAGGTCCATCTCGGGGAAAATAGATGAGTTCAGACACATTGTTCTCGAAAGCGAATTTGATGTAGTAATCTTCACAGAAATCTGGCTGAAAGACAACGATGACGCTTCCAGTTTTCACGTCGAAGGCTACACGGTACTTCGAAAGAATCGAGTCCACAAACGCGCCGGTGGCATTATTTACTGTCGTGATGACATTCCTGCCCAGATGCTTGACTGCGAAAATGTTGCTCCTGGCGACGACATAGAAATACTATGTGCGTCATTGAAAGTAAAAAACAAATTACTTGGCATAATTGCCGCATATAGATCCCCCCCCCAAATATCCCCTATACTAGGCTGTCAGTTCTTGAAGATTACATTGCTCACGTGTTTCCTACTGTGGATAATCTAATTGTATCCGGTGACATGAATAGCGATTATTTATCACCAAATAAACCAGAAACAGTTTTCTTCAAATCAATAGTAAACACCTTCGACATGACGCAAGTCATTCGTAAACCCACTAGAATAAAAAAACAACAACTCTAAAACATTAGTGGACGTCATCATTGATGATGCATCCATTGTACACTCCGCTGACGTAACGGTGCCGATCAGTAATTCAGACCATTGTTTGACTTACATCACGGTCCTTCTCAAGAAACCCGATAAACGTTTCAAAATAATTTTGTACAGAAACTACTCATCGTTCGATATGGAGAGTTTTGAAACGAACGCTAAACATTTTCACTGGGACAATATTAAGCATTTCGAGAGTATTGACGAAAAAGTAAACTTTGTTAATACTGGTATTAAGACTATTTTCGATAAGCATGCCCCTATATGTACTGCACGAATAACCAAGAAAAAATACCGTGGATAACCGACAATACCAAACTATTAATTAAACTTAGAGATAATGCTCTTAGAAAATATAAGCTGACGAACAATCCGTCATATTAGGATTATTATAAAGAACTTCGGAATTTCACCACGTTGGTTATAAGACAGGAGTAGAATTTAATGTGGGAAGAGATAAAGAAATGTGGTATTTACGGAAAGGTGGAGCCGAGTGTCCCACACTTTTTAAATGATCCACATCTGTTAAACACCCACTTTATTGACAGTTCCAGTCTCTCTAACCAAGAAACCGATCTTATCCTCGAAGAGGGCGAACGCTTCCTTACAACTACGTTTACTAAAAACGGCGACACTTTCTTCTTTCGGCCCGTCAAAGGAGCAGAAATTGCACAACTCGTGTCCAAAATCCGTTCCAATTCTTGTGACACAGACGGTTTAAACCTAAAAATGATAAAACTAATCCTTCCACACATTCTTCCACCTCTGACTCACTTGATAAATTTCTCGTTAGATAAGAACACCTTTCCCCTTGCATGGAAGGAGGCTAGAATCCTGCTCTTACCGAAGAAACGACACGTGACCGATAAGATCGACTTACGACCAATTAGTATGTTACCTGTTTTATCAAAAGTTATCGAGAAAGCAATGTACAAGCAGATAGAAAGTTTTGTTACCAAAAATCAAATATTGCCTGCAGTACAGTCTGGTTTCCGACTTTCCCACAGCACTGCAACGGCGCTCATGAAAGTAACAGACGACATTTTACAAACGCTAAACGAAAGTAAGGCTGCAGTCTTGGTGTTGCTTGACTTGTCCAACGCGTATCTCATCAGCTACCCCTTTCGAAAATGAGTTACTGCGGTTTCTCGCCGGGAGCAATAAAATGGTTCCAGTCTTACTTTACTGGGCGAGTACAATCGGTGACGCCTCCCAGTAGGGGAAAGGCAGAACTTAAGATCATCCCCCCAAAATCTAACAATTTTATAGTGAGCTCTCTAGTGTAATTTAACTGAAAATCAAGATTTCAGCTGATTTTCCAAGTGTAAAAAACTGAAAATTTGCTTCACGCAAGAGTTAAAATTCCAATTTTATTGTATAAAAATTCTAAGATTTAGATAATTTCCCTCTATGACACCCAATTTTTTTGATTTCACTTTTTCATATAATTAAAGCGAAATTCATTATTTTTCAAAGTGTTAAAAAAATAATTGAACGCAAAGTTCAATCTTAAATGTTTTTGCAAAATACCCCAGTATCAATTCGGTTCATTTATATCTGAACCGAAGATACTCCACCTGCATATTTCCATACCGCAATGTATAATAACTAATCTCTTACACTGTTTGTACTCGAAACTAATAGTTGGCTATCAGTATAAAAAAAGAGAGGTTACTGTCTATTATTATAATTTTTTATTGATAGAAGCCGAATAGTTTTCATTTGAGCATCAGAAAAGAGGTTTGTTAATCATTAATTTCCAAAAAATATATAGTTTTGTTGTAGACAAACATATAAAAAACAAATATTTATTACAGTGTATAGTATATTTTTATAATTTTTGTTTTTTAAAATAATATAAATTTATAATTATTTTAATTAAATATATGTTACCTTAAAAATATTTTTGTATATATAAAACCTCATTACAAAATTTACAATTTTTTATAAATTTTGAAAAATAAAATTTAAAAAAATTAAAAAACAAAAAATGAATAAACAAGAGATTTTATATCATAATATATATATCATACAACAGCTATAAATAATGAAGCTTCAGATATTTCAAATTTTCTAGCTAAACTTAAAACCAAAATTAAAAATGAAATCTGTAAAAAACGTACAGAATGTTCCCTCAAAATATATTTTATTTTAATATTAAATTATAGGAATTCTCGTGATGAAGAAGAACAAGAATTTTATCATTGTTCTAATGTAAAAATTATATACTATAATGACATTTTTCAATTAAATGTTATTTATAATAGCATTTGTGAAGAACTTAAGTTAAAACATGAAAAGTTGCAAAAAAAGGTTCGGGTTGGACACTTAATAAACTTGAATTAAAAATACCAAAATATGTCCCCTTTGGGGGATCTAGTTATTTTAGATTGCCTGAAGAGATCAGAAACAAAAAAGCTGTATTCAATATTAAAAGTGATGATAATAAATGTTTTCTCTGGTGCATCTTAGCATATTTTCATCCAGTTAAAATTAATAAAAATCGTGTCTCCCAATATAAAGAATTTGAAACAAAGTATAAAAAATTCATGAGAGGAATAAAATATCCAGTAGACATCTCAGCTATCGAGCAATTTGAAAAACAATAATACATAGCTGTACATGTTTATAGTTATAATAAAGAAAATCATGATATTTGTGTACTCAGACAGAATCCACCACCATATGATGCACATATTATAAGATTATTATATGTTGAAAAAAGAAATAAGAAACACTATTGTCTCATACAGGATCTTGCAAAATTGGTAAGAAAACAAACAACACTACATCGTGGTAGAGTTACGATATGTGATAGATGCTTGTGGAAGGAAGGGGTTTCAAATCATGCGAACAGCAATTACATGAACATATTCGAAAATGTTATCTTCATCCTCATGTAACTTACAAATTTCCATCCAAAAGTATTCAATTTTCTAATTATAAGCCACTGCTACGATATCCATTTGTAATCTATGCTGATTTTGAAACAATACAGAAACTAATGGCAACAAGTCTTCCAAATTCAAGTACATCATATACAGCAAATATAGCTAAGCATGAACCCTCTCGCTTTATAATAAAATTAGTAAATACTTATGGAATAGAAATACATTTACCTTCCAATCTATTTCTATATCGAGGCAAAGATACATCTCAAAAATTTATCGAAATACGTCGAGAGTGGGTAAACATTCTTGGTCCAATTTTACATAAAGAAATACCAATGAAGAAACTTACACCAAAACAACAACAGGAATATAATAATGCTATACGTTGCAAATACTGTAAAAGAAATTTTAATTCATATAATCAAAAAAAGAAACACCACAACCATTTTAATGGAGAATATATTAGTACAATTTGCAATTCATGTAATTTGCAAATACAGAAACCTAACTTCGTTCCAGTGTTCATTCATAATTTACAAAATTTTTATGCGCATTTATTTATCAAAGCATTGGAGTATGATGCAGAGAAAATTAATATTATACCACGAAGTAAAGATAAATATATTACCATAGAAAAAACTATCAGATTAGAAAATGAAAAAAACAGTTGTTCTTAGATTCCTGGATTCATATCAGTTTCTTTCCAGCAGCTTAGCTACTCTGGTCAATCAATTAACAGAAGATGAATTTATTTATACAAGAAAAGAATTTGGTAGTAATATCATAAAATTACTAATGAGAAAGGAGTCTAACCTTATAAATACATGGATAAGTTTGAAAAATTTGATGAGACACAGTTACAACCGAAAGAAGCATTTTATAACCATCTTCAGGATAAAGAATATAGAGAGGAAGATTATCTACATGCGCAAACAATTTGGAACATGCTAGGTTGCAAAACAATGGCAGATTATCATGACAAGTATTTGAAACTAGATGCTCTCTTGTTGGCTGATGTGTTCGAGACTTTTCGAAAAAACTGTTTTAACTTATATGAACTAGATCCTGTATTCATGTACACAACACCTGGTTTATCCTGGCAGGCCATGCTTTTAAATACAAAAGTTGAAATTGGTCTCATCAACGATATTGACCAATTCATGTTTGTTGAATCTGCTAAACGTGGTGGTATAGTCCAGTGTCCTTTAAGATATGCAAAAGCTAACAATAAATATTTACCTGATTATAATGCTAATGAAAAATCTAAATACATATCCTGATTATAATGCTAATGAAAAATCTAAGTACATATTTTACATTGATATGAATGCCCTATATGAACATGTCATAACTCAATCACTCCCAATTGGTAATTTCGAATGGATGACCGATACAGAACTTAAAAACAGGGATTTCTTAAACTGGTCTGAAGATCATCCAAAAGGTTGTCTTTTGGAAGTTGATTTGGAATACACATTACATCTCCATGAGAAACACCACGGACTAGCTATGGCACCAGTATCTCAAAAGGTTCCATTACGTGGTTCATTATCGACTGTTACAATATTATTTGAAGCAAGGTATGATATTAACAAAAATACACAAATGTTTAAAATTTGGAAAAAAATGGTTAGCTCAATATATCGAGAAAAATACAAAAAAAACGAATACAAACAAATTCTAAAATTTTGAAAATTCTTTATAAATTAATGAGTAACGCCATATATGGGAAAACTTTAAAGAACAAAAAAATCGAGTGAGGTGTAATTTGGTGTCAGATGGAAAAAAAAACTAGAAACTTATTGCCGATCCTACATACAAAGGTTTTACAAGAGTTACTAAAAAACTAACTCTTGTTGAAAGATCTAATGTCAATGTAATGTGTGATGCACCAGTAGCTGCGGGTGTTACTGTCTTAGAATTATCTAAATTGGAGATGTATAAATTTCATTATGATGTGATAAAACTGAGATACAAAAATAAAATTGAAGTAGCATATATGGATACTGATAGTTTTCTATATGAAATAGAAACAGATGATTTGTACAGTGATCTGTTTTCTACGAAAAAAATATTTTGTTTTTAGTAACTATCCAGAAAATGATGTATTATACAGTGTTGAAAATGAAAGATGAAGCAGCAGGAACTATAATATCAGAATTTGCTGGACTCAGAGCAAAAATGTATTGTCTCAAAATAGATGAAAAAGAAGAAGAAATTAAAAAAGCTAAGGGTGTGAATCAAGTATGTACAAGAAAACGTACAATGAAAGATTTTAAAGAATGTTTATTTAATAATAACAAAATATTAATGTCTGCACTTACTCTCACTAGCAAATTGGAGGATGGTGTGAATACTACAATAAAAGATTACATAGCTCTTGATGGTAATGATAATAAATTGCAAATATTAGATTGCAATGTCCATACTAAAGAATATGGACACTATAAGACAAGTAAACATTGTGATAAATGTAAGTTGAGCATAAACAAGAGAACTTACAATGAAAGATTTTAAAGAATGTTTATTTAACTAGCAAATTAGCTGGTGTTTATATTACAAAAAAATAAAGTAGCTCTTGATAGCAATGATAATAAATTGCAAATATTAAAATTGTAAAAATAATACATTAGTATTAAATATTTAATATTAAAAATAGTATTAAAAATTATTCTATTATCTATAAAAATATATATATATAAATATTAAATAGTATAAAAATTAAAATTGTTGTATTTTTATTATATTATATTAAATAGTAATATACGGTAAATAGTATTAAAATTATTCTATTCTATTCTATTAAAATTGTTCTATCACTCTTTTATTCTTTACATCATAAATATATGACTTTTCTATAATTAAAATTGCATTGCATATGGTATTTTCAAGTAAAGTTTCATGAAATTCACATATTAATTTAATATTTGTTCGATCATTAAACCACCAATTTTCTTTTTCAAGCATTTATTGAAAACATTGGTCTGTGAATTATAAAACTCGTCTGGATTATAATACATATCGATATTTCCTTCAGTGATCCTCTTAAAAGCACTAAATGCTTCATATAATTAAATAATCTTGATCTGCAATGTTTAAATTATAATTTTCACGTGGAAATACCTCATTTCGACCATTCTTCAGATATACATTTTTAATTTTGCAATTATCAAACTGGCTGCTATCTTTTTCCTGATTTTCATCTCTCCCTGTCTGAAACAATACAGCTACAAACTCTGGAATATCGTATTTTAGAGATTGAAATTGATTAGTAATATCGAATTCAAAGAATTTACCCTCCACTGGCTTCTGTATACATTGATATGTATAAAATTGTATCGGAATTTGAGGATTTTTCAAAATGTTGGCTTTGTATTTGAGAGCATAATTCGATTCATATTCAGCTATAGACATGCGTAACTCCATAGACTGAATCACACATTTTGCAGCTTCGAATAAACTAGCATCATTGGCTGTTCTATCTGGATTCAAAGTTTTGTATCTCATTATCGAATTATAATCATTGGGTAATCTGCGAAATATGATACTTAAACCACCTTTCCACATGATTTATTTATAATCAGAGAAAAAGCCAAATTACAATCTCATGGGAAACAGTACTGTGTGACTTTTGCTTGAATTTTTGTTCCAGCTTCGAATCCACCAACTTTGTAATATACACTCTCTGATTTGGATAGTTTCAATGTCCCCACTGTAGTGGATGTAATTCCAGGATAATCAATTCTGTCTATGACTGTACCATACTTTCTGATTTCAATTTGTGAGAATAAGAATGGAACAAAATTATCTATAAGTTTTATATTAGCAATAGGGAGATATTCTTCACCATTACGTTTCTTAACAATATCAAATTTTATATACGAATCTGATGTATGGGGATGAATAAACCCATCCCCTATTGTTATGTCAAACTGAATGTCCTTATTCGGTTCATTGAGGTTAGCAAATATCCTACTGTTTGGAGGGAATGACTGCAACTCATAACTCTCGATATTTTCCATTTGGTATTTATTTATATGTATTTTTATTATTGCGGTGGTATATTTAAATATTAATTTATGTTATTGCTCTGGTATTAGCACCTGGAAAATCGATTATCTGATTTTTCTCATTTGTAATTGTTATCTCTATGTAATCAACTTTATCAAGAGAAACAGGGAAATAGACTGGTGGGATTGGGGAATAGATGATAGGTTCGATAAATTCTGAATTAAGCTTAAATGTAGCAATAATACCTGTCTCCTTGTGGTTACCAACTGAATTTTCTTCAGATTTGATAATCATTCCTTTAGCAATGTTGCACTGAATATTCAATGCTTCTAAAGCTAAGAATTTTGGTATAAATGTACTTATGTGCCTAATACCTGCTTCTAATTTGCTATTTTTGGGGAAACCTAGAAGTTCGCCCATGGTAGATAGGTTTCTTTGATAGATACGATCTCCACTCTGTTTGTTACAGAGTTTTGAGATAGCAATACAGTGTTAGAGAGTTCAGATTGTAAAGTTGATAAGTTATATTGTCAAGGGGAATAATATTTTTTTCATTACCCACAAATATAGAATTGTTGTAGATAGTTACATTTGGAATCAGATACATGCTGTAGAAGGCTCTCAGAGCTATGGATTTTGGATAGATAATAGCATCGTGGAGATGTAGTTTCAAGACCGAAGTCTCACTGGAGAGATGAAAAATTCCCATTTTTGAAAATCTTGTAATTTGATGTTATGTATTTTGTTTAATATTCTGAGCATCGTAATGCAAACATGACCACATATAATTTGATCGAAAACTTGAATACGTTCGTCGTTGTAATAAATCTTAACATGTTTTAAATAATGAATTAATTCTGTCAGCGGTACCCCTCCAAAAGAATCGAAAATAAAAACATTGTTATTTTGTTTATAATAGCATATCCAATGGGTACCAATATTTTCGGACTTGTCCAAATTCACCACACCACATTCTCGTGAGTGGGGACTATTTTTAAGGAGAGAATCAGACATGAAAACCCCCTAAAATGTCGAATTTTAAATATCTTAACTAAAGATTCAATGTCTTGGTTTGTGAGCGCTTCTTCTTTTTTTAATTTTCTGAGTACTCTGGACTTCACACCACTACCTATTTCTTTCTCCATGGCAAGATTGTGACGCTTTTGCTCTTGTAGTTCTGCCTTATTCTTTTTTTAATTAATTATAGTTTTGGCAATAGCAGCACTGCCCCCAGCTAAGCTCCCCACTGCCCCCAATGCTGCTGAAATAGCTGGAATGCTGAATATGAATCCACCACTATGTGTTTTTTCTTGTATTTTGCAAATGCTTTAATTGTGTCGTATTAAGTAATAATTTCATCTCATTTCCTTTGGCTATTCATTGCCTCTTCTTTTCCTGTTGTTTTTTAGTTAAAATTGCATTAATTTTTAAATTTTTAATATCATTATATGAGTAGTCATAGAGGGGGCACGAGCGGCCACCCCCCAAAATCTAACAATTTCATAGTGAGCTCTCTTAGTGTAATTTAACTGAAAATCATGATTTTAGCTGATTTTCCAAGTGTAAAAAACTGAAAATTTGTTTTACGCAAGAGCTTAAATTTCAATTTTATTGTATAAAAATTCTAAGATTTAGTTAATTTTCCCTATGACATCCAATTGTTTTTAAAAAAATCACTTTTTTCAAATAACTAAAGCGAAATCTATTACTTTTTAACTGTAAAAAATAATTGACTCATTAGAGTCAATTTTAAAAATGTTTGCAAAATACCCCAGTATACATTCGGTCCATTTATATCTGAACCGAAGATACCGTACTTACATATTCTCATATCCTCCAAGTGTTATGACATTTTTATTCACACTGTTTGTGCTTGTAACTAATCAGTAACATCATAGCGGTAGAAGAAATATACAAGTTTAATGTATTCTAGTATTGGGGAGGGGGGCACAAACTTAGCTACGTCAACTTAAGAGCGCTCTATTATTGTCTTCAGCTAAATCTCGTTACTGCTTGAACATGTTATAAAAGATTAGGTAATGAAACTTGTTTCTGACAAGTACTTTTATTGCAACTAGATGGCGAGCACTTACACATACATACTTCTATTTGTTAGTAACCCCCCTCTCTCTCTTCTAGATAAGTGTAATATGCAAGTGTATGTACAAACATTGAGGCATTGCTACATGTTACTAGCTCGGAGAAAGTTACTCATGCTCAGTTATGAAAGCTATATTAGTATTCTCTATTGCAACTAGATGGCGAGCACTTACATATGTACACACACGTACACGCATGCTTCTATTCTGTTTTTAGGTTTCTCCAAATACAATTATTTGCTACTAGATGGCAATACTGTGTAAAAATAACCTTTTTCTCTTCGGAGGCTCTGTAATATGCAGGAACAGGCAATGCTCTGTTAGAAATATTATTAATTTACAAAACAGTGTTGTTCGGAAAATCCAAAGGTTCCATGTTTTTTTTTTTTTTTGTTTTGTGTAGGTTGCTTAAGGTTACATGATTTATTGCAAGGCAAAGATATTGGCTAGTTAGGGAAAGTTATGTTAATAAATATTGTCTTGGGGGGAATGTTAACCCCTTCCTCTCCTCTCTTTTCTTCTCCTTCTAAAAAATCAGAGACAAAAACTATGCATGAATGGCGAGGTCATGTTGTGCGAAGAGAAATCAATATTAGTGTGTAACACTAACATATGTGGCGTACGAAGAGGGGATCGATGACAGTTCGTGACATGACAGGCTAAACAGATTCAACTTGGAATAAATATTGTTATTTGTTTCTTTGCTTGTAATAAAGAGAGACAATAAGTAATAGATTTTGTCTATTATAGTTTTCTTAACCTAGTGTTCACTTGCAAATTATTAAAATACTCATATCTCGAAAACTATACAACGTAGAATGGTGCGGTTTTTTTATTCGCTTCGTCTCAACGTACTCTTTAAAATGAGACCAAAGTCGACATAGCTTATCATAAAAAATATTTTATATTTTAAGAATTTGTAAAAAATATAATATATTAAAATGATAAAATATCCCAAAAGAAAAAAAATGCCAATGAATGTATTTGGCTATAACAAGCAACATATTTCCCAAATAGAGAGAAGTCCAGACAGCAGCATGCAAGTGATTTCCGAACATCATCGTAAATTGAGATGGTTGGTCATTATTCAACTTAATAGTATATGGTACGAAGTTGATGAGAATACCGGAAAGCAACTATATGTTTTAACAACAACTATCCATCATATGAAATCGCTGTGACAGGAAAGATCCAAATAAGTGTCTTTCCATCCAATTCAGCAGTTGTACACATAGGTCGAAATTTGTACAGAATTAATCACAATAATATGATTCCCAACACAATATATGATGTGGAAGCAGGTGAGTTCCTCTATGCTGAAATAATTGGCGATTATGATAAACTAATTCCCCGTTTTATCGAAATAAGAATAATCTATCTTCTTATGAATATACAAATTCCGAAACAAAAATAAAATAATAAATACAAAAATAAATCATAAACAAATAAACAAAACAAAATGGACATATTTGGAAACAGAAGAAGGCAGGAAATACCAGATAATTTTAGCGACATTTCCAGATTAGACGAACGTCTTAAGAAACTTAAATCTGATTTATTAATATTACAAAATTCTTTGAATGTAAGCCTACACGCTGAAATTACCAATCTACAGTCTGAATTAATTAATCCCATAGTAAAAATTGATGAGGAACTCAAGTCTTTACTTCAAAAATATACTAATTTAGCGTCTCTCGATAATGTTGAAAATTTAAAAGAGAATTTAGCTAAATTAAAAAATGATCTTGAGAAATTCAGTCAAATTCACACAACTATTTCGGAACATCTAAAGCAAGAACTAAATAAACAAGCGAATACTATTCGTACCGAACTACTTTCCATAATTGAAACTATCAAGACTCAAGAGCAATATGAACTGCTTAATGCAAGCATTCTTGAATTACGGGAGCAATTTTTATCTTTTGAAATTCCCTCACTGAAATATATTAAATCCGAACTGCAAACAGACCAATTACATGCAGCCATAACAGAAGTTCAATCCAAACTACAAATATTAAAAGACTTTATCAATAATTTACCTTCATCTTCCGAATTAAATGCCATCGCTCGCAGTGTTGCAAGCATCAAATTGCAATTAGAAACTTACGAAGATTTTGGAAAGATACAGGGTACCATAGCTTATATTGAAGATACTTTGACAACCATGAGAAACGAATTGACGAATGTACAGGAAACTCTGGAATTTAAGTTGCCAAGCATAATCGAATCTTTAAATGTAATTCAACGAGGATCAACACTGAATCTGAACTATATTATATTCACCATCTCATAGACTACATACAGAACAAATTGCAAACACTGCAACAGTCTACACCCTACGCAAGATGACACACAGCAACTTAAAAATGCCTTAACCAGTGTAGCAACTGCTACAGAATTAGATGTAGTTAAGCAAGTTTTAACCTCACTTCAAAACACAGTATCAAATTTACCCACTTCCTAGGAAATGAGATCTGTTAAAAGAGCAGTAAATAGAATATTGAAGTCGGATAACATTAAGAATATTCAAGCAGAAATTGCCATAATTCAAGATACTATTGCTACTTTGCCTACCAATCAGATTGTGAATGAATTACATGCATTGTTTGTAGAAATCAGAAGGCAGGTATTAGATCTTACAAACCAGAGCACTAAATTGAAACTTGTAGAAAGTTTACTGGAGATTACTTCCAACATTAGATAACAAATTGCTACCCTCGAAACAAGCCAAGAATATGCTTTATCAGGGTTTACATCAGAACTTCACGATCTCAAAGAACAATTTAAACAATTGTATGTCGATGTGAAAATCAAACCCAGCTACGATGAAGTGGTAAGCACCATAAAAGAATATCAAGAAACGGTATTAAGCAGATTAGACGATCTCGAATTACGTCAATTTTTCACTGTTGAGATAGTTAGGCTTGAGAGTGTACCAAATGTACGAGGGCACTGGACTTATGTTAATGCAGGAAATGTTTACAAAATGTACCCTTACAGTCAGTCTCATGAATTTTTCCTTGGTGGCGAAATTAAATTTTTAAAATTTGGCGATGTGAAGAAGGGAAAGCATGTGGAAGTACCAAATTTCACCATACAGAGAAAAGATGGCGTCTACAAAGCACTACACATACCTGTTGCATATTGGTACGAATCTGGAAATAAATATAAAATACATGAGGATCAAGAATTATCTGTTTTTCTTGTGCAAGCCAATGACAAATTATTATTTGAGGTGAAACAATTATACCCCGAGGATAATCCATTTTATGTCATATTTTCTTATAGAATCCGATGTCAAGACAAGATATAGTTAATGAATTACACAGACCAGCTCGTCGTAACTACAAACGACTGAGTGTGGTAACGAAAGGTGTGAATGATTTGTTTCAGGCTGATCTGATTGAGATGGCCCCTCCAAGTGGGACTTTAAAAAAATTGGATAAGATAAATCATGGTTACAAATATATGCTTACAGTTATTGATACCTTTAGCAAATATGCATGGGCTGTTCCCATAAAATCCAAGACTGGTACTTGTTTTACTGAGGCTTTTAATTCGATATTTAGTGAGGGAAGGATAGCAAAATATTTACAGACAGACAGAGGGAAAGAATTTTACAATTCTACATTTGCTAAGTTAATGCAACAACATAATATTAAACATTATTCTACATACAGTGATCTGAAAGCTAGTATAGTGGAACGATTCAACAGAACACTAAAAAATCGCATGTGGAGACAATTTATTCTACAAGGCAATTATAAGTGGGTGCAAATTTTAGCCGAGCTCGTTCATGATTACAACAATACAGTACACAATACTAACCACATGAAACCTGTTGAGGTAACCAAATCTGATGAGCAACGATTGATTTCTACTGTTTATTGTAAAAAAATATAAATATACTACCAAGAAGCCAAAGTTTAAGATAGGGGATCAGGTAAGGGTCAGTAAATATAAACAGTTACTCGAGAAGGGATTCACTAAAAATTGGATACGGAGTTATTCTCAGTGGTTCAAGTTTTACCCAGGAATAAAAATACATATATCATAAAAGATAACAAAATATTGAAAGGGAGATTCTATGAAGAGGAACTTAGTAAAACATACTATCTAATCGAGAAAATATTGAAGAAGAAAAATAATAAATTGTATGTGAAATGGTTAGGTCTGCCAGACAAAAGTTGGATAGAAGCAAACCAGGTGATTCTTTGACACCAACATGGAATGTGGTACAGCGTTTACCAGATGTAGTGGAAACTAATTAAAAAATGGAGAGTTGTTACCTGATAACATAAGATGTACAGAATTTTTGTATACGTTTTGCATTTAGCTTGAAACGAAGGAATCACATACTGCCTTTCTTAAATGACGTTAATTGGCTGAATATGACACGGCGCAGAAAACTACATCTGGCCTGCGCAATATTAAAAATTCTGCAAACAAAAACACCGACATACTTATACGAGAGAGACTAATTTAGACACCACATACACAACTACACGACTCGACACTCTAAGAAACTTCATCTGGACAGATTCTCAAAATCCATATTCCTGTCATCCTTCAAAGCTGCTTGTGCTATTGTTGGAATGCGCTGCCACCAGATGCTACCTCGTGTGCGACATACAACAGCCAAGGTACCTTTATTAGGTAGGCTATTCCCGAGGTTTCGAGATTTTTTTCCCATGATCCTGTGCGCGCTATGACGTCATTAAGAGGACAGAATGGAACTTGTTTCGGTAGAGTATACGGAAGGTTGAGATAAATGGGTCGATTTTTTACTTATACACACCTTTTATTGAATGCCGGTAGAATGAGTACAAATTGCCCTGTTTGTGCTCTTGCCACGTGCAATAATAATAGAAGAAAATCGCCTGGAATAAAGTGATCATCGATTCCCAAAAAAAAAGTTGCTGCAACAGGATTGATTAAATTTGTTCCTCCAAATTTCGGACTTATTCAGTGGTGCAACCGGGGGGGGGGGGGGCATGGAGCATTGCCCCCAACCTTCGACGGAAGTCAATTCTAGGAGGGGCAAACATTGATGTCCAAGGACACCTGCAGGGGGCATTGCCCCATTCTATTTCAAATTTTATACCAATAAAAATACATTTCGTAAAATTTTCTTCCTCAATTCGCTTGCAATGCCTGCTTTTCTCAGTCTCGTCTAGTTCAGAGCCGTAGGTAGGGGGCGGCGGGAGTCGGCCATGGGCGCCAAATTATCTAAATTAAAAAAAAAAACAAGTTGTGAATCAGAGAATGCCTTGGCGCCATGTGATATTATTTGCTCCCTATTAAATCTATATTGTTTTAAATTGCAAAATTTGGATCTAAAAATTTTCTTTCTCGCTTCGATCGCAATATAGGCCTAATTGTGTTCTATAATGTAATGTATTTAAATACTATGTTTTGTATATATGTATTGAATAAACTTTGAATACGTACATAATTTAGTGTTAGGATCTTTCATATGTATTTTCTTATTTTATGTCGCTCCATGTTGCATATGTGTAAAACATATGTTGTACATGAAAGTTATACATGTTATATGTACAAAAAATAATTTCAGCATGCATTTATCATTCATTTTCTTCCATTCAAAAATAGTTTGTGTGCTTGTTTTCAATTATTAGCTAATGTAAAATTGCTGGTGTTGAAAAAATATTTCAAATCGTTTGTTCCAAATAAATGCTTTCGCACATATGTTACATCTATCCCCCTTTTGCGTAATTTATGAGAATAATAACGTCTCTGATACTACTACTACTACTAGTAATAATAATGTCATTATTAATGTTATTATTATTATTATTATTATTATTATTATTATTATTATTATTATTATTATTATTATTATTGGTACGTTTATCCTGGTACTTGCCCCCGGAAGACAAAAATTCGTGGTTGCGCCTCTGGCCTTACTTCCACACTCGCCTTCCGTATCGTCACGTATGCAACTTTAAAAAACCATTACACAATCGAAACTCAGTTTATAAGTATTGCTTCATTGAATATTGAGGGCAAGATAAGATTTATTAGCTTTGAAATTGAAACATCGCCCGCGAGAATAATACTTTCACCATCTCGTAGGTAGCCAACACTAATTAACAATTGCACTGTGTTACTTTACTTTATGTGCATTTGTTGAGAAATTGTGCTGAAAATATAATGTACGACTTACAGGACAGACGTCTCTCCCCTTCACATCCTTTCAATCTTCTCGTCAATCAATGAGAAGAGCTGTCATGTAAATAATGCCCAAAGAAGCTATTCAATGTAAAGCATACTTATGAAAGCAAGGGAAATTTTATCAATGATTTTTGTATTATCAATATAATATGTTGTATATACATAATATGTATATATTGAGGTGGTGTGTTTGAATTTAATTCGCAGTGTGTGGTTTTGTTTAATTTTAATGTAAATTAGATTACAGGATTTTAAATTTTAATATTTATTTTGTCCGGCAAAATTCGTGCCAGCTGCCGCGGTTAGACGTGGGGACATAAGTGGAGAGTTGTTGGCTTAATTGTAGTAATAATTGATTTTTGGTTGTTTATATTTTATTTATTAGGTGAAATTTTTAATATAATTTGTTCTCTATTTTTATTAACTCTATAAAGATGATATGTTAAACTAGGATTAGATACCCTATTATTATCATTGTAAATTTGGTTTGAGTAGTATTAGTTATGATCTTGAAACTCAAAGAATTTGGCGGTGCTTTATTCTATTTAGAGGAACCTGTCCCGTAATCGATATTCCGCGTTGTATTTGACCTATTATTGTAAAATATCAGTTTGTATACCGCCGTAATTTGAATATTTAAATATATATATTCTTTTTTTCTGTTGAAATATATTTCAGGTCAAGGTGCAGCTTATTAGTGGGTGGAGATGGGTTACATTATGTTGATTTGGATAATGTATTGGAATTATATTTGAAATTGGATTTAATCGTAATTTTGTTTTAGAATAACATTTTGGTTTATTAGCTCTAGGGCATGCACACATCGCCCGTCGCTCTCATTTATATAGGTGAGATAAGTCGTAACATAGTAGGCGTACCGGAAGGTGTGCCTAGTTTGAATAATATCAAAATATTTCTGTTAGTTAGAATATTCATTTACATTGAGTAAGTTAGTCGTGCGATTCGACATATTTTGATAGAAATTTTATTACTATTTGAATTTAGTTTATAAGTTGATTTTATATGAAAAGTAATTTTATTGGGGTTGGTTATATATTTAGTATATATAAATTAGTTTGTTATAGGTTATTAGTACAGTGTTGGGATTTATTAAATATATGAAATATTAATTTTTATTATAGGAGATGTTAATGATCGTACCTTTTGTATCAGGGAGGATGAAATTTTAATTGAATATTCTATTTTCTCGAAGGGTAAGGAGCTAGTAGATTAATTTTAAGGTAAAAGTGTTATATTTTTCTGTTAAAATTGTTATTTGTAATAAAATGTTATTCGACTTATCTTATATCTAGTTATTAGGGAATTATATTTAATATAGCTTTACATTTTAATATTTTTTATACTACTATATGTATTATAATATTAATGTTTAGTTATGACTAGGGGGATGTGCTTCTGGTTAATATATTGGTTATAACTTTATATTAAACTATTATATTTATTGGTTTGGAGATTGCTAATTTTTGTAATTTTGTTATAATTTATTTGAAATTTTATTAAAAATTTAGTTTGGTTTTACTTGCTTACTTAATTATATGTTTTAATTGGTTTTATTTTGAAATTATGATTCTATTAGTATATTTATTTAATTAATTAAAGGAATTAGGCAAAATTTATTCTCGCCTGTTTATCAAAAACATCTTTTCATGATTTTTATATGAAGTATAACCTGCCCAATGACATTTGTTTAATGGCCGCGGTATTTTGACCGTGCGAAGGTAGCATAATCATTAGTCTTTTAATTGGGGGCTAGAATGAATGGTTGGACGAGGAATAGACTGTCTTTAGTTAATTAATATATAATTTTACTTTAAAGTGAAAAGGCTTCATTTTTTTAAGGGGACGATAAGACCCTATAGATCTTTATATTATTTTAATGATGTTTTGATTAGTGATATAATTATATATATTATTAAATAGTATTTTGTTGGGGTGATGGGAAGATAATAATTAGCTCTTTTTTATTTAATATTCAATAATTTTTGTTATTTAGATCCATTTTTAGTGATTTAAAGAATAAGTTACCTTAGGGATAACAGCGTAATCTTTCTTGGGAGATCATATCGACAGGAGGGGTTGCGACCTCGATGTTGGATTAAGATATCATTTGGGGGTAGCATTTCAAATTTGATGGTCTGTTCGACCTTTAATTTCTTACATGATCTGAGTTCAAACCGGCGTGAGCCAGGTTGGTTTCTATCTCTTAATATTAAAAGTGTTTTAGTACGAAAGGACCAAATACTTATATTATATATATAATATTGATTAATAATAATTACTATTATGGCAGAGAAGTGCATTGAATTTAGAATTCAATAATGAAGATAAATTTCTTTTTATAGTAGATGATATTAGATTTGTTTATTGGGGTTATTTCTTTTATTATTTTAGTTGTATGTGTTTTAATTAGAGTTGCTTTTTTTACTTTATTTGAGCGTAGGGTTTTAGGTTATATTCAAATTCGTAAGGGGCCTAATCGGGTTGGGATTTGTGGTATTTTTCAGCCTTTTGCTGATGCAGTTAAATTATTTACTAAGGAGCAAACACTACCTACTTTAAGAAACTATTATCCGTATTATATATCTCCAGTTTTTAGTTTATTTTTGTCTTTGGTTGTTTGGGTTGTTTTTCCATATCACACCTTATTATTTAATTTTTATTTGGGGGTATTTTTCTTTTTATGTTGTATGAGAATAGGAGTGTATAGAGTAATATCTGCCGGGTGGGCATCTAATTCTAATTATGCATTACTTGGGGGTCTTCGAGCGGTTGCTCAAACCATTTCTTATGAGGTTAGATTAGTATTAATTTTACTATCTTTTATTTTTTTAATTGGTGGTTATAATTTACTTTTATTTTATGTTTTTCAGGATTATTTATGATTTATTTTTATTGCTTTACCATTGGCGTTAGCTTGATTGAGTTCTTGTTTAGCTGAAACTAATCGGACTCCTTTTGACTTTGCTGAGGGGGAGTCTGAACTTGTTTCTGGGTTTAATGTTGAGTATAGCGCTGGCGGATTTGCTTTAATTTTTATATCTGAATATGCTAGTATTTTATTTATAAGTGTTTTATTTAGAATTTTATTGTTGGGGGGATACCACTTTTCTTATTTTTTTTACTTAAGGGTTATTTTTTTAGGATTTATTTATATTTGAATTCGAGGTACATTACCACGATTTCGTTATGATAAACTTATATATTTAGCTTGAAAGAGTTTTCTTCCGGTTTCTTTAATTTTTTTTTTTTTTTTGTTGGTTTTAGGGGATTAATTGTATCAATTTATATTTAGTTGCATAATAATTAGAATGTGAAGACTTCTAGAATATTTATATTCTATTTTATGTTTTCAAGACATACACTTAAAGTTTCAGTCAAGAAGTCATTTTTTTAAAATTTTATCTCATAATAGTAGGGTTGCCGGGGATATAATGAAATATATAAAATATATAATTGTTAATACTTGCCCAGTAGTAATATATGGAGTCTCTACTGGTCGGGCTCCAATTCAGGTTAATAAAATAAAGGTTGCAAACATTAATCAAAATAATACTTGATTTAATGGATAAAATTGTAGTCCGCGAAAATTTCTTTTATGGTGTATTGGTATAATAAATAAAATTATAATAGATAATACTAGTGCTACTACTCCTCCAAGTTTATTTGGAATTGATCGTAGAATGGCGTATGCAAACAGAAAGTATCACTCTGGTTGAATGTGTACTGGGGTTACTAGTGGATTTGCAGGGGTAAAGTTTTCAGGATCTCCTAGGGTTGTTGGAAATATTAATGAGAGTTGTATTAGTCTTAAAATTATAAGTATAAACCCTAATATATCTTTTATTGAGAAATATGGGTGGAATGGAATTTTATCCATGTTGCTATTAATAGATAGTGGGTTATTAGATCCGGTTTGATGCAAGAAAAGTAGATGAATTATGGATATTGCTATTAAAATAAATGGTAATAAAAAATGAAAGGCGAAGAATCGAGTTAGCGTAGCACTATCTACTGCAAATCCCCCCCAAATTCATTGGACTAGTATAGTTCCTAAATATGGAATTGCCGAAAGTAAATTAGTAATTACTGTGGCACCTCAAAATGATATTTGTCCCCATGGTAATACATATCCAACAAATGCTGTTGCTATTGTTGCTAGTATAATTATAACCCCAATAGATCATGTGTGAAAATATAAGTAGGATCCATAGTATATTCCTCGTCCAACATGTATATATATACAAATGAAAAATATGGAGGCACCATTAGCATGAATAGTTCGTAGTATTCACCCATAATTTACATCTCGGCAGATGTGTATTACTCTAGAAAAGGCTAAATCTGTTCTTGAAATATAATGTATTGCTAAAAAAAGACCTGTTAAGATTTGAATTGAAAGACATATCCCTATAAGTGATCCAAAATTTCATCAATAGGAAATATTTAGTGGGGCTGGCAAGTCTACTAATGCATTATTTGCTAATTTAAGTAGGGGGTGATAAATCCGTGCTGGTTTTGTCATTTGTAATTATTTAATTATTTTTAGAGGCCCATGTGAAAGTCTAGTAATTTTTACAATTGCAATTAATGTAATAAATAGATATACTACTGTTATAGTAGTTATTATTATAATGGATTCGTTGTATAATTTTATCCCTGGCAGGGGTGGTGTACTTCTTCAGGTTGTATAGGTATCTATATTTTGTAGTATTGAGGGGACTAATAATGGGTCTATTATTATTAATATAAGTAAACACAATAATATTAAAGTTGCACCCATAATTATTATTTTTGTTCTTATTTTGAATATTTCATTTGGTGTAAGTCTTGTTGTATAAATAAATAGAACTAATATTCCTCCTAAAAATACTAGAAATAATACATAGGAAAGTCATGTGGATTTTAAAAATGTGATTATTGTTAGGCAGGCAGTAATAGTTTGTATAATTAGTGTAATTCCTATAGATAGTGGATGTTTTATATATAATATTATTAATGCCAATAATAATATAACAGTAATTAGTATTAATTGTATTTTAATATCAAGGGGTAGTTTAATAAAAATATTGGCTTTGGGAGCTAATGATGATATAATTATATCTTCCTTGATGTTTTTAGAATTATTAATTCATTAATGATTTACAAGACCATTGTTTTTATTAAACTATAAAAACTTATGTTAAGAGTATTATTTATATTATTTATTTTATTTATTAGATTTTTATGCTTTATTTCTCAACGTAGGCATTTATTAGTAACTCTATTAAGACTTGAATTTATTGTGTTATCCTTATATTTATATATAACTTATTATTTTATTAATAATCAGGAAGAAGCTTATTTTTGTTTATTATTTATTTCTTTTTGTGTATGTGAGGGAGCTCTTGGTCTGTCTGTTATAGTATCAGTTACACGTACTCATGGTAATGATTATTTTAATTCTTTTGTATTATTAAAATGTTAAAATATATTTTTTTATTTTATATTTTTAATCCTTTTGAGATTTAATAGTTCTTTATGAATGGTGGTTCAAATTTCTATTATTTTTGGTTGTTTTTTGTTTTTATTAATAGTATGATTTGGTATCGGAGTATGGGGGACTGGTTATTTTATTGGCTTAGATGTGATGTCTTATTCTTTAATTTTGCTTAGCATTTGAATTATTTTTTTAATAATAGTAGCTAGAAATAGTATTATATCTAGTTATTTTTACCCTTGTAGATTTATATTTTTGTTAATTATTTTATTATTATTATTAATATTAACTTTTATAAGAATAAATTTTTTTTATTTTATTTGTTTTTTGAGGGATCATTAGTCCCTACTTTATTTTTAATTTTAGGGTGAGGATATCAACCAGAGCGAGTACAAGCGGGGGTATATTTACTTTTTTATACATTACTTGCTTCTTTACCTCTTTTGGTTGGTATCTTTATGTTAAATTATAAGATATGGGTTTATATATATATATATTTAAATATATTAATATTAATATAAATTATTTTATTTGATATATTAGAATGGTGTTTGCTTTTTTAGTAAAAATACCTATATTTTTGGTTCATTTGTGACTACCTAGGGCTCATGTTGAGGCCCCAGTTAGTGGGTCTATGATTTTGGCTGGAATTTTATTAAAGCTTGGGGGGGTATGGGATTTTGCGAATTATTTCTTGTATTGAGAGATTAGCTGTTAAATATAATATTTTTTGATTTGGTATTAGAATTGTTGGAATTTGAATAATTAGTCTTGTTTGTATACGTCAAATTGATTTAAAGGCCTTGGTTGCATATTCATCTGTGGCACATATAGGTCTTGTTTTGATAGGGATTATAACTATGGGAGCATGAGGGATAAATGGTAGCCTTACTTTAATAGTAGCACATGGTCTTTGTTCTTCTGGGATATTTTGTTTAGTAAATATTACTTATGAACGATTAGGTAGTCGTAGTATATTAATTAATAGGGGGATAATTAATTATATTCCTAGATTATCTTTATGATGATTTATATTGAGAATTACTAATATAGCTGCTCCTCCTTCTATTAATCTGTTGGGTGAAATTAGCCTATTAAATAGAATTATTGGGTGATCTTACTTTAGTTTTGTAGGTGTTGCATTACTCTCCTTTTTAAGTGCTGGTTATACTTTATATTTATATTCTTACACTCAACATGGAATATACTACTCTGGTGTATTTTCTTGCTGAAGAAGTAACATTCGTGAATATTTATTGTTATTTTGTCATTTATTTCCATTAAATTTTTTAATTGTTTTTTGTTCTCCAATATTTCATTGAATTTAAATTATTTAAGTAGTTTAAGTAGAATAGTAAGTTGTGGGCTTAGTGGTAACTAAAAGTTCTTAGATCAATGGTTTTTAATTTTTTTATTACAAGTATAGTATCAATTATCTTATTAATTAGTAGAATAATTTTATTATTATTAGGGATAGTATTTTTAGTTAGGGATATTACAATTTTTATTGAGTGAAATATTGTTAATTTGAATAGTTCTAGTATTATCATAACAATATTATTTGATTGGATATCTTTAATTTTTATAGGATTAGATATATATATCTCTTCTATGGTTATTAATTATAGAGGTTCTTATATAGAAGGGGACTATAATATAAATCGATTTATTATTTTAGTTTTACTATTTGTTGGATCTATAATGTTTTTAATTATTTCTCCTAATATTATTAGAATTATTTTAGGATGAGATGGCCTAGGACTAGTTTCTTACTGCCTAGTAATTTATTATCAGAATGTTCGTTCCTATTCTGCTGGAATATTAACTGCTTTGTCTAACCGAATTGGTGATGTATTCATTTTATTATCTATTGCTTGAATATTAAATTATGGTAGCTGAAATTATATTTATTATTTATGATTAATTTCTGATTTTGATATGATATTAATTACTAGATTTATTATTATTGCTGGGATAACAAAGAGTGCACAAATTCCATTCTCTGCATGATTGCCGGCAGCTATAGCTGCACCAACCCCAGTTTCTGCATTCGTTCATTCTTCTACTTTGGTTACTGCCGGGGTTTATTTATTAATTCGTTTTGGAGACATGTTGATATATACTGTTTTTGGCAGGATACTTTTATTATTATCAGGACTAACTATATTTATAGCTGGGGTTGGTGCTAATTTTGAGTATGATTTGAGGAAAATTATTGCTTTATCTACTTTAAGACAACTTGGGTTAATAATGTTAACATTATCTATGGGATTAAAGGAGCTATCATTTTTTCATTTATTGACGCATGCAATATTTAAGTCTTTATTGTTTTTATGTGCCGGGGTAGTTATTCATGTGGTAGGGGATGTTCAGGACATTCGTTGTATGGGGGGCTTAATTAATAAAATACCAATAACTATTTCTTGTATAATAATTTCTAGCCTGGCCCTGTGTGGAATGCCATTTTTGGCTGGGTTTTATTCTAAGGATTTAATTTTGGAAATATTAAGCATATCTTCTTTTAATTTAGTAATATTTGTTTTGTTATGAATTTCTACAGGTATAACCATAGCTTATAGTTTTCGATTAAATTACTATTTAGTTGGTAAATCTTATAGAGGTATATCATTTCAGTTCTTTTCAGATGATGGGGGGTGAGGTATATTTAAAGGTATATTAGGCCTACTATTCTTATCTATTGTAGGGGGTTCCGGGTTAATATGATTAATCTTTCCTTCTGTTTTTGTTATTGTTATTCCACCTAGTTTAAAAATAGGGGCAATTATGTGTATTTTATTGGGGGGGTGAATTGGGTATAATATTACATCTTTCTTGTTCGAGATTTATCCATTTTTTAATAATAAAATAATATATTATTTATTAGGTGGAATATGATTTTTACCTTATTTATCCTCTGGTGGATTAATTGGTAGTTCATTTATTACTGGCGGTCTATATATTAAGGCTGTTGATTGTGGGTGAAGTGAACTTATGGGTGGACAGGGAGTCTATAAGTATATAAGGAGTGGTTCTTTAAGTATCCAATTAATACATTCTAATTATTTTAATATTTATTTTATATTTTCATTTTTAATAGTAATTTTATTAATAATTTATATGTGTTTATATAGCTTATAATAAAGCATAATATTGAAGTTATTAGGAAGAATAAAATAATTCTGTAGGCACTTCTTGAGCTTATTTAAAGTTCAGCTTTATCATGAAAAGATAATGTAATTTTATACTAAAGAAATAGTGTGAGAGTATTAATGGAGTTTCACCACTAAAGATGGAAGTTAGCAGCCCCCACTTAATAAGATACCCCTTAACCGAGGAGATAACCCTAATTTTATTATTAACATTAATATGCCGCCTCTTTTTGGCTTCAGTTAAATAAGCAAGGGTAATATATACCAATTTATTCAGGTCGAAGCTGATTGCTTTTGCTTCTTGCTCAGTAAAGTAAATTGAATTATTCAATACCTTTTGAATGCAACTCAAATATTATTATTAACTATTACTCTAGCATGCTCACTCTAGCGATCCTTGGGTTCATTCATGATATAAACCTAAAAGTAAGATTAATAGGAATAGGAGTCTAACACATATTCAATATATTAGTTTTGAATTAGTAATAATAACTGTTATTGGCAATAGTAATACAATTTCTACATCAAAAATTAGAAAAATTACTGCAATTAGAAAGAATTTTATAGAGAATGGAATTCGCGCTGAGGATTTTGGGTCAAATCCACACTCAAACGGTGATCTTTTTTCTCGGTCTGTAATTATTTTTTTTGATAGTAATGTGGATAATATTATTACAATTGAGGTAATTATTATAATTAATAATGAGGTACTTATGATTATGTTAATTATTTACTTTATTTTATTATAATCTTTTTAATTGGAAGTTAAGTGTACTTTAAATATACTAAGTAAATTATCTACCTCATCAGTAAATTGAAATATAAAGGAATAATCAGACTACATCTACGAAATGTCAATATCAGGCTGCTGCTTCAAATCCGAAGTGATGTGTTGGTGAAAAATGACATAAGATGTGTCGAGCTAAGCATACCCCTAGGAATGTTGATCCAATAATAACATGTAATCCATGAAATCCTGTTGCTATAAAGAATGTGGACCCATATACTGCATCAGCGATAGTAAAGGGGGATTCGTAATATTCATATGCCTGAAGAATAGTAAAATATATTCCTAATATTAATGTTAATATAAGGGCTTGCGTTGTATGTGAGTGGTTTTTTTCTAATAGCCCATGATGGGCTCATGTTACTGTTACTCCTGAGGCTAGTAAAATTGCTGTATTTAATAAAGGTACTTGTATTGGGTTAAATGGAGTAATTCCCCTTGGTGGTCATAATATCCCTAGCTCAATTGTTGGGGATAGTCTTCTATGGAAAAATGCTCAAAAGAAGGATACAAAAAATAATACTTCTGAAATAATAAATAGAATTATACCCCATCGTAGTCCTATTATAACTTGATTTGTATGTAATCCTTGATATGTTCCTTCTCGTGAAATATCTCGTCATCATTGAATTATTGTAAGAAGTATAGCTGTTATTCCTATTGATAATAGAATTATATTTTGTTGGTGAAATCATCTAATTATCCCTGTTGTTAATATTATTGCTCTAATAGCTCCTGTTGCGGGTCATGGGCTCTGATCTACTAGGTGATATGGGTGATTTTGGTTTGCTGACATTGGTTAATTGGTTATTTTGATTCTCTAGAATAAATAGCAATTAATAAGGCAAATACATAAGATTGGATAAATGCTACGGCTGTTTCTATAATAATTAATATAATTTGTGCTAAAATTAATATTGAAAGTCCAATAATTTCTAATATTGTTCCTGTATTTCCAATTATTGATATTATTAAATGTCCTACTATTATGTTTGCTGCTAGTCGTACTGATAGGGTTATTGGACGGATTAGATTTCTAATTATTTCAATACCTACTATAATTGGTATTAATAGTGCTGGTACACCTTCCGGTACTAGGTGTGCTAATATGTGTTTTGTGTTATTGATTCACCCAAATAATATAAATGATAATCATATTGGTAGGGCCAGGGTTAGGGTAAATACTAAATGACTTGATCTAGTAAATACATAGGGTAGTAATCCTATTGAATTATTAAATAAGATTATTGAAAATATACTAATAAATATTAGGGTTCTTCCCTGGTGACTAATTATTCCTAAAAATTAAACATCTCATAGCTATATTAAGTTGTAATATACTGAGAAATTCATCATCAGGGTTTCTGCCCCATTTTTTCGCCTTTAGAGGGCGGCTGCTGATAAGGAACGAGCCCCCTGGAAATAAAATGTTGGTTTCGGGCCTGGTAACAAGGAATCTTTGCAATTTTGAAATCTTAAAGTATGTGAACACCACAGAGTAGGATCTTGCAGCGTAAAGCCACGGCTTGTATCTTCTTTATCCCATCGCAGCAACTGAAGATTCTTTTGCTCGTGGCCTTCTCCGTGACATTGAGGAGCAAGGCCACAGTTTTTGTTCCACCTCAGTCGTTCGTAGGAGTCCAGGTGCCACGCCTAAAGAGTCCCTGAACGCTTTGGACCAATCTGCTAACGACGTACGCAGCATTCCTCGATGCCCGCATGAAGCAACCTCCTAAACAATGGCCAGAGGGCCCGAAGAGATCAGGAGCCTGTATTTTACAGGCGCAGAGGGCGATTATCTTTCCTGTTTAGCTTGGCG